>NW_026126470.1:10482500-10867500 GCF_943737965.1 Phodopus roborovskii
TAATTTTATGTGTTAATTATATCTCAATAAAGCAGATAAATGTCTTCTGAGGTTTAAATTATATGTAGATTATGCATGCCAGCATCTATGCAAAAGGTAATGGGTGTAAATTGTCTCACAGAGCTATGAAGTGGTTGCATTGTATCTAGTTCAGAAGAATTCAAAAAATGGTACCTATTATAATATTATAAATGTCATAAGTTAATATACAAACATATATGAAATGGTACCCTAAAAATGCATTTTTAATTGGATGACACCAAAAAATGTTACTGTAACTAATCCAAATAAACAAGGAAAGAAAAATAAATATATCAACAAAATTATATTCAAATATGCTAGACTTAGTTCTGTATATATTAGTAATAAAATAGAATGAGACAAATGCACCAGGAAAATGTAAGCATTGTGATACCATATGAACCTTTTTGTGATCAGAAAAACTTGTCAAAAGTATTTTTAACCAGTATTTAAAATTAAAAGAAATCTTGAAAATAAAAACATTATTTTATCCATTTAAAGATTAATATTCTTATTTTGTTTTTAAAAATATCACTGATTATATAGTGACTGAAATTCATCCCAAGACAGATTATGAAAAGAAACAACTAAGTATCCTATATAACCTGAAAACATATCAAAGAAAATCAGACTAAATAGAACCAAATGGAAGCAAAATAGGAAAAATAAGGGTATTTGTTGATTTATTATTTATTCTATGTAGGATTGCTAGTGGACATACATGTCCTGGAGTAAGTATGACAGCCAGATGAGAACTAACTTTTCCTCCTTTCCACCATGTATGTTACTAGATCCAAAATCAGGATGTCAAGTTGGCATTAATAATTCCATTCACTACACCATTTTCCTGGAAATTTTTCTTTTGTTTAAAGTCTTTAATTAACTAAAATATGTATAAAATGCTTAATGCTAGTAGATATATTTAAGAGGCAATTGTTATTTAATTAAATAATAATATCATGTGGAATTTATAATAAATAAAGAGCTAATGTCAGCCCAAGTTAATGAATTTAAAACAAATTCAGTAAAATTGCCCCAATGATATAAAAGGGTTTCCATGTTAAAATGTCTAGCAGAAATATTTACAAATTTCTTGTCCATACAAGTGATAGTAAAGTATGTAAAATATGCTTCAATTTCAATCATGTGAACACATATACATACCCATGAACACTGTAGATATGTATGAAAAGAAGAAAAATGTTTTCTATATGGGCTATATATTGTCCTATGGAATCTGTAACAGGACCTTTTTTTTTTTTTTTTTCCTTCTTATTCGAACTCATATGAGAGGTATTTTCCAAAGGTACTTAAAAAAGTCTTATTAGAAGACATCACCCTACATGTGTAGTGGGGTGGGGGTTGGGAGGGGAGGGTGGTCAGGGAGCATGCGAGGGTAGGACAGAGGGAAAGAGGGAGGGAGGAAGAGGGAACTGGGGTCGACATGTAAAACAAGAAAAAAAAAAAAAAAAACGAAAAAAAGTCTTATTAATCTACTGACCTCTATTATTGTTCAACACAAAATCACACCCATTCTCATATCTCCAAAACTTCACGTGGACTCGTGTTATTCTGAGATTTGTTAACCTAAATTGACAGTGAAGTTTTTAAATACAAGAGTGAATTGGAGAATCACTTTTGCCTATTGCAATAGTTGCTGTTCTCTTTTCCTTTCTATGAACTGAACGATAATCTGGGTAATTTGTAAACAACAGAAGTGTATTTACTAATTAGATCTATATACCAATAACTGAAAAGTAACCATAGTGATTTGGTGTGCTGTGTGTTTTTAACATTGCCTCACGGTGGTAAGGGACATTTGCAAAGCAGATAATGGCACTTGACTGAACTGGTCTTTGTATCAAGGTACACTTTAAAATAAAACATCAAATAGAAAAAGGAGATGGCATTTATAAACTTATAAGCAGAATCTTTGTGACACGTTGCCTTTTCATTGTTCTGCTACTGAAGGTTATTAAATTGACAATCAGAGTTCAATGCAGATTTAGAGAAAACAACAAATCATAATAAATACTTTGAAATATCTCAGGAGTTTTCTTTTTTTATTATTATTATTATTTTATTTAATTTTATATAACAAAGTCCAATTAAATGAAAACAAACATTTATACACAATATTTGGGAATTTGAGCGTCTTTCTTTCCAAACTACTTCTTGCTGGAAAGGGGCGCTGTCATGGGGGATTCGAAGAAGATTCAGATATCCTGGCTGTAGTCTCTAGGGCTGTTTTGTCTAGCTGTTTTGAATGTAGGATCACCTTGTACTATGTTTCAGGCGGTCTGGCGTGATCAAACCACATTAGTCTGGAAGGAATCCACATCTTTTCATTTTCTGTGGAAACAAAAATAGAAATCCTTTTCCCCAGTAACTTGTCCTTCAACTTAAATTTTGGAGTCAAAGCATTTTTTTTTAATTTAATTTATTATTTTACATGTCAATCCCAGTTCCCTATCCCTCCCTCCCTCCCTCCCCCCATACCTCCCTCCCTCCTTCCCTCCCTTTTACCCTCTCTGCCCTCTCACATGCACTCTAAACACCCTCCCCTCCCATCCCCCCACCCCAATTCCATATGTAGGGGAATGCCATCCAGTTGGGGTCATGTAGATCTGACAGGTCCTGTGAAGTAGTCTAAGAGACCTCAGACAGTGGAGCCAGTATGTATCCCTGGTGCACAGAATGACTTTGCGAACATATCCCCCTTGGAGAGATAACTGCCTTAATCTAGAGACAGGAGAGAAGCCCTAGTCCCTACTTCACAGAAGGAGTTTTCTTAAACAGTCATTAGATTTTCTAATGTTATTTAATGCATACAAACTAAATGGAAGTGGCTGAGTCTGTATTTTTCTAAAAATATCTTTTATAGTATGATTTTTTGAGAAAATTATACTAATTTCACTAAAGAGAGTTATATTGAAAAGTATGTGAAAAATTAATCACTGAAAATGGTTGTACTTAATGCACAATTATCGAGATAATTGATTACATTAAGTTTAAATTGTATTATTTGCACATCTGAAATTATTTGCTAATTGTTTACATGTTTAATGGCTTAACGTCTATATAAGTTGATAATACACTATTGGAATTTGATATTGGGTTGATACCTATAAATTAAAATGCTTGATTGCATGCAAATGTCTTATAATAATACAAATCTTATAAAGTCTAAACTAAAATTAATTTGACTTTTATACAAGTCATTTTATAATTTAAATAAATAATTGTAATACTGAAATAAAATTTGGATAGTAATATTTTAATTGTGTTGAGGAAAACCTGTCTTTGCCATGGTAGGCATCTTCTCATATATGTGAACATTTGTTACTGAGCCGTGTATGTGCATGCATAGATATGTTGTGTACTCATGCTAAAAGTCTCACATTTAAACATTTTTAAAGGATAGTGTCATAGGTAAAATAGGTAACCACTTGAAATAGATAGAAATGTATGCTTCTGCATATGATTTAAAGTCATCAAAGCATTTTTAGTCAAAAAAAATGAAATAAAATGTGGAAATAGTTTGGTAGTTATCTTTTCAGCAAAATTACTTTTAGACGCTAATTTAAAATGTCCATAGACCTAAAAGATTCTGTATGAAAAACAGTAATAATGGAATTCCAAGAATTTTAGTTTCTTCAACAATAGTATAAAAATGATAAAAATTTCCATGAAGCTACTTGTATAAATAAAATTTAAACATTTATAATTGGGCCTATAAATTGCCTTAATGAATTTAGCATAAAATCAAACACACCTAGTTGTATGTAGATCTTCCTAATTAGTTAGGAGGAGATTGTCTCCATAATGAACATAAACATCTTGAATCCACAAATTATGATACTGATGCCATTTAAGTATCCGAGTCTCTGTAACATGCCTATGTGTTAATTTCTGCTGATGAGTATTTTTTTTTTCTTCCCTCTGATTTCATTGCAATGCAATGAATTCCTATAGTCAAGCACCTGGAAGTAATTACCTGAAACACTTAACTATATGCGTAGGTATGGCTCAGGAGACCAAAAATATTCTTTGACTCATGTAAAATTCAATAGCCTGTCTAACATGTGAGCTAAATGAAAATCACCATACTCAAAGTTTAGCATCTCACTATATAAAATTTCCTAAAATTCAACATGTCTTTTCCTCACGTTCTTATAGATGTTTTTACTTTTATTGTCATTTTTATTTTGTCTACATGACAGGGATCAATTTTAAGATGTTTCAAACCTTTGGAGAATGGAAATAAAGTATTCTATTTATGCTATGAAATTCTATTATATAGTGTGGATTGTCAGGAAGAAAAACTGACAAGTTTTTCTCATTTTCTTGTCCAGATATAAGTTCTATAAAAGCCAGTTTTTGATATTGCAGTGATCTTTTCACAGTGGAATAAGATGTCATACAAATATTAGAAGAACCCAGGCACATTTTAAAATTCTTCATTAATACATCTTTTCACTAATTTTAAAATAATTTGTTAACTATTGTTTGTGTATGTCATTTGACTGTGTGTGTGTGTGTGTTTGTGTGTGTTCTGTATGTGAGCAATGACACAGTTGTGCTTTGTATATGTGTTAATCATAGAACAACCTTTGGAAGTCAGTTCTCATTTCATTATGAGTTTCAGGAATTGAACTCAGGTTGCCAGACTTATGCAGGTAGCCTTTATCAACTGGGCCATTTTAATGAATTTTGGTCAGGAATATAAATATGTGGGGTATTGCTCACTATTGTCAACTATATCTACCATAATATTTGTAATAGTTGCCAAATAACTCTTACTAGAGGGCAAATTTCTATCGCTGTGAGTTCTATTCCTTTATCACACATGCACATCAAATGGCTCCCAACTTTACAATACCACAAATCATAATTACTAAATGTGCTATTAAATAAATTAAATCTGTAGTAATTCTTTGTCTTTATTATGTGTAGTATAATTTTCAACATACCAACATGAGATGATTCTAAAAATTTAATGAATAGCAGGTTAGTTTTACAAATAATTTCCCAAATAGTTAGAAATAGCTAATACCCAATAGTTTTATTTTTCTGTCTTTGGTGATATGCACATATCATCTCATAACCTTTTTATTGAACATCAAATATTTGACAAATATCTCAAGATTTTTAGCAAATCGTTGAAAAATCAATGTATTTTAAAACACTTTATACTTTCTCAAAGTATGATTTAAATAAATTCGGCATTAAGATAATAGTTTTTGTATTTATACAGATATACCCATAACTTTTCATTAAAAGTTACAGTGATTTTATTTACCCCAGAAACTATTTTAGGTACTTTGAGCTCAATAGTCCTTAATTGTTTCTTTCAGGCATTAGAGGAATAAACAAGGTTGAATAGATATATTATGGAGTGAGACCTCTAAAATTGCAACCCAACAAAATGTAACTCCTAACATGATCATTTCATATATTGCTACAGTGAGGGAAAGAAAATAAACACAAAATTTTCAGTTACTTTTAAAGTCTTGATTAGTGATTTTGACATCCCCATGCCTCCACTCCTACTGCACATAGGCAGCACTCTGGCACCCAGCCCCATCAATTTTCAATATATATTAGGAATGCTCTGGACTTTGAGTCCCTTGATTTATAAAATGAAAAAACTGTGATAATAGCTGATTTTTTTTAAACTAGTAGGAGTTTAAATAAGAGGCCTTCTAAGAGCTGCTTACATACCATCCAGAATCCATCCCACACTTAATTGTATGGAAGAATGTTTCTTTCCTTTTCCAGCTAAATCAAAATTATCCATCTGTATATTTAAACACAGGTTAAGCATCTGATGTAGTCTCTTCACTCTCATATTGCAATATTGTTTATTAGAACAGACATGCTAATGTTTTGAGAATGCCTCATCAACAATAGCTGGAATATGTGTCCCCTCATTCCTGTTTTCTCATTATAGAATCATTCATTCGATTTCTAGAAAGTATTGTTTTTAAACAGTTTGCATACCTCTGATAGTAAACATCTTTGTAATGACAGTATCCCATATTGACATGGATTATATACACTGATTGTTAAAGCAGTTTGAAGCAAACTCAGAGACATAAAAACAAAATAAATTTGTATTTTCATTTCTGGGTACCACAATGACCATAATAAATGTTGATGATGTGTACTTATATTGTAGCTGGCTGTAGTTATTTCTTAATCACATTTGTACTAGTTAAAAATATGACAAGTATTTTTGCAAATTTATAGTTGTTTAGAGTTCACCCAACAAATTTGGACAAGCTACAAAACATAAGATACTATTACAATAGTTTCAATAAGAAAAAAAAAGACAGTGTTTTACTGTTTTATTCTAATTTTCATGTTTGTTATCTAATGATGATGATCCTATCCAAAGCTAAATGTAGTTATTCATATGTGCAATTCTAGTACCTATAAGAAGGAAGCTAGAGAATTGTTGTGAATTTGAATCTGGTTTGTTTTGTAGAAAATTTCATGGAAACATAGACAATACTGTCAGATCTTACCTGAAATATCTAAACATAACTTAGAAATTTAAAAAGAAATAGTTTTGCTTATTTAAAACATATACTTCATTAAATTAAGTAACTAAATTTGTTTAATAAATTTATATACAATAATGGTGATTACCCAAGATGCTTACTTTCTGTTTTATATTCCTTGTCTAAAGTTCCTAGTTTTGAGAAAATATCACTCACAAATTTTTTCGTGGGAGATAGAGAGTGAATTAAATTTGTTCTCAAGGAACAACATCGAAACCAAATACAAAGCAAAAAGGCAACATGCATTCTTATGTAAAATATTGAGTGTTCCTTTGCCTACTCTTTAATATCAAAGTAAAAATATGTACATACCATTAAGTATTTGTATATGATGCTTGAACTACCTATTAATATCACTTTTTTTTATTGATCAACACAGAAGAATTGGGAACCTTAAATTTTAGGAATTAAAAATTGCCTAAAGAAATATCTTAATACATAGTCAAACATGAAATTTTGGTAAACATAAATAATATGTCTCCCCATCTGTGAATTGCAAACTCACTTTTCTTAGATTATTATTGTTATATATACAAATAGGTATAAATACATAAATATGAAAATATGGCTGACAGAGTCTGTGGATATTTTTTCAGGACTGATCAATTTGCATTGGAAAAACAGTATAGGTATATTCCCTGAGAAAACATAATTCTTTCTGTCCCAGGAGTTATGATTTACCTAAAGTTTTTATCCAAAATGGGAACCTGACTAATTTTCTTCCTTCCACATTAACATGTCTATTGACTTGACAGTGTTTTACTCTTGTTTACACAACCATTTCTAGAAGAGATGTTTCTACAACATTTTTTCTGGTGTTCTGGTTGTTAACATTTTCTACTCTTTGTTTAGGATCTTCCCTGAGCCATAAATGTAGGGGTTGTGAGGTAGTTCTATCCACATAATATTTGCCTTATTTTATCTTGTTTGGTGATGCTGGGTTGTCATCTCTAGGAAGCCTGTTCCTTTCTGAAGGGAAATGGAGAGGGAATGAATTTGGGTGATAGAGAAAGTCGGGTCATGGGTAGCTGGCCAGAGTAGAGGGAGGGAAATCTGTGGTCTGAGAGCATTGTATGAGAAGAGAATCTACTTTCAATTAAAAATAAATAAAATGTGACCATTATACAGTAGTTCTGTATATTGATTTCAGGTAAAATAGAGTTAGCCCTGTGTCTTAAGTCTATGTTCAGCATAGGGACCAATTAAACCCTCTGACAAAAACCATACACTACATCAATAGTTTATATTAGACTGGAGTTACCTGTGGTATCCTTTGACTAACTTAAGGTACTCACATTAATTCATTTATTTCTTCTCTATTTGTATACTATTTGGATATTATTTTCATAAGTATAATATGAACACAATTACAATTAACTGTATTTCTAAAATACTCCTTATTCTTTAGAACTCCCTACCTATGTGCTGTATTCATAATTTTACCATTCTTTAGGCGAACTCTTCCTGGGTCTTCCTTCTCTCTCAAATGCATGAAGTATTTTTCTTTAATGTAAAAATTGGAAATATAAACAAAATAGTTTCTGACTTTTGTGTGTGGCTATTGTATTACTTCTACTCTGGTGTTGATGTTTTTACATAACTTGAGCTATTTTCATGAGCCTTTTAATCAAGAGTGATCTTTTTGCCATTTCTTTTAGGACAAGTCTAATTATGAAAGAATAATGTGACATTTTTTTTTAAAATCTAAGAACATTTTAATTCTCTCATTTGTGAAGGAAATTTACAAGTTCAAGATTCATATCTGACCTTTTTGAATATTTGGCATAATATATCTTTTAATGTTCATGATTTACAGAATCACCCAGTGATACAATAACTTGAATTGATGATATATATACAGAGTAGCAATTGGGTCATAAATGTTTTATCTTCATGAATGAAACAATATCCTTAACACAGAGTGTAAATGAAGTTATTGGAATAATTTATCATATTTTTTTATTTATTTCATTTTACTATTATTCCTTAGTTCCCCATCGGATTTCTTATGAGTGGCAAAAAGATGTCTGTCAAGATGGGGATGAATCTATAGAGAAACTGGGAGGAGAAAGAGGAGTGGAAATTTTAATCAGAATAGGATGTAGGGAAAATTTATATTCAGCAATAGAAAACATTTAAAAAGATTATGTTATAGATTTGTAGATAAGCTTAATCTCTTGTTCTTCCAATTTCTACTATGAAACAACAATATAGCAATTTTCTTGCTAAATGTGGCCATCATAAATTTCCTCCTCCATGGTCTCATAACTTCTGTAAATTAAATCTCTTAACTTAGAAATGATTTTCTCAGATATTCTGTTACATATGCATTAAAAAAGGCATTACTATTATATAAATTATATAGATTAGCATAACACATGAGACTTTGACTATTGGAGTCAAGGTCAAAAAAAGGAATGAGAATACTAGGGAGCAATATAAAATCAAAGTTTGTCAGACAAGAAGCTGTATTTATTCTCTGGTTTTGATTCTATTTCAGAACTTATCTTTGAAAGAGTATTAGTTTATTCAATGCTGACATTTGCTCCCAAATCCTATTCATATATGTTTCTGGCCTTCTAATTTAGAATTTAAATCATCTTTCTAAACTACAAGTTTGATGGTTGGTTGATATGAATTTATATTAACAGTTTAGTGTTTAGAAAAAAATAAAAGGATTTGGAGGAAATACCATGTCCATGTACAAATTCACTTCCTTGTAGATTTTCTTTGTGCATAATGAAGTCTGTGAATTCAGTCAGTATCTACATTTAGCATTTCCTTTGGAACAAATTTAGGTATGTGACATGCCTTCTCAATGCTATCATATTGTGTTCCTGACTGATTCAACTTCTTATGAATGTTCAGTGTATTTCTAGTCTAGTATAGTGTAGTCTAGTGTTGACTCTGCTATCTCTACATGATTAGTTTGAATAACATTGTCCATAGGTTGCCAATAATTAGCAGACGTTTCACAGTCATCTTGAATCTTGAAGTTTATACCTCTCTGTCTCTGCTTCCTATTTCTTATGAAACAGTTGTTTCTCTGGAAAAAGAACTTTGTTTGTCCTCTTTGACATGATATCAAATGGCAAATCTCATACTACCTTGTTATGCAGATACACTTTTATGTGGTCCATCAGCAAGCATTTTAATAATATATATGTATGTTATTCTCAGCATATTGAAGGGAATTTGCCAAAATTTCCATGTACCCCAGAACTTTCTATTTAATTAAATTAAATCTCTTAATAGAAAAAAATCATTTGCATAGGAGGGACTGCTGTTTCTCCATATGTTTCAGAATTAAGCACAGCCTGAACCATTTTATGCATAGCTTTTTAAGAAATTTTATCTAAAGATAGAATTTTAAAAGCTGTGAACACTCAGTAGCTTTCCAATACCTGCCTTGCTGAACTATTTATCTGAACAGCCTTATGGATGAGGGGAGTGTTCAAAGGATGTTTTCTTGTTTCAATTATTTTTTTTTTTGCATCGATAGTAATTTTTTTAATTTTAGTACTTTTTAATATTTAAATTTGAAACAAGCTTGTTTTACATGTCAATCCCAGTTCCTTCACCCTCCCATCCTCCCCTGTTCCTCCTCAACCCCCATTCCATCTCCTTTTTGCTCTCCGAGGAGGGTGAGGCCTTCAATGGGGAGTCTTCAAAGTCTGTCATATCATTTTGGAGCAGGGACTTGCCCTTCTCCATGTTTATAGACTGAGGGAGTATCCATCTATGTGGAATGGGCTCCCAAAGTCCATCGGCATTTTAGGGATAAATACTGATCCATTACAATAGGCCCCATTGACTGCAATACTCCTAAAGAACACCCACATTTAGAGAGCCATTATAGGCTTTAAGAGAAATCAGGCACTAGGGAAATGTCCAGAGATCTATAAGGATGACTCCAACTAACAATCTAAGTTACCCAATAGTGAGATTGATGATTACCTTATATGCTATCCTAGAGCCTTCATCTAGTAGCTGATGGAAGGAGAAGCAGGCATCCACAACTAAACACTAAGCCAAACTCCTGTAATCCATTTGCAGAGAAGGAGGAGTGATCATCAAAGGGGTTAAGACTAGGCTAAAGAAATGCACAGAAACTGACCTGAACAAGGGGGAGTATATAGACTCAAGTCTGTTTCACCTTTATTACTTAAGAATTTATAGGTTAACAGGAAAATATAAAAGTATATGTTGACAAAGCATATAAAGAAATAAAACACCTAGATAAAATACAAACTATGGTGTTACAGTCAAAATATTATAATATTCTTACCAATAACAAAGTATTAAAAATTGACCCTAAGGAGTAATATATGTGTTTGTGTGTTACTAATGGATCAGAAAGATACCTTATATTAACTGAAAATCTTTATTGTTTTATAAGACTTATCAGCAACCATTGGAAAAATCAGTGGCCTTTGTGATGAAAAATTCATTTTAGTCATACTGGATTCATTATATATATATTATTAACTGTTTATGATTGAAGGTCATTTCATTTGTTTTCATTCCCAAACTATTTTGAACATAGTGCCAATAATCATACATAAGCAAGTATCAATGGGATTTTCTAGAAAGTCCATTGAGCATATGCCAAGTAGTAGTTTAGCTGAGTCATAAGGTAGAAATATTTGTTTCACTTTAAGGATTCTCCACACTGATTTCTACAGTGACTAGACCAGGTACAAAGCCTCCATTCATGAATGAGGATTTCCTTTTCTCCACATCATCTCTAACATATGTATGTCAGTTGTTTTGTTCATCTTTATATTTCCCATTGGGGTAAGATAAAAAATCGAAGTTGTTCTGATTTAAATTTTCCAAGTAGCTATGGATAATTAATTTTTTTGAGATATTTTTAAACTTCTTTTTTCTTTCTTTTAAGGATTCTCTGTTCAGAGTCCAGCCTCCCCTGCATTTTTTTTTTTTTTTTTTTTTTTTGTATCTGGAATTGATTAATTTACGTTCTTCTTAAATGTGTTCTCTAAAACATATTCCAAGGGCACAATTTTTCCTCATTTTACAACAAATAAAGGCTCAAATTATAAGGTGGGTTCTGACACAAGTCAAGTACAGGCCTCACAAACTGGAGGCAGCTTGATAGACATTATTCTCTATGATTCTCACATGCCCACAAATATACAGCATCAATGCATTCTAGCTGCTGGGCAACCTTAGTGTTCTACTCTTTCACAAACATGTGGAACACTGACAGTACACAGAAGTCACTCATAGACACCATGTGCTCCCAGCAGCCAGGGACACTGAGAGATTAAACTTTCCTTTATTTCCTTTATTCATAGGAAATTAGATACTCATCAAAAAAGAGATGAGGTGATATCAGGACCAAATTGTTCATTTTGCTCCAAAATGTTTTGACTACATGGGTAATTTTTAGATCCTTATAAATTTAATAAAGTCTGAAATTATCAATATATGTTTACTTCTGTGGGGATTATGTTCCTGAGGTGAGGACTGTGAACCTAGAATCTGGCTCTGAGACTCCAGAAGTAGATGTTGGGAACTCATTTAGGTATTATGTATTCTGTTCTTAGTAGCTGATTCTGGTCTTAGTAGCTGAGCCATTGAGTTTAGTCTGGGAACTTCATATTTGTAAGAATAATTCCTAATTTTCACTTATTTATAAATATAGTATTTGGTTGGCATGATGAATTTTATGGCTTAATTATAGATAAGTTTTGAAGATGCATTCACAAATCTTTGTTTTAAAATTGGTAAAATAACATTTTTTGGACGTCTGTATTACTTGAAAATGATATTTTGCTTTAATTTTTAAGATTAATCTACTATAAAATAATATGAATACGGTTCTCTTTATTAGAATGTTATAAGATTGATCGCATTGAACATCTGCTTTTGTCACATAATTGTGCATGTAAAATTTGAGTAATAATTGAATGACAAACTTTGTAAATAAAAGTAGATAAACATAGGTCATCAATCATTCTACTAAATTAGACTTTATTCATAATTATGCAGTTACTGAAGCTTATAGTAGGAACGGCCTCTTTTGTTAAAACACATCAAATATCATTTTTTAAAAATGTTTCATTGTTTTCTTTCGAATTATTGCCTTGACTTCTCATTGTGAACTTAACTTTCCTTTTTCCTCCTTTATTTTATTAGTGCTCTAAAAATGTTAAGTCTTCCTTCATTTTTAGATTTCTTTTTCATAAGTGTGTGGTATTCCAATGTGAGAGAATTCATTTATTTTTTATTAATTACTTACCAGATTCAATATGGTTGACCATTAATAAATTAATGAAGAGTTAGGCAATTTCATGCCTTTACATGTCATTTAGAGAGGATATATTTGTCTTATAATATGCTAGCCATTTATTAACTTGCTGAGTTACTCTGTTTGAAACATTGTTCATAAATCAGTTAAGTGTTATTCTTCTTGTCCAACATATCCATTCAGAATTTGATCATTTTAGAGATAAAATAAGAGGTCATAATTTATTCTGTCCTTTATTACATTCAAATGAGGGAAAATCAGTTGAGACATGTTATCATCAGAAGTTACTGAGTTGTATGATTTAACATAAAAATCTTGAAGTCACTTTAGAATTTTTTAAAATGATTATGTACTCTATAAATTTCATATGAAAGAAAATAAGTTTAATAATATTTCATAAGTTGGAAATAGTGTAATATTGATTGAACACTTCCATATGCTATATATTCACTAATTTCTATTTTTTCCAAGCAATTTTCTTTCATATTCTGTTTTTATTGAATCAAATTTAATATAGGAAGAGTCAAGGAAACTTAGATAAATTATAGAAAATTAGAAAGTAGAATGAATGAGGTAAACTTAATACACTGACACATTTCTGCAAGTTTTGCATTCTTGACTCTGAGTTTCCTCAGTTCGTTAAATGCCAACGAAACTTGAAAAAACATGAGCTTGGAACACAGATGTTACTTTTAATGGAAACAATGGTGACTTCAATGAGATAGCACTCACCTACATGTCTCTGACATCTCATCTGAAGCTGCCTCAAAAATAAAAATAAGAATTCATGCATAATGACTTTCCGATGACTCAATTAAATGTGATGATAATTTCTAGCTTTTAGGGTGCAATTACAGTTTCTAATTTTTATAACAAAAAGACTTTCTTCCCATTTCTAAATTTGCTAAAAGTGCTTTATATTCAGAAGTCATCATAGATCCCACTTAAATTAATAGGAACGCCAAGAAAAAGAATTCAGTGCTGTTCATAGGAGGGCTAACACCTACTCCAGGATTCATAGATATTGCAACACACAGTGCTCTTTTAACAAAAACACCTTTAAAGAAATCCAAATTATCATTGTAGTGTTATATCAGAAAGTTTTATTTACAATTGTGCATATTTAGCTATAGAATATCCTTGTACTAGGCAACTGTTATTGCCCTAACCCAAATCCTCATCTAATTTTCGATCTTAGTGCAAAAAGCATTATACAAAAAGATCTTTTGTATATTAAATCACATTTGAAAATATATTATTATGCCTGGTAGCATATAATGTGAAATATTATATATATATATATATATATATATATATATGTGTGTGTGTGTGTATATATATACATATATACATATATATATATATTAAATGTATTCTTAATGTATCTCATCTCATAGTTTGTAAATAACAAATTTTTCAGAGAAAAATATGTAGTGCATGTAATATAACCAATTTTACTTATTTCTTTTATTCCAGGTGTCTTATTTTAGGAAATCTTGGAAGTTAACAGATACTTATTTCTGACATCTATTTGCTTTTTTCATAACTGATATTTAAAATAGAATACTATACTTAGTTCAATTAAATTTAGTAACATTCAGACTATTAACTTCTATTAACATTTGTCTAGATAAATTGCAGAATGACTTTATTCTGATACAGGAGAAAGTATTCACTTGAAGTCATTTGTACAATAAAGATCTGCCTGATGAGGCTTTTGGCAGCACAGGCGTTAAGTTCAAAAATTTGTAAATTCATGAAACTAATAATTATTTATATAATGATAATTCTCAAAATCACTACAAAATCTTATTCAAATACTAGGAGAAATGAAATTATGAAATTGAATTGTAAATATAGTGAATAGGAAACAATAATTTTGAACAAGATAACCCAAACATAGAAAGGCAAATGTTACATATTTCCACTTATTTTTGGAAACACTTTAAACATTCAAACATCATTGTTTCATTTGGAATGTGCGTAGTCATAAGGGCATTATTAAGGGGCTATGGACAAGTTATCAATCAAGAATACACTAGGAAAAATGACTTAAAAATAGAATAATAAAGAAGAAACAATTAAGCTGGTGTATATGAGGTAATGTAGAATTACGAGTGTGGGGAAAGATAATTAACACTATAAAAACATTAAAAAGCACACATTGTACCCTATAACTGGAAAGACTTCCACATCTGTCCGATTATCTTTCTCATTCCATCTGTCATCTATCTATCCACACACACACACACACACACACACACACACACACACACACACACACTGATTGCTGTTACCATATACCATATAACAGGAATCAGGACCCTACTAGAAATCAGATGCTATCCAGTGACAGTTATGCAGTGTTTTTTCATTTTTTTTCCTTTTATGTTTCTTTCTTTCTTTTGCCACCCCCCTTCTTTTTAGTTGTTGGGCAATGAGGGTATCTAAAATTATAGGCATCAAGCTGGTATGCTGCTGAATACCTTACTTTCAAGTTCTAGGAGGTACTATTAAATCTACTAGAAGGGGAAATTAGTCACAAATCATACTCAGCTATTAACTGCCAAGCTACATAATGATTTACTTGGGAAGACAATCTTCCTAGACGAAAAATGGCCCAAACATCACAGGAACAATCAACCACTTTCTATGTGAAACTACATCACATTCACAAGAGGAAACTCATACCTGCTCCCATTATTAGTCTAACAAACCATGGCTAGACAGACTACAAGTGCTATGGCATAGCCTATACAATTATGTTGCTAAAAGTCCATAGTACTAAACTAATTCCTGATGACTTAATAGTCTACTATCAATGTATCTTTCCACTCTCGTTGGAACAGCCTCTATTTACAATAGTCATTTACACAGTAAGTAAATATGGCCAAACGTCAAGGGTAAGTGAAAGTAGGAAAGTCTCTCTATAAAGTTAACATATACTGTGTCCATAATCCAAGTCATAAAAAGAGACAAAAAAATAAAAAATTGAGGCAGTGTGTTAATACTAGGAACCATTATTTTATTTCACACCAAGAGATTTCCCATGTGACCTCACAGTGATTGTGACATCATGCACAAAACTGGTGCAAGCCTTAACAAGCACACCTACTGGTGTGGAGAAATGAGTTGAACTCAATGCTGTAATAGGCAGTGAATATTTTGACAACAGTTTGGAAGAAGGAGTGATGCTTTTCTCTAAGTTAATAACCAATTTTAAGTCTGGAACATTCCAAAAGAAGAGCACATATTGTAAACTATTTAAGCATCACAAATTGAAAGATTATTAAAAAAGGAATCAAAGTTGTATGAGTATAGAAGGAGATTTACAGGAAGCTTAATTATGAATATGATCAAAATGCATAATATGTAACTCTTCAAGAACTAATTATAAAATTTATTATAAAAATTGCATACCATGTACTGGAACATTAAAGTGGTAATTTTAGAGTTATCAAATATTAATAAGTGTATTATTTTGAAAATTCAAGTATATCAACACATTTAAAATAAGTTTAAAAATTTGCAAGAACTTTGTACCTGTATAGAGATAGTTGAAAAACATTAGTTGTTTTATATATAATTAGAGATTACAGCAGAAATGACATTAAGTACATTTGGTACTTAACATATTTTAGGAAAATATTTCTTTATTCCAGATAATATCATATTTGCATTCAAATATGGTAATTGTACATGTTGTACTGCTGTGTAGTCATGGATTTCGTTTAGGTTAATCTAATAGAAACACATTTTGAGTAATCTTGTGGCCCTATTAACAATAAGCATTGGAATGTAATCATGTAAGGGCTTGAAACATGTAACTATAATTTAATAAGTTTCTGATGTCTCCAAATTATATTTCAAAGTAATTAGGAAAACTATAGTCTCATAATATAATAACCAAGTAAATATGAAAAATGCTTCAAGGCATAGAGAAAAGCAGTGTTAGTGATTTAAATAAACTATGCTTCTAGAAAAATATGAGGATTTTTAGGTATTGTTTGCATGTATGCTTAAACAGGTTGGTAGTTATGCTGTTTTAAGAAGCAACACATTACCTGGCTTTTCCTTTATTATTGAGAAAAATGGCTTTGTTATTTCATTTTGATGTACATTACCAGTATTTGTAAACAGTGGCCAATTATTATTTGGGATCTACAGAAGGTGTGAGGTGTCATAGCTCATTACATCTTCTCCCTATCCCTCTCCTTTGTTTGTCTTTGTCTGATTCTGTCCTTTCTTTGTAATTTCTTTTCTTCCAGCTTTTTCAGTTTGTAGTAATAGGTAACATATTGCCCTCTTGTCCTATGTATCAATTAATCTGTTATAATTCAGTAATTCTTACTTTGAAGCTAAGGAAAAAAAATTTAGCAAAATTACCTTTTTCTTCTTTTGAACTCTGACTTTTTGGTAAAGGCCAAATTATTTAAGGCATCAGTACAAACTATTTTTATTTACAATTATTAAGTCTGAAATAGCATCCCAAGCCATTATTGGCTTTTCATGAGAACTACAAACAAGCATTCTAGAATAGCAGAATAGTTCAGTATTGGAGTTGACCTTTGATCTTTTTCACAGACCTTTGCTGCATTGTTGCACAAAATTATCAAAAGAACCTTCAAATGTCATCTCCCTTTCATCAAATATCAATATTAATAAATGCACACAACCTGAACATCTCTAAGAAATTATGTAGATTCATTCTACTAAATTTGAGATAGAATCAGATTTTTATTCAATAATGTAAACTCAAGCATTTAAAATATTATTATATATCCATACAATCAGATACATAATGCATCAAATGATAATATTATTTATTTATAATAAAAGAACAATAGGACAGGGATGCATTCTATGTTTATAATAATGGGTACAGATATAATTAAAGAGTATCAAGTATTCAATCTTTATTTTGTTGCCTTGGATTAGAATATGAAAAAGATGGAGATGTAATTATATCTAAATATAGGTTAAAAATTAAATTCTAAGTTCTGATAATAAAACATTTTTAGTATGATAAGAATAAATAAATACACATATTGAAATAGTGTTGATAAATGTAGAAATGCTAAATTATTTTTTATCCTACAAATTTTATTAATTTAATTTAATAATTATTTATGAGGGTTTGAAATTGATAAGAATGAGTGCCTAATTAGACAATTTCTACCCCTGTCAAAGTTATATGTTGTGATAAAATCTAAAGAAAAGATTTAATGAACTTAGAAAAGTGTTTAGAAGAATGTTATGAAACTTTTATGAAGAAAAATGATTTGTGTGCATTTTGATGTCCTTTTTTTGTTATGCTCATGTTTGGAAATTATACATCTGGCAAGTATTTTCTCTGTTTAAACAAGTATGTATGTTATCTTTTAAGTAAGTAACTCTCAAAGTAAAACAACCTTCCAAGTTTTCACATATCCCCTTTAGAATCATAAAATTTTCATTAACAGAAACATAGAAAAGAGCTGTCCACTCAGTCTGTGAAAGCATATTTAAGATGCTCAGATATATGGAGGGGAATGAAGCTTTTCAGGAAATAGTGTTTCTAAAATAAATATTTCCAATATTAAACTTAATGCTTTTTTTCTCTATATATTTTTTCCTAGTTATACTTCTAATAATCTCTAACACTAGTAAAAGTACCTCCAAGAGTACTCTTGACAACATTGGATTCCAATCATTCTTACCTAAATATCTTCTAACAATCATGTAGTCGTTCCATAGGGAATAGTTTTTCACCCCTCCAGCTATAGCTGATAAAAAAGGAAATGACATATTCTGTGTGTCAATTACTAATTAGTCAAATTATATGGACGGTCACATTTTCTCACTACTCATGACTAGTAATTTAAATACCTTTTGTAAAATTAAGTTTATTTTTCTCTTAGATTCATTTTCCTTTTATGTATGTTCATGCATCAGATACATGCCTGGGCACATAGTTGTCATAAGCAAATAGTTTTCCTGTAACTGAAGTTATGTATCACTATGAACACTGATGTAGCTACACAGCAACTTCTAAGCCAGCTAGGACAATTTAGGGTGACATTTTATATTTTTTTTTAATTAAGTAATAATATGTTAGATGTAAGCAAAGCTATTCTAAAACATTTAAAATTCATCATGGATCTATTTCCATTCCTAATTTTATGCAGGTGAAATTTTACCCCTCAGGTTATCATATGGTTATAAATCATCTTATGTTGCTAACAGAATGTTTATGTGGTTTAGTAAAATGTAAAATTCAAAACAAATAATACTTGAAACAAGAAGTAGAGAAGATGGAATTGTCTTGTGTTATTGTTTACCAAAGTGTAAATAGGACTTTGTAGTCCTGCCCTCCAGTTCCCAAATAACCACTCTAAGGCTTCATAGTAATTATAATGGTCTGGCCAATAGCTCAGACATATTGCTGATTAGCTTTAACATTTAAATTAACGCATTGTATTAGCTTATATTTTACCATGAGGCTTGTGGCTTGTTACCTTACATCTTGATTCTACAGCAGCTACATAGCGTCTCCTTGACTTTGCCTTCTTTGTCTCCATATTTCAGTTTTGGATTTCTCATCTGGCTCTATTCTTCCTGGCCGTTGGCCAACTGAGCTTTACCTATTAACCACTAAAAGCAACACACATTCAAAGCACACAGAAGGACATCCCAGATCATCTTCCCTTTCTGTCTAATTCAGAAGGAAGATTTCAACTTTAAGTAATAAAATTACATATAATAAAACAGTTATCAAGCAAGAATCAACTGACATTGTTTAGTTTATTTGTAGCTGCCAAAAATAAAAATACTTTATCATCTGCACTATTTTTGTAAGTCTAATGTTTTATTTCTAATTTATCTTTCATCACAACTAAGGAAAACTATAATTATTAGTATTAATCTTCAACTCCACCAAAGACCCTAGAAGGATACAATATTACCCAAGTAAACAGGAAATGCATTGTAAGAAACTTCCAAAACTCTTTAATAAAATTGACCCTAAATTTGCATCAATAAACTAAAATATATACCTATGTATTCATTACTATATCACCCAAGTATCTGAAAAATTTGTAGCTGATGAAGTTTGAAAGCTAGATCTTAGGTTAAATAGCATAAAGATGTGTAGTTAATCTGCAAAGAATTAATTTATAAAACTGT
Source organism: Phodopus roborovskii (assembly GCF_943737965.1). Taxonomy (NCBI): domain Eukaryota; kingdom Metazoa; phylum Chordata; class Mammalia; order Rodentia; family Cricetidae; genus Phodopus; species Phodopus roborovskii. The sequence goes on from NW_026126470.1 coordinate 10,502,526, forward strand.
GGTTTTTCTGATGTAGTTATGTAAAATGGTAGAGAATGTGTACCCTGAGCTCTGACATGAAGTCATCTCCACACACCATTTTTTTAAGAATTTTTAAAAGAAGATTGTTTGATGAATTGCTTTTGGATTTATATATTGGGACATTCTTTAAATTCTGTTTGAAAACCAGCCATTTTTGTTAATCAAACATTCTCTATTAGTATGTATATGAGATACAATTATAATTTGAATTAAAATCTTTAAAAAGTTTTCCCTCAGATCCGAAAAAATTTATAATCTTTGCGAGAATAGAGAATGACTCTCATTATATTGGCTTCTTTAACCAATTATTAAATCATTACAGCATCTTCTTCGACTTACCATGTTTTGTACTAGGAATGTACCAATTATTTCTTCAATTGTGTATCCTTATGGTCCTCAACCATATTAAATGCAGATGGAAACAGTTTTACTTGACAGTTCTTCCAAATTCAACTCTGTTCTTTTCATCACAGTTAATAACAAAAAACAATTTCATATAATAAAAATTTCTATGTGGTTAGACAACTGTGCTAAGAGAATCTCAAATCTTTAAGGAAAAGAAAAGTAGATGATTATTCTGAGTGTTTAAGAAACAAATGAATACTAACCATTATATTGCACTTATGAAAATCAATGTGTGGTTAGTATGCATAACCAAAGCTGACCTCTGGTGGCAGATGTGGACATTTTTAGCATTTTTTTCAAAACTTCAACTCTAAAGACTTTATGTAATTTCCTTTAAAAATACTCTTTCTTAAGAATTTCTACTTGAAGTTGCAGGATTCTAATTCAGTAACATAAGTTGTTTCCATGTAAACCTTGTTGCTATGGAGAATAATTTAATTCCACAAGAATAGTGAACAAAACTAAAATTCAAAAATGAAATAAAGTCTTAAGAAAAATATTATTTCTCTCAAAATTTTTAAAAGGAATATTCCTTCCATATAATAAACCCTACATTTATGTTCCATTTTTCTTGTACTTTATTACTTGCTACATTTGATAACTCTAAAGAAACTCCCAGTACTTAATGATATTAGCATCAATGTAATATCCATATTAAAGTGGTATAATCATAATAGGAGATACTAAAATTTTGTAAAGAAACAACTGTATTTTGAAAATATTTTGACTTAATATACAATGAATTTGCTTATTTGTTTTTTCTTTTTTTACTTTGGAGATACTACTCAGATAAAGACAGGTGATAAAGATGAATTGAGAAGAAACTAAACTACAAAATTTGTTGAAAGCAGTTTTTCTAGAATCTGTAGATGGTCTTCTTTTCTTATATGGAAAGAGAAATCACCAGTAGCAACTAGAATCTAGAGTTCAGACCACTGTGAGTGTTACCAAACTGAAAGCAGATTAGTTATATTTTTTATTGAATGGATTGATACTACATAAATTTATAATACTAGAAGGGAAGACAGCAATATATAAGATATAGATGCACAGATGACATCTATGAAAATTAATGGATATCAGCCTTATGGACATAGCACAAATATCTATAAATCTATATATTAAATGCTATTCATACACCAACTTAAGTCACTTTTCTGTTCTGTGATATACCACCATAACCAAAGGCAACTTAAGGAGGAGAGGGTTTACTTTGGCCTACTTTTCCAGAGTGGCACGGAGGAGATACAACAGCAGACATGGTAGCATGTATGGGAAACCGAAAAGTTGCATCTTGACCTGGTGCACTCAGCAAGTACAGGAATCTGGAAAGGGCAAAGGGGTTTTCATCTCAAAGCCTGTTCTCAGTGAAGGATATTTTCCAGCAGATTGTTCTTCATTAAATTCCAAAAACAGCATCACCAACTGGGAGCAAATGTTCAATATCCAGGAGAATGGGAGAAAAAATCTTTTCAAATCACCATAATACTAAACAGAGAAATGCTTGTTTACATATTTCAAATACGTTAGGAAAAAATGTTATGTTTCCTCGTCAGTTGCCGAGAGCATCTCAGGTTGGAAGAAAAGGACATGCTAAACTAGCTTGCAGAATAGAATATTACATATTAGGTTACTTTGAAAAGGACAGTTTAATAAATTTCAATAGTGTTCTTCACTCTGCCTCATTATTTTTACATATATTCAAGGAAGAACTCCAAAGAAGACAAGAGCCCAGAAAATATTACTTACATCACAGAAATTTTCGATTTTACACACCAATTTCAGGTGTTTAACTTAGCTACATAGAGAATAGAAATTTGTTTTCTGCTTATCATCAGATATCTGATGGTAAGCAGAAAACAAATTCCCCAAATAAACTTTTTATTGTAGAAAAACTTTAAAAATCTGTAATAAGGCCCAGCATTGGAAAACGTAGCTCAAAAATGAAAATTAATCATAAAAACAATTTGATTATTTTAATTCCTTGTAGTTCTATTATCTAAAACTTTCCATAGATCCAGAATTAAAACACTAAATTTGACATCATACATGCCAAGCTTTTTCTGCATAAACAAAATTTTCATAAAATTTTTAAGTGTAAGAATTATCTTTTTTGGTAGTACAAGTTTATGCATTGCATATGATCTTCAGATTTGCTTAGAATGAACTAGCTTTGAGTAGTATGTTGTGGCTAATTTATCCTTAGGCTATCATTACTTCTTTATAGACTCTAAACTAACTTCCCTAATTGTTCATATCTTGTATTTATTGTTTTAATTTTATTGTACAGTTTATTTAATATTTCCTATTAGTATTTATAATTATTTGAGAATATTTTGATGTGTCAAAGTTTATCAATTAGTAGGTCATATAACAGAATTCAAAGAATCCTACTTTTCCTGTTTCTGATTGAAATAATTTTCCTTTTGTAATTGTATATTAATAAAAGTATACTTTATAATCATAAGTTCACATTATTTCTTGAAATAATTTGGTAAAAATGGAATCAGCATTCAAAAAATGAATGCTTTAATTTTTTTCAATTATAACCTGTAATTATTTCATTTTTATGCATGCCTCATTAATTTAGCAAGAATACATAAAAGGCAAGGAAATCTTGGTGCTATTTTCTTCTATTTGGTCATAATACCATCAGCATGCCAGGCTATCGTTGATGCTTTAAAATTGTCTTAAACCATATTTAAACTTTTATTTTTGTCTTCCTACTTTGGAAATTAATTAATTTAATTTACTTTGTTCAATTTTATCTTATTATTTTCATGCATAAGCTTTAGTTTTCAGACCTAAACTTGTAACTTTATAATATTTTGTTAATAACCATTATTTTTTCATCTATCGTATTAATCTTAAGTATTGAATCATTTTTATTATCTTTCCACTATATGTTGGATATTTATTTTTCTATACTGTAATTTTTCTTTTATATTAAAGTAATGCTTCATCCATACATTATATGCATAGTAGAACTCTAGTGGGATTTTTTTCTAATTAATATGTTAAACTTTTAAAAAATATTTAATGTGTTTATTATCAATATTTTTATTAAATTGCATTTTTCTAGTTGGTCTAATTAAATTTTCAATGTATTTAATATTTTCATCAAAGATAATTTGGGTTATGGAAAATCTGTTTGATCTTAGGAATTATCCTGTCATTTTACAAATAAATAGTCTATATAAACATGGTTTTCATAATGTTTTTTGCATGGTTTTGCTTTTAGTTTTAGTGGTTGGTGTTTTTGTTTTGTTTTGTTTTTGTTTTTGATTATTACATGGGTGTGTGTTTAGTAAACCAAGCTTATCCTTGGTGAAAATTGCAGTCATCACCTTATTCATTGTTCCTGGAAGTGATGTTGCTTTTATTTCAGAGACCTTTCTTAGTTTCACATTTTGAGTCAGGATTTCTTTCTGTTTCTTACTCAAAAGCATCTTTCCAATTTCATTTCCAAAGAATGTTGTCCAGTTTACCTTTGCAAATGTTATTTGTGTATGTGACCTGAGAAGTATTCAATGTTTTATCTTTCTCCTAGACAGATGGGTGTGAGTTCACTTCTAGCTTGAAGTTAGTGATGGAAAGTAGTTCCCAGTGTTGAATAATTGATTGTGTAAACCCAAAGACAAACTGATCCTATAATTTATGACATCAGGTGCTGCTATTGAATTTATACTGTACAGATTCTTGCAAATTAACTGTTTAAATTTACAGATTTTAAAGAGATTTTTCTGAATAAAGAGGAAATTTGATATTCTGCATTTAAGTAATATTAACTGCTAAAATTTGAGTTGAAAATTAGGTTAGGAAAATAAAACTGATGGAAGATAAGTTGGCAGGCAGAAGGGTGAGGTAACTGGGATTGTCATGTAAAGTAAGATTGTTTTAATTTACATAAAAATTTATTTTAACAAAGATAACATACAAAACTTATGACAATGAAATCCAAATAACTTTAAGTTGCTTAAAGTTAAACTAGGTTTTGAAAGCAGCTTCTATATTATATCACATATCTTCCTCCCAACAATAAGGAATTTTTTGAATGATGGGGTGAAAATATTATAGCAGTTAGAAGTTTAGCAAGAGTGCTCTGAAAATTGTCTTTTTGATATGAGAATGTGATGGAAGATGTCATTCTGTAAATATGTTTCTCGTATTGGCTAATGAATAAAGCACTGTTGGCCAATAGGAAAGCAATATTGGTGCGACTAGGAGACTAGGAGGAGAGAGGAAGTGTAGGAAGGAGATTCAAGATGGAGGACTGATAGAGAAGAATGCCGGGGTCTCTCTCCGGAAAGATGAGACCACATGAAAATACTTAGGTCAATAGAAATGGGTTAATATTTAAGACAAAGCTAAGCAACAAGAAAAGCTAGTAACAGGCCAACAGAATTATATCTAATACAATGTCTCTGTGTTATATTTCGGGCTGGCATGGCAGAGGGACAAGAGCAGAGGGAAAAACTACTCATAACAAGAAGGACAGTGTACTCATAATGGGTACTGTGGTTGCCTAGCAAGAGTTGTACATGATAAAACCAATTCAATCTCTAGTGGAGGGAAGCATTTACAAGTCTGCACCTTCACCTTGGAAACTATGGAAAGTTGGTTTGGGAAAAGGAACTGTAGGTTTTTTCAGGATTATTTCTCGTATGTTGTCTTATTTTCTTTGCTTCGGTGTATGTATGCAGGTCATTCAGGGGAAAGTCATTTTACATTAAAGTTTTATTCACTGGTGTTGTTTAATTTGCCATTGTTAAGCTGCATCTTGTATCCTGAGAAGGAATATCTTCAAACTGACCTTGTCTAATATTTCTACAAGCAATAACAATAGAAATGTTTTCTAGAACACCAAAACTAAGTCAGCTACCTCTTAAAGACAAATGTGTCTGAAAACTCTCTTGAAAGTAATTCTGTGGGTTTTGCAGACTTATGCTTGCAGATTGTTTCTTTAACAAAATCTCTGAACAAAATGGCCTTAAGCATGCTCCAAAAACAAGCTACTCTTTGGCATATACCGTTTGACATTCATACAGCTTTCCCAAACTTGATACTTGATTCATCTGAACTATGACATCTCACTGAATTTAGACAGAAGCTATAAAATTTGCCTTCCAGCATATTTTTTTTTTAATGTACCTTCTGGACCCGGAAATATGTTTCCTCACATTTTGACCTTCAACTTCTACAGAGGTCATGTAGCTTTTTATTCCTGAGAGATGTAAGAGTCTTGAAGCATTGAGGTCTTAATATGCTATGTACTGGATTAATATTGATTCCAAATGACATGCACAGAAAAGTAGGAAGTATTGCTGCTCTAATCTGTTTAGTATGTGTAAAATTTAAATGATTATAAAGAGAATAAATATAAATTGGGAAACAAAAGAGTTCTAGTTACCATCATGCATGCCACTATGTTTAGTTGTAAATATGTGATTCGGGACTATATATATATATATATATATATATATATATATGTAATTTTAATGTTACCAATTTCTTGTTTAAGCTTCAATCTATGTGCTTCATAACCTAAAATAATTTAAAATACACTTAATGTTTAAATTTTAAAATCTGTATTATGATAAAACTATCATTTTATGGGGTCACAGGATGTAAGACGAACTCAAATAGTAAAGGTTAAGAGTGATAGCTCAGTTGTTGAGAGTACTTCCTGATCTTTTAGAGGACTCAGATTAGGTTTCAAACATATAAATGGTGGATGGTGGCTTAAGGTATCTGTAACTCCAGTTCCACAAAAATCATACCTCAACACTTCAGAAGCACACTCATACACACATAATAATTGATAAGTATAGCTATATTTCAATATTTGCTATTTACATTTTAGATAATTGGTACTTTTAGAAAATTACAGAAATTTAAATGATTTAAATTATTTTATATATCCATATTTATAAAATATCTTTCTATGGTATAGCATTTTTTAGTAATAAACATGTTGCTGTATTCATGTTATTAGAACATGCATTAGTACTGGCTTTAGGATTTAAAATGTTATTAGAAAATATGATTTTTTATATTTTTATTTAAATTAGAAACACTCTTATTTTACCTATCAATCCCAATTCCCTCTCCCTCCTATCCTCCCATTATCCCCACCCCATCTCATCCCCTTTCTGCTACTCAGGGAGGGTGAGACATTCCATGAAGGGTAATCAAAGTCTGTCACATCATTTAAGGCAGTGTCTAAGCTGTGAGAGTATCACTCTATCAGGAGTGGGCTCCCAAAGTCTATTTTTCACTAAAGATAAATATGGATCCACTACTAGAGGCACCATAGATTGCACAGGCCTCCTAAGTGAAACCCACATTAAAATATGACTTTTTAATGATCTTTTTTCTTAGAAAGATAATGGACACCATTGTTCTATCTATATTTTGTGGAAAATAATAACTGACAATTATTTTTGGTGAACATTCACCTAAAGCATACAAGATCTGACTTCATTCAGATGGGTAAAACAGCTGTTTCAGCTACAATGAAATATTAGCCAGAGAGACATTATGTTTTGAAGGTTTAGGCTGAGTTACAGCTTTAAAAAATTAAATTAGCACTGCACATGTCTGGCTCCCTTATTACTTGGCTTCCTTACTCCATGGCTTTCTACCATGGATCTTATTTGTTTGGCCCAAACTCTTATGTAGTGTATTGACAGGAGCATGACAAATCACAGTTTCTACTGGGCATCATACCTGCTTACATGATCCTAATCACTGAAAAGGGGCCAATATCCATTTGTTCTCATGCAGGATTATAAATTGCTCTTTCAAAGCTTGAAAATTGATGTGTCTTATGCAATGATGTCCATTCTTATGCAGAGAAGTAAGTTCTAGAAGTTGAGAGATTTTTTTTACCTTAAAATGACAACACATAGAGTGCATTCACTCATCTTTGTGTGAAGCACAGAAGCCATAAGTTATTAGAAAATCATGCAACCATAATCATTTATTTACCATTAAAAGTCATGATGAATAGAAGCATAAGATGGAGGAAAGGACTGATTTTCAATATTAAGACTTTTACATGTGAATGTTAATTTATCATCGTTACATACCAGTATTAATTATTGATAGTAGAAGCTATCTCTACAACAAAAACAATTCAGTTATATCCCATTTGCTTATATTTGTGTCATGAATTTTCACACTTTTGGGTAAAACACTATATGGTAATAGTTGAATGAAATATAATTAAATATATTCATGTATTGTGTTCCCATCTAGTTTAATTATATTATACAGGTTGTATTCATGGATAAGTAAAAAAAGAAAACACTATTAAATAATTATGCAAAACAATACTATTGGAATTAAATTAATGTTTTCCTGAAAATGGGGAGTGATGTCAATAAATTACAATAAAATAACAAAATTAGTATCGGATAAGAAGAAAAAAGGATTAATTCCTTATCTGATAAAATCAATGTGAATAAAAACCAGTGTCATCATTGTTGTCAATTACAATAAGTTTTTGTTAATTTTACATAAACAGCAATACATCTATCAATTTAAATTCTAAATGCTTCAATTTTGTGTCATCTGAAATAAATATTTACTTTTTCACAGAATAAGAGTAGAGCTTTTGTAAGGATGGGAATATAGCTCAGTGTAATTGGTTTTTATGTAGAACATACAAAGCCTTGGGTTTTCTTCATAGAATTATAAAAAATTATAGAAAGATGTGTTATTCAAGTTACATGAGCTGCCTCTCATTAAAGTAATTTTCTGTTATATCTGTGGAATTCATGGTCTGAACAATATTTTAACAGATAAAAATAGGGTCCGCTATATTCTGCAGTGATAGGGTTGTATGTGTGTGAACGCGCATGTGTTTTTGGAGTGAACAACTATTTTTACTCAAGTTCCTAAAACTAGTTTTAAAAGACACGAGGTCAAATCATTGGAAAGGGTTCATGGCTGCCATTCAATAAAGTTTTGTGCCTTCAGGTATTACCCAGGGCTAACGATGTTATCCTAAGGACAACATTTGTTGAATGTACTTTTTGATATTTCTTGGGTAGTTTGATTTGTTTTTCCTGTGCTGTCAGTAACATAGTAAATCAATGTTACATGACACTTTTCCAGTTCTGTATAACACAGCTCTTCTTATGTTGTCTAGATTTAGAAGGTAGCCTGTGGTAGATGAATCCCTTGCAGCCTGATTCATTTCTAGTATTGATTTCTAGAAGCATAGAGCAGGGTGGCAGCACTTCAAGTTATTGAACATTCAAGGAATGAACTGCTTTCATGATTCAACATGAATTTGATGCTGAACAAATCATATATCTAGAGATTATTTATAAATAACAATTCAAAAACTATTCAAGAAATAACAATAGGAATTAGATGTATTTTCTCAGGGTTCTTTCTATTTCAAGTGTCTTTCTAATCCAAGTGTATCTTACCAAGTACAACACTTAAAGTGATACATTGTTTTGAAGTATACACATAAATTGACACTGTAACAGGAAGGAATAATCTATGTCTTGTACCCACCTTAAGATAATTGATTGAATTTTAAAAATAATTTATTATTAACTTTAATGATTTTGATATATTATCAATGATAATTTTATTATATGATCAGTTTGATAGCTCATAATTTGCTTGTTTCACCTAGTATAATACAAATATTCAAAGTAATATTAGATAATTATTACATATTTTGATCAATAAAAAAGTGGAGCTCAGAAACTGAGAGTCAAGCTCAACACATGTTATATAATTTACTAGTGAAAAGATCATATCTTGAAATATCATGTTTTATGATAAATTATGAAATTATTCTATTATTTTTGGATGAGTACAGAAAGACATTCAGGTGAGGTTTATTTTAGTTGGTCTTACATTTCTCAGCACAATTTTAAGATAGTATGCTAAAACTTTATAATCAAATAAAAAATATGTCAAGCACATGTAGCTAACCAGCAGAAGATACACTGAGCCTAATTGTGAGCTATCAAACTGCAAACATATAAAGACATTTCCTTTACCAACATTTTTAAATCTTGAAATAGGAAGGCATAGTGCATATAGTGAAATGTTTACTCTCAATTTAACTTTGAAAAATAATTTTATTTATAGTAGTTTTATAAATTAGAGTTCAAGCAATGGTATTATTTTGAAAAAAAATTCATTAAACTTCACTATTTCAATTTATCCCTGTAGAAAATAAAGACATTTTGAGTTAGAGTTTAATTCTGGCATGCCACATACCATCCTATCTCTCAACATACTGCTCATTTATTGTGGAAAAGAAAAGAAATCAGAATACAGCAGATAAACTATTTAATCAACAGTTAATGCTGGATAGATTACTCCAGTGAGTCCTAAGTGGATCCTTTATTTATTTTTTATTTATTTATTTTTTCATGGGATGGCTCTTGTCACAGCAATAGGAAAGCAAACCTGAATTTCTGTCAGCTATCTTTTAAATAAAATTCTTCAGAATGTCTGAGTCAAAATTTAGCCAAGCCCATCACATTCCTTCTGAGAGCTGAAGACTCAACACTGTTTGATGAGATGTTGATTTAAAGGAGCAATTGTAAAAACACTGTTGATCCAAAAAGAAAAGATGATGACAGCTCAAAATTTGAAAGTCTTGACCCAATCATTTTGACATTCAAGCCCAAAGGAAGATGATTATTCAAGGAAAATGAGAAAAAGTAAGGAGAGTTCCAAGGAAGGGATTGCCTTCCCCTAAATTTGAGTTTTCTTTTTGGTCTCTAAGAATTGCATGATTTCACACTGAAGACAAATCCCCCTTAAAATTATATTGATGACAAATGTTAGTCATTTTTGGAATTTCCCCAAAAAGCATGATGCAATGTCCCTTTACTTTTTGAAGATAATGTAATTAGAAATGTTAATAAAGAAAAGTGATGAGAAGTTTTCTATATATAATGAATGAAAACCTTTGAAATTATAATTAATAAAATACATAGAAGACACAATTTAAATTATTACTCAATGTCAAAGTAGCATAAACAATACTGCTTTGATCTTTAAAATATAGCATGTTCAAAATAGCTTGTTGTAGAGCAAATTCTAATCTTTGTAATGTGAGTGACTTCAAGAATAGAGTTATCTATAGCCAAAGACTTTCTTTCCACATGCCAGATAATAGTAAAAAGTGATAAATTATCAAAGTTTGAGGATAACTTATTTTTATACAGAAAGTTTTGGAACTAACAATTTATCCCATTCAAAACAGTGTTAGGCTTAGTAGAGATGGTCTGTTTTAAGTGAACACACACAGACAAACACATTCACATTTATATAAAAGTATGGCATCTGTGCTGTCTAGATTCTACAGACCTGACAAAAGTTAGTTTTTGGAGAGGAAGAAGTGACTTTTGAGAAAATACCTCCACACAATCTGGCTGCAGACAAGCCTGTAGAGAATTTTCTTAATTAATGACTGATGTGGGAGGGATGAATCCATTGTGAGTGGTTCTACCCCCAATCCTGGTTGTCCTGGGTACTACATATAAACAGGCTGAGCAAGACAGAAAGAGATTGTAGTAACTATCATGCACAGCCTTTTCTACAGTGCCTGTCACTAGGATCCTGCCATTTGAGTTCATGCCTTATTTTTCCTTAGCAATGGACTATGACAGAGAAGAGTAATACAAATATACTACTTTCTACACAACTTGCTTTTAGTATTGGTGTTCCATCATAACAGTATTGACCCTTACTAAGACAACATCTACATACCTAGTTTTGGAAGGAGAGGCAATAGGATCCCAGGAGATTGTTGACCAAATATTCTAGGCAATTTGTGAGTTCTTTATCTAAGTGAATATTTCATTAAAAATAAGTAAGCTGTAGAGAGATATACAAATAGCAGAGATCAGCTTCTTTCTTCGATATAGGCACACACTGTGTATACCCACACAACAAATGTGGAAACATTACCCACATACACGTTAAGATTGTATAATCTAAATATGTTTTTAATTTTAATTTATTTTTTTATTTTCATTTTACATATCGATCCCAGTTCCCTTCCCTCCCTCTCTCTCTCCCTTTTTCCCTCTCTCCCACTCTCTCATGCCCCAATATTTTTGTTATAATTTTGAAATAGGAACAGATACTTTGTAAGAAACACTGAGTTTGTGAGGCAAGGGAAATTTAAAGGAGTGGAATATAGAAAAATGATGAAAATTTGTCTATATCAAATAGATCAGTTCTTACAAGCATAATAAATGATATTTGATAGTGCCAAATTTCAATCTCCTAGCTTTTAATGGTTTCCTTGACCTATACAGGCAAACTGCAAAGTTCAAGACTAATATAATGTCACTCTAAAGCTGTTTCAGACCATTCTATAGAAAATAGGATTTTTAACATCACAAAAAGCAAGTCATCTCAATTAGCTGTGATCATTAAAAGCATTGAGAGGAATATAGTGATTGGCAATTGATCTAAATCTTTACATATTTTATGATGTAAAGTTATTAATAACTCCATTATTTCACTAGTGCATCCCTCAGTCAATGTTAAATGACATTACCGTTGAGATTGTGCTGTGCTTAAGGAATTTAAATGTTCTCTTATAAGCTTAAAGACAAGTAAGAAAAATAATTTCAATTAGTATGTAAGACATAAAGGAGAAGGCAATAAGTTACAAAAATTCTATTTTAAACTTTGAGATGAGGTAATTTCCAAATAATTAAAATGAGACTTTCCCACTTGCACCCAACATATGATACATTCAAACCCATCAAATCGTTGTGTTGAGATGGAGTGTTACCTAGGGACAGAATTATTATTGGTTTCTTAAGAGACACATGCCCTTCATATATTTGATGTTAATGTGTAGGATGAGGTGACTAAAATAATTTTAGAAAGGGAATAATTTTGATAAAAGTTGAAGCATTAACATAAATAGCTTTTCCCCTGACTGCAATGTGAAATACCCTTACTTCACACACATATTTGATTTAGCCAGCAGTTGCTACTTGCCTACCAATATGATTGCTTCAAACATAGAAGTTAAAAAAATTTTAAACATGTTTGGCTATTGCATATTACATCATGAAGAGAATTGTAATCAAATTCTATTATGTACTTTTATAATAAGTTATAATAGTTGTTCAAATTATAAAATTCTGATATACTGAAACTTTAATACATTTTCATGTCTTTTATGTTCCATTTCTAATGAAACACAATATTATGGGAAACAGGTTAATACAATAACTGTAAGTGGCAAGTGCTACATAATACTTTTTAAAAATAGTAACAGTAAAAGCAAAGCAATTCTACTACAGATGGGGACAAAGGAGGATCACCTTGCAATTGCCTCCCCCAGACAGATCAATGTAAATGTATGTCTGGAAGACACTGAAAGAACCATACGAAAGGAAAACCCTCCAGATAAAGGCAAGAGCAAGCTTCTTGAGCCTTCCAAGATTAATTTCAACATGTTTGTCACAGCAAGAAAGACACTTCCCTTGGAGTAGAAAAGGATGAAATCTCTGCCTTTTGATTTGAAGATTAGTACCAGGCCTGCTACGCTTAAGTCTGACAGTACTACTAGAATTGTGTTGGACTGAGTGGTACATGCTTCCAACTCCCTTACTTCCCTGTGGGCACTTGCATCCAGTGCTCAGGCCACTACAGTGAGGATCATCAATAGGTAGAAATTAACTTCCTAATTATGGGCAGGGTTGGCAATGCCTTTTTCCCAGCACTTTGGAGGCAGAATTGGACAGATCTCTAAATCTGATTGCAGCCTTATTTACATAGTTCCAGACAGCCAGGTCTACTCAGAGAAATCCTGTCTCTAAAAAGCAAAACAACTAATAAATGAACAAATAAATATATTAAAAATTAAAGTCCCAGTATGCAGGACTGAGTCCATATACAAAATGTATGTATATGCCAACCTCAATGTTAGTAGGAAACCTATTTGCTATCAGAACAGACTTAACTATCATCCTGCATGATTATTCCCAGACTTCAAATACTTTTGAAATCTGATCATTTTCCTACCAAACTGTGTTCATTTTACTACCAAACTGTGCAGTGTAGCTGCAATATTCTGACAAATATGAACTTTTATCCTTAGCCTCAGTGAACAAAGAAGAGCACAGGGACTTTCTGAACAACATACAGATTTGGATCCAAAGTTATCATGGCTGTCACCAGTGACCTCTAGACTAGGAAGATAAAATTGAGCTTTGGCTCAATGGTAATTCTTCCTACATTCCATCCAATGAAAGGGCATATGTGAATAGAGACTCAGGAAATGTACATTTCCTGTTGAAAAATTGGAAAACAAAGTGATAAACTTAAGTGACAATAAAAAAGGACAAAATAGTAGCTATATCTTAGATGCTAATAATCAGATCAAATAATTCATAAGTATGCCAGTGTTTAAAAACTTTACATTGTAATTTAGACTTCTTTTTCAGTCTAACTTCATCATTGCCTTAGAGTCCACATTCAAATAGAGTCAGAGGAGAGAGGGACACACACACACACACACACACACACACACACACACACACACACACACAGAGAGAGAGGGAGAGATAGAGAGAAAAAAGAAAGAGACAGAGACAGAGAGACACACAGAGAGAAGCTTATCTTAATGATTTGCCTAAAATTGCCTAAGGAAAGTTTAGGATATAAGAGGTCTAAAATCTCTAGGCAAAATTTAAAGAAAAGTCACGGGAGCACGGGGTGTGGGGTGGTATTCCTGAAACAGTTGTATTCAGAAGACCAAGTGTTGAAACTTTTCTTTCTTAAAGAGAATACATCAGTAGTCTTTCTAACAGTCTTCATCTGATCAATTGAAGTCAATGAATACTAATACTAATCTGTCTATTAGAGAGAGAATACTGATTTGAAATTTTCTCTGATCTAAAAATATCTTTGAAGGCTTGTTTTTATTTGGTAGATTTCAGTTGTTCTGCTCATAAACATAAATATGAAAGATGATGTGTTTGGTAATTTATTTCAGTCTCATAGACATGTTACTATCTATATATGTCACAATGCATCATGTTTTAAGTCTCAAATATGCACGGCAGCATTTATTAAGAACAAATTCAATAAAAACTCATGACAGAAACATCTATAACAACATCCATACAAATACCTGTATATAGTTTTGTAGCCAACTTGACGTGAAAGATTAATCTTCACAACATAGCCTGTGATGTATATGCTACAGCCTGAAATGCCAGCACTACTAATTTCAGCATTCCCTGTACAATGCAAATAATTTTAACCATTTAATTCAACTCATGCATAAAAGTGCTTCTTTCCAAATTACAATGTTCCCTTATTTCTGTTTAGAAACAGTCTTCAATTTGTGTGTGCACAATGCCTAAGGTTGTACTATATGCCTCAGAATTATTTCTATAAAGTAATCTAAACTCTAAGGAATTGCAAGAGTGAAGTCTTCCTGATATCTGTTACAAAAACTGTTTGAGCAGGAAGAGTATGTAGCTCAGTTTTTGGTTATATCATGGAATCTTTACTCTGATAGCATGATAAATACAAAGGATCAAATGATTAGTCTTAAGATGAGATATTTTACATTTGGGATTTATTATTTCTGTTGTTATTCCCAGTTGAAACTAATTTTAAATAGTATACTTGTTTTTGATGAACTTTGTTATATGACATTTCTGGCAGCCATTTCCATGTGCTAATATGATGGAATCCATAAGAATATTTCCTTAAGTACCAGCTGTTAATACTACTCTTTGTCTTTTAAATACTCCATGTGTCCTAGAATTAAAGAAATACCAGCTTACATAGGCTTATCTTTATAATTCTTAAATGACTTGTTCCTTTTTAAAGTCCAAATTATATACCAATGAATGCATCAATCTTTCATGTAGAAGAGAACAAATAGAACATGCCTCTTAATATGTTAACTCACCTCAATATCTAGATCATGTTAATTTTTGGTTTGTTTCTAAAGTTGATATTATTAACAATATTTACTAGTAATATGTTTTAAATTTCCTTGTTAGTCTTTAAGCTTGGAATATGTGTGATTTATTTATAATATTTACAGAAGTTATTCATGTTGCAAGGAACTAGAAAGTGAGAGAGTATTTTCCAAAGAAGATAAAGTGTTATGTAATAAAAAGATGAGGGGAGGCACTAGAATAAGAGGAATAAATAATAAAGAAATTTATGAACAAAATAAAGGTATTTTGGCAGGGATTTTGAAACTCTATATAGAAAATCAACACTCTAGAAAGTTTCCAAAATATATTCCTAAATAAATAGAACATAAATGGAATAATCATATAACTGGCAAGAAAATACTCCTGACTATGCATCATATGTTACCAATCAGATCTTAAGAACATGTAGGTTCTTTGCAGAGATTAATTTTAGAAAAGCTCAGAATATTTAAGAAAGACTTTGTCATAAATATTAGCTAAAGATGTGTTACATTTGTGTATACTGTGGAATATTTGTTTAATGATGCAAAGGTGTGTTGCATTTGTTTATATCCATGAAGCTTGTTACTTTGCCTGACTAAAACTCCTGATAGGTCTAATAAAGACCGGAATGGCCAATAGACAGAAAGGACAAAGGCAGGACTAGAAGGCAGAGAGAATCAATAGGAGAAATCTGGGAAGAGAGAGATGGAGGAGTGAGAAAAGGAGGGGCCAGCCAAACAGCCAGACATGGAAATAAGAAGGAGAAAATATGACAGAAATTAAAAAGATAAAATCCCAGAGGCAAAGTGTAGATGGAATAATCTTTAAGTTAAGAAAATCTGGCTAGCAGCAAGTGAAGCTAAAGTTGGGTGTTCATAAACAGGATGAGCCTCTGTGTATTTATTTGGGAGTTGTGTGATGACCCCCAAAGAGTAAAGAGTTAAACAAAACAACAGCAAATAAACAAAACAAACAAGCAAACAAACAAAAAACAACTATAAGACCCATTTTTAACAAAAGGAATCCAAAGAAGGTAAGTTCTGACAGAAAAGTTAACCCTGATCCAGAAACTTGAAACACGCACAAAACTGTGGGAATGGTTAAGCGCCTGAATTTCAAGGACTCTGTGGAGCAGGTACAGAACCTCCTTTGAACACCTGAGAGTGAACAGCTGCTTCTAATAGTTAGCTTTTACATTATCTTGCATATTAGTTGCAAGATACAAAAGCCATATCTCCCATACCTTCAAAGAATGGCAATTTGAGCACCGTGATGGTACAGCTATTTGAGGAAAGTGTTTAGAGCCAATATAATTTTCTCTTTTTGGGATAGAGGTTGTACAAATCATAAGAGTTGGTGAAAGGGATTTGTAATCAAAGCATCAATATGCCTGCTTTTCCATGTGTGGCCCCTTGGAACTTCAATCTAACATTGAATGTCCTCTTCCAGATTCCCTTTGGTAAACTATATCTCCAGATGTTTATAGGCAGTTAACAATACTCAAACCAGTAGGTATTTTAACAGCATATACAGATCATATGGGCTTGCCATCTTATGCTGCCTTTGTGTAACACAAATGGTTTGTCAGGGTCTCTTGGACTAGCCGGTTGGATAGTATGAGACAAGTAATCTGATTGTAGTATTCTAGTCAAATAAAATGTAAGGACAATTTTATATTATCTGTACACCTGTTGAACTAATGTTTCTCCTCAGTCTTGAGAAGTGATGGAATCTATTGATTGAGTGCTATTTACACGAGGAATGGTCAACACAGAAGAAGTTGATTTAAACTAAAAGAATTGTTATTTATTTGTTGCCTTTATATGTGAAAGTGTTTCATTAAACCACAAAATAACTAGTAGAAACAATTATATACTTGTGTAATGAATTTTTCAAGCAGATAATGTAGAAATACGTAGTAAGATTAACAAAAAAGGACCAAACAATTCATGGAATAACATTCTATAACAATATTGTAGATATGCAATATTTAGTTAGATAAAGAAGTAAGAAAGAATCAGTTATTGCAGGAAATGACACAGGAAAGAGTACATTAAGAAAATATGTGTGTGCATGTATATACCTCATAAGATAGTATTATGTTTGTGACAATTTAAAAAGCACCGATGATTTACAATGATTTTCCTCAAGGTGTTTATTCCTCAAAAATTTCCACAGGATGAGAAGAGTGAAAATATGAGCAATATGAGTAGTGCAACCTGTCAGACTTAGTGATTAAGCTATTCTGTCCTTTTTCAGAAGTTGTTATTGTGTCACTACAATGACCAAGGCTGCATCCTGTGCAATGAAGGGAACAGGCACAATCTCTCTCCTTGAAGAGTCTACCATCTAGTAGCAGATGGGAAAAGGAATTCAGGAGATATAAAGCTCAAAGACCAACCATAGAATTCCTATTTTCTTTTTTCTATTATTACAAGATAAAACATATCAGACAAGATTTATAGCCATAGTTGAATGATGTAATGCTTAGAGCAACTAGAGTCACCTTGAAAACACTATCCAAAATACATAGTAGAATGTAGTAACAACTTTTAAACTTAATCCATGAATATTTATCTTATGCCTCTGTGTTCATTGAAACTTGGGAGCCCAGCGACAGAATCATAATACATCTAAATATGTTTGGGCTGTGATTTGCAAATTATATTTAAATGTAGCAAGAGTGTATCTATCCTAGTATAATGAGGCAAAATGACAATAACAGCAAATTTGTTCCCTCTGATCTTTCTTATTTTTTTCTTTTGGTGTGTGTGTGTGTGTGTGTGTTTGTGTTTGGGTGTGTGTATGTAAAAGGTATAAGCAACAAAGAAATGCCTAAATTTAATGTGGGAAAATGGGGAAAAGGTAAAGGGTTGCAGATGTATAATATTATTAGTACTATTCAAGATCAACTAGGACTATCCTTTGTGTAATTATAAGAAAACATATTTTTGATTTGTATCTTTGATGGTTCTAGAAAACTTGTGTAAAAATTGCTCATATAATGCATATTTGAATATCCTTGATGTCACAATAAAACCTGTAACTGAAATGTGATCACTCTTTAAATTAAGAGAAAAGTTTTGTATCATTGATCCAATTAGTATTCTTTTTAATTTATTTTTAATATGATAAATATTTGATGCATGGTAAGTGCTCTTGACAGGAAAAATAAAAAGATATATTTTAATACCATGATCACATAAAACCATTAAATATGAAGATATTAACTTGTTCACAAAATTTCTAATTAACATTTCAAACACAAAATGCATATACTTATGATTTTATGAATATGGATCTATATGATTTATGGCAAATATAACTGAACACTTGGGTAATTCATTAACTTTTCCCATTAGTATAATATGGCTGAGACTGTTGCTGCCTAATTCTTAAGAACTTTCATGTGCATCACTAGGAATTTCTGAAATGTGGGAAAATCTGAACAGGGTTCCCTGATAATGTAATTTCCATTTTTGCAGTCCCATTCTTCCCGATCACTGTCGTAAGACCCGTTGAGCCTTAGGTGCTCTTTCCATTTTGTTCATAGATATTTCACCAAGAGGCTGGCAGTTTAAAAATTAAGCAGTTCTGCCTTTACATAAATTACCTATCAATTGAATCATGTCTAATGAAAGAGTGCGCTTATACTTTTGTTCTACATTGATCACGAGACTCAAAATATTAAACAGTGCTCATCCACTCTTCAGAGAACAATGCCATTAGTGAATAGAGGAACTTCTCTGTTTATTGTCTATTGAGCCATAGGATTTGGTATAACATAACAATATTAATGCCATCTTCTTTATTCAGGAAAGAAAAACTTTTTATAACACTAGTTATCTATTTCTTCAGGAATCTAAGCAATGTGTTTGGAGAAGGTGATTTTTTCAGGGCCAGAATTTTTGTTTCTTTTTTTGATTGCTTTGTTTTTGTTTTTGAGTAGCAGTGCTAAAACCATGCTTGCCCCGAATTTGAAGTTACCCTGTAGTAGACACATTACTCTTTCACCTAATTGTACATGGTATCTGTCACTTTCTTTACATGTCTTTTATCAAGTAAGTTGAAATTTCCACGTTTCAGTGTGGATTTCTTGTTCATAAGTACACTCGTTCAATAGGGTACAATTATGTCTTTATTATTTCATTTTAGTTTATGTGCATGGATGAAAGTAACTTCAGCAGACTCCTCTCTTACACTAACAATGATATGTTTTTGTGAGTATGTGTAAACAGAGAAATTTCATTAGTAATTTCCTCATGCTTGCATTATTCATGAATATATAATCGACAAATGCATAGAAAATACCAATGATAAAATGAGTAATGACTCTTAGATCATAACTGAATGCTTATCATTGCAATCTGTCATAAATATATTAAATATTATTCAGGGCCCAAACCTCCAAAGAATGCCTCATTTTTAAAAAAAGCCATCAGAGTTTCATATCTAGCAAATTTAAATTCTAAGAAACTTTGTGCCAATGCTTCGTATTTGTGTGCATCAATATTCAAAATCATCGTGTGAAATGAAAATAGCTATCTTTCAGATACACTGTGCATCTAGTGTATAATCAATTAATCAGTCAGACATATAAAAAATAGTAAGGGTGGATCATTCTGTTCCCTTTGTAGTTTCATTAAAATAAGTTTGTGATTTTATTTTTATCTAATCTTAAGAAATTGATTTCATTTGCTTTGAGTTTTTGTACTGTGTGTGTGTGTGTGTGTGTGTGTGTGTGTGTTTAAGTATTAGATGCTATCCTAGGGTTTAAGTGAACAATGGATAATCTCAACATAGATGAATAGAGTAAGTGTTGGTTATACAAAAGAAAACGAATTTTAAAAGGAGTATTGGATGTCACTTAGTTTCTCCTTCTAATTATATATGATCTTTTTTACTTTATGCAATGTGTAGAACTTATTTCTTTAGATTTGGCTTCAAAGTCAAGCACTCTCATTGGACATTAAGATGAGTGGTCTTGTTGGTCCATAATCACAATTATACCATCCTTTGCTTTCTTTACTAAAGAAAGATTTCTGACTCACACAAAAGATGACCCCCAATCCATTTATATGCAACAATAAGAGAAGTTTGTGTGTGACACCTAAAAATTATCTTTAACAAGTATCCTTATTTCTAAATTTTATGCTCAAGACTGACTACTAATGATACCGGTGAAGGGTGAATATCTTTATTTAAGGGCATCAGATTGGTGAAAACTGCTGTTACTTAGGAGTCTTCCTTGTTGGGTCTATACTTTCTTCTTCCTTGCTGTTTAAAAGCACTGAACAGAAAAAAAAAATGGATGTTAGATGAGACATAAATACTCTGTCAAATGCCACATATTGGTGAATATTAAAGATTCAGTTTGTTTTACTATTGTTATGTCATCTGTTTTTATGTTTCATAATAAAAGTTCCATTTTAATGGTAATATCTTCCTAATATCTCCAAGTTCATAGTTGGAAATCATGTGAACCATGAAGTACAGATCCTGACAGCACAAATTAGTACTTATCATTTCGGAAATATCATGTGATCTCATTAAAGAATGATAATTTGCTTCCTAAATTTTGAAAATCCTCTAAATTTGGTATATTTTTTAATTAAACAGATGTGATAAAATGTAAAATAAAAGAATGCAACATATAATAAAAGATTTAAATTTGTTCTCCTTTGTTTTAACTATCAGTGGAGGAATTAAAAACAACAAGAAATTCTAACTTTAGAGCAGATAATAATCCCTCCACAATTGTGACTGAATTTCCTCCTTCTAAAATGATACTATGGGTAGTTCTGAAATTCCAAACCCTAATATTTGGCACTTTTTATGATGACAGAAGTAATGGTTTGTTGTAATTATATATTCTAATTTTGAAAATGATTATTTAATGTAAGAAAGCATTTCTCAGCTGGACTTTTGGCTTTGAAAATTAGACAGTAACACACTTTGATAATGAACAGCCATGAAGAAATCTGACCCAAGACATCTAAGTAAAACCTGCTTTCTTCTAAATCTTTTTCTATTTCACCCCAAAACCATTAATGGAACCTATAATAAGTTGCATAGATAAGATATTATAGTATGTATGTATGATCAGCCTCAGGAATATAGTAATGACATCATCTCAAAGCCCTATTTTTGTCTCTTCATATATGTGAAATAAGAGTAACATTTAGATTTAAATTTAATTTCAGTCCTTTATAAAATGATTAACTTAAATACATATATTTATGATACACATTAATTTATGATTATTGAAATAATCAAAGTCATGTTTTATTTAACAGTGTAAGAACTTGCAATGGAAACAAACATTTATAGACAATATTTGGGAATTTGGGCGTAGTTCTTTCCAAACTACTTCCTGCTGGTAAGGGGCGCTGTCATGGGGGATTCTAAGAAGATGCGGAAATCATGGCTGTAGTCTGCAAGGCTGCTTTGTCCAGCTGTTTTGCATGTAGGATCACTTGGTACTCTGTTTCATGCGGTCTGGCTTGATCAAACCACATTAGTCTGGAAGGAATCCACAGCTTTTCATTTTCTGTGGAAACAAACATAGAAATCCTTTTCCCCAGTAACTTCTCCTTGAACTTAATAAGTTTTTGAGTCAGAGCATTTTTTTTATTTAATTTATTATTTTACATGTCAATCCCAGTTCCCTCTCCCTCTCTCCCTCCTTCCTATCCCTCCCTCCCTCCCTTTTACCATCTCAGCCCTCTCACATGCAGCCTAACCACCCTCCCCTCCCATCCCCCAACCCAATTCCATATGTAGGGGAATGCCATCCAGTTGGGGTCATGTAGATCTGACAGGTCATGTGAAGTAGGGATTAGGGCTTCTCTCCTGTCTCTAGGTTAAGACAGTTATATAAAATAAATAAATAAATAAATAAAAGAACTTGCAATGGTCTCAGCTTTCAAACCCAGCTTTCTTTGGTTAGTGGTGAAAGCTACACTTACCTATGGAAAAGGATTATAGATTTTAAAACTCCATGTTAGCAAGATAAAGTGTTGATATGAGACACCTTGGTTATTAATTATTCTAGTAATGTTACTTTATGGATTATGTTGATATTTTTGTTTTCCTGTATATTGTCTTTATTATGCTGAGCCCTTATTATGCCTTTCGTGTTTCTCTTCTTCCAGCGACTTTTATTATGAATGAGTTTTGGATTCTGTGGGTAGAATTTTCTGCATCTAATGAGATGATTTTGTGGTTTCTCTGTTTTGCCTGTTCACACAGTGTTTTATATTTATTAATTTTCCTAAGTTGAGCCAACTCTGTATCCCAAGGATGAAGCCTACTGATCATGGTAAAGAATCATTTTGATCTTCAATTCTGTTCATGATTATTTTACTGAGTTTCTTGGTACTGGAAAATTATATTAATGTTTTATTTTACCTTACATTTTAAACTTCCTTGACTATTCAAAAATTTATTTGTGAAGCTATCAAAAAGGATCAGAGGGTAGAGGTATTGCCACCAAGCCTTGAAATCTGAATTGTTTATTTATTTATTTTTTAATAATTTTTTAAAATTATATTTTATATTTAAGCATTATGGTCATATTCTTATCGTTTACAAGTTCTACCATATCCTCTTCCTCATGGTACCAATCCAATTTTATTTTAACTTTTTTTTTTTCAAATAATGAGAGTTTTAAATGTATGTTCTTCAGGAACACTTTTTATCTGTGTTAATCAGGTATATTGCTCTATAAATTTTATTTTTAATTGAGTCTTTGGATATGATATGAGTATAATGTCTCTCTATAACTAAGTCATGTTTCTATTTTCTGGAATTTTCACAGTGTATTAGTGGTAGATGTTTTGCAATGTTCTGGTAGAATTAAGCTCTGAATTCAGCATTTGGTCCTGGACAGCATTTTGTTGGAAAATAGTAATTGCAGTTCTTATTTCATTACATACTAAAGAAGTATTAAAACTTTCTACTTCCCTAGTTTTCTTCTATATTTTCCATTATGATAGAATGTTGATATGGTAAGTTACTATAATGCCCTTTATTTCTTCAGGTCTTTGAGATCGCTCCCTTTTCATCTCTAATTTTAGTAATTTGAACCATTTCTTTCCTTCTGTAGTTATGCTGAAGATTGATGTATTTTGGGAATTTTTCATATGTAAAACTATAAAATCTTACATACCCAAACAAACATCACAAAGTAAAAAGGAATTGCCTGTAACTATTAGACTTTAGAGGTAAGAAATAAAAATGTTCACTGATAAAAATGGGTCACATTGCACAAGTTGTTTGCCAGTTATGTCCTCTAACTTCCATATACTGCAGACTATTGCCAACACTCTTGGTTGCCCTCCAGTCCTACATAATAATTCCTGTTGATGAAGGCACTACATTCTTGTAACCTGGATTGCACCTGGAAGTTTCATCACTAATAGCTAGTTTACATAATAATGGAAGTTGCTGTGTGAGCTACTGGACAAGGAAAGTAACAAACCTATCTGCGATCTCTGTGATTTACAATAATTACTTGCATGTAAGACAAGTTCGGTGTTGCAATAGAGGCAGCACCATAAAGGATTAACCAAACACGTTATAATAGGACTTTCATCAACCTACACCAGCTTAAACTCATATTTGGCATTTTTATCTAGGCAGCAACCTATAGATCAATAGGTCATAAGCCATTTAAGGAGAAAATATATCTATTATTTGCTAACAAGATATTTTGTTATATCAATCCCTTATGATCTGTATCTGCCATCATTTTTGAACTTTTTAATTTTAGTAGACGATGTTTCACACACACACAGACTTGATCGAAAGAATGCTCAGCTATATATCAAACGATATTATACAAAATTCTAGTGTCGTTGTGAAAGTTCAAGAAGAAAGAATATAAGAGCAAGAGGTGGTGTATTATAACAAGGAAATTTATCCTCAGGGCACAGCAAAGTAATTAATTGTATGTATGAATGCCCAGCAATTATGACTATAAATACAAATCTGTACAGATTCTATCCAGATCAAATTTCAATACAGAGAAGGGTTCTGAGCTCACACATACCCTAGCAAATAAAGCTGTGCTTATTGTTGGCTTATGGGACAGAAAGAGACAGTTTTCTCTAAGAATGTAGTCCCAAGTATATCAACCATGTTCCCACAGAAGACAACACATCTAAATCTATTTGGAGAGTACAGATAGGTCTTAAAGGTTTGAGATTCCCCCTTTAAAAAATGATACAAAGTTGGATGGGTAGGGGAGGGATTGTGTGTGTGGAAAGATTTTGGGCAATGGATTGAATATTATCAGAACATGTAAGAATCTCCTAAAGAACTAAAATGAAAAGCTAATAAAATAGAAGAAATGTTCTGAAAAAAGAATTTTGTTGATGAATGACTGTCAATTTAATGTTTAAGAAACAGAGATAAGAATAAAAGCATCAAAGAGTAACTAGGACACATGAGTAGTAGTTGAGAAATATTAAAAACAAATATGATATAAGTAAGCACAGGAACATTATTACCAGCTCTATAAAATCATTCTGATTGACCTTTAGCCATTTACTGACAGGAAAGAATCAATTAGAACTCTAATCAAAAGCAGGAATTTAAGCTTGTTAAAACTGCAAAGCTTGACACTAAAATACTGCTAAAATAACATCACAGAGTAAAACAGTACTTCAGAGAAAAAGGGATATGCTGTAAGGTCATAGAATAATTGGACTTTTGCACATATTCAAGCTGAGAGAAGTGAGAGATGCAATGATTGAGGGAAGACATCAGAGAAAAACAAATAAATTAAGAAACAAATAATAAACTTATGAAATTACCATGACACAATAGTAACTATGCATTTTCCCAAGTTCCTACATGTAAACGTAACTTACAATGAGGAAATTCTTCAACAGGTGTGTCTTTGTTAGCTTTTCTCTTGTTGTGTAGAGACACCATGATCATGGTAACTCTTACAAGGAAACATTTAATTGAGGAAGCTTGGTGACAGTTTCAGAGTTTCAATTCATTATCATCATGGCAGGGAGCATGGCACCATGCAGGAATATGTTTTGCTGTAATAGTAACTCCGAGTCCTACATCTTACAGACAACAGGGAGTCAACTTAGACATTGGGTGGTACCCTAGGCATAGGAAATCTCAAAACCCACCACCACAGTGACTCACTTACTGCAAGAAGGATGTATCCACTCCAACAAAGCCACATGTCCTGATAGTGCCACTTTCTAAGGGATTTTGGAACCCAAATAGAATCAAGCTACTGACTTCTACTACCTGGCCCCCATAAGCTTGTAAAAATATCAAAATTCATTTAGGTCAATTTCAAAAGTACCCGTAGTCTATCACAGTTTTAACAATGTTTTAAGGCCTAAATACAAAGTCTCATCTGAGATACATGCAAAAATCAAAAACCAGAGCACATACTTTCAA
This sequence comes from Phodopus roborovskii, assembly GCF_943737965.1. NCBI lineage: Eukaryota > Metazoa > Chordata > Mammalia > Rodentia > Cricetidae > Phodopus > Phodopus roborovskii. The sequence continues at coordinate 10,528,340 of NW_026126470.1, forward strand.
CATATAATGGCACAGGATATACATTCTATTCCAAACAAAAGGAAGGGAACATAGTGAGGAAATACTAGACCAAAGCAAGAACAAATACTAGCTAAGCAAACTGCAAACACTGCATTTCCATGTGTGTTGACAAATGCCCTTTAGCTCTTCAACTCCATTCAGCTTTGCTGACTGCAACACACTTCTTTCTTTTGGGCTGTTTCCACTCCCTGTTAGCAGCTTACCTTAGCAGGAATGCCACGACTTTTATCTCTCACATCTTGGGTTATTTAAGGAAATCCAGGCTTCAACTTCATCAAATGGTTTCACTACCATGCCTCCAATCAGGACACCCCTGATACATGCTTGACTTAGATGCTTTCTTAGGCACACAGCAAAATTCCATAACCCATTTATTCTATCCTTAACTCTAAATCCAGAACCAAATGGCTGAAGCTGCCAAATTATACTACTTCCTGTGGCTGGAACATGACCCCTTCCCACCTTATCCCCAACCCCCATCCTCATTCCCATCCTCCTGCCAACTTATATCTTCACCAGTCACCAGCTTTCTGGCCTTCACTGCCAAACTTGGTTTTTCTTAAACTCACTCTCTAGACCAGGCTGACCTCAGTCTCAGACATCTGGCCTCTTCTGCCTTTCCAGTCCTGGGAGAAAAGTCATGCACCACCACATCAGGCTCTAAACTTCTCTTTAGCTCCTTTTCACTACTTGGAAATTTAGATGAGTGTCATTTTGCACTAAGGGTGGGGTGAATTCCTTTATTATATCTCTTAATCTGCTTATCTCCTTGAACACAAATCTAGTTCATTCTACTTCGTGGTTTTTTTTTTTTTTTTTTTTTTTTCTCTATTCAAAATTTATATTTTGTAATTTATCCTGCTTAGTTTATTATTTAAAAACAATCTTTATGAGCAGGAACACTAATAACCACATCACTGAGTATATTTTAGGTTGTTTCAAAATTTAACTAGCTCATGGAATTAATCCAATAGTCTTCACATTTACCTTTGGGAGACCCTTCAGACAAGGACTAAAGGTAGCAACTTTATTCACCAAAATGTCATCAAAAGTGATGTCTAGGAGTGGAAAATAGCAATGAATCAGCTGGAAGAATTCTTAAAAGGAGGATTTGTACCAGACAGTAGTAGAAGAATATTTGGAGATTTTCTAATTAGGTAACAGATGGTATGGGTTAAAAGTTAACAGTCCTTTTAAATGGATTCAATGAATGGTATTTGAAAGTTGAAGCAAAAGTTTTAAAAGTATCAGCTACAATGAAACATGGGGAACATATTTAAAAATAAGAGGATTGTAGAATGAAATTAAACAAACCTAAATGCAAATTAGAATTAAAATTTCTATACTGTAAAATGATAGACCTTAACAGCATCTATCTAATCTATGTCAATATCTATACTTATATCTATCGAGAGATAAATTGCAGAAAGCAATAATAAAAATGGAAATAACCCGAAATCTAAAGTTTCTTTCTTCACCAAAGATAAATACAAATTAATATATATTATATATATATATCACCTTAGATAAAGGACAAACAGCCAGCAATACAATCCCCTACGAAACATGAAGAACAAAATAAACATACAAAACAATAGCCAACAGGGTTTGGGGTCAGTGGCTGGGGAATATTCAACCTTGCACAAGCTGTGATTTGGATATTTCATTGCTTCATATTTGTAAATATTTAAAATGGAAGTGAGGTGAATTGGGTGTCTTCAAAATTGTGTCTTTTACATTTAATAAGGAAGTTGCAACTTTGAAATCCTGGCAATGTAGTCACTGAAATAGGATCTGCCTGTTGATAATATCAACTGACCTGCTAATATGGAAAAAGAAGACCCTAAATGAAGATGTATAGACACTTTTAAACACAAAGAGGAGACTTAATCTGTCCTAGGAATGAGCCCTCTTATACTATACCTAATTCTAAGTGGCCAAATGAATTCACCACCAAATGAATTCAAAAGGCTATACTTATTTGTATTTGTAGATGTGTATGTATATGTGTGTACTATATATACTACATATATATATTTATACATATATATTGATAGATATAGATATGTATATATATATTGAAATTACTGAGATTGGATAGGAGTTGGAGAAATGTGAGAGGATTAGATGAGAGAGAAGGGTGTTGGAAGCCATGTAAATTGGTACTCATCTACAAAATTCCAAAAATATAAATATAGTTTTAAGAGACAATGACAAGTGCATATGACAAAACTCAAAATAATGATAAGAGAAATGAAAAAAATAACATATAAACATGTATAAAAAGTGATGTTTGGCACAAGATTACACACAATTTCAGGATGCTGAGTAAAACTGTGATGAGTAAACATTTTAAAGTGCAATGACAATACTAGTTTTCATCAGCACCAAATAAATGGCAATTAAATAAATGCTCTAAAATCAAAATTGAATTGCTAAATCACTTTTGGGTGTGATACACTTACCAAAATGTTTTCTGATACAATTCTATGAATAATTTCATGCTAAATAATTTCATTCAGCATACATAATGAGGTTAATGGTTTGAAAATTTAAGTTACGTGATATGTCATAATTTCAAACTTACTGCATGCCAGGAGATAAGAAATTAAAAGCTAATTCAGAATGATAAAAACTTAACTCTCTATGAATCAGAGTTTTCTTAATGTGCCAAAAATTATAACCAGATAGGGCATGGAAAATATATTGATAATTCATGTTTTGCTTAATTCAATTAACGGTCAATAATAGTAAACTTCTGAAAATGTTGCAACTTAGACATAAAACTGATTTTTCCTTTAGTTATTTCTATGTAAAATATACACACTGTTTCAGCCACATGATAATCAATTGGAAAAATAAGTATAAAAGCATGTTTAATATTATTATAAAAATAATGCTATTGTTATATCTCTCAGCTGTCATCAATACACACATAACTTACTTTTTTGGAGTAAGGAAGACAAACTCAGCTATGCTTTCTACTAATTCATTTATGCCACTTTAATGCACTTTGCAAATACAACTATGATGATTTATCCGAGTTAATTCAACAATTAGTGCTATTATATATAATTGCATAGTTTGCCTGTTTAAATGTGCTATTACTTGAAATAAAAATATAACGAATGTATTGACAGCCTGCTAGTAGAGCTGAGAAGTTATTAGTTGATATGAGAAGTTTTGCTCTTCAGTGAAATATCTTTTTACTGCTAGCCCACTGGGGCTTTGAGCTATAAATTTCCAACTAATTGAATGTTTACCAATTTCCCCCAATTTTTTAGTGCCTACCACTGTCTCTTTATGTTGGGCATTTTGCATAACTGTGAAATGAATTTGTTCCCACTTCTCTAAATTTAATTGAGAAAGCCAAAATGTTTTTTTTTTTTTTTTTTTTTTTTCCTCACAAAGTTTTCCAAGTCTTTGCCTGTCTTTCTTTGGAATCCAAAGGAATCATTGGACTTTATCATTTAACAATTTGTGAGTTTTTTAAAACCTGTTTTCACAGGTTTTTAATTACACAGTAGTTTAATTACAACTTATGAAAATAATGGAATAGTTTTCCATTTCTTTTGGTTTTATGTGATTCATTTTATCTTTGGAATCTATAGTAATATCCTAGAGCCATGTGAACTGATTTCTTATCATGAGATAAAGATGATTTAATCATCTCCAACAGTATTAGTAGTTCAGAAAGAATATTTATACTTTCACTGATATTTTGATTACCAAGAGACTTTAATTATACAATATTCTTCATACTGTGAAATTAGACTTGTAGGTTATATTTAGAATACATGTGTATGTGTGTGTGTGTGTGTGTGTGTATATGTGTATATATATATATATATATATATATATATACAGTTTTATATTGTATAAATAGGTACATTTTATTCCTTCAAAAAAGTATAACGATGTTTATGCTATGGTAGGTTTTTGGAACTTATATTTAAATTCCAGGTATCTGTTCCAAATACAGTATTAATTGAAATGTGAACTAGAACAGGATTGCTATTCATGTGTGAAGCTGTGGTGAATCTCTTTGCTTTTACCATCCACAAGGGTTCTGACATGGATACATTCAACAATGTCCATTTCAAATATTATAACAAACCACTTCTCAGAAGCTATTAAATACAGTACACTTTAACTTATTTACAACACTTGATTATTAAAATCTGCAAAATATATCAAAAAACGATGTAAAAGAATTTTCTACATTTTTAGACATAGTTACTATACAAAAAGGCAGATTCCCCAAGTACCAATCATTATTTAAAACAACAAAAAAGTCTTAATGGAGCTAGAAATAAAAACACAATCTAATCCAAAATTTATTAATTTTGTGAAAACATTTGACAAATTTTAATTTTGTAATAGTTTAACACAGACAAAATATCTTTCAATATTATGAGCCACTCTGCTTTTTTTTATAAATACTTTTATGAGCTCACTTTGAAAATATTATATGAGAGAAGAGTTCATATTCAGTAAAATAATAAAAATAAACAATAACAGCTCAGTAAAAATCTTCACCTAAAAATAATATTTCTTAAATGTAACCCAATGGTCTCAGGCAAATTATTTAATTCATAAGGATCAAGGTAAACTTTCTGGCAAATTTCAAGGCTAGTAATTATTTTTCTATAACTCTTTACTCTTTATGCTATTCAGCAATCAAAGATTCATTTTGTATATATAACATTCACTCCTGTTAAATTAATTGTTACGCTAAAAGTTATTGGTATTAAAAAAATGCAAACATATTTCCTAAATGAGAACACAATGAGTTTTATTCAGATTCCTGATCATGAACAAAATATGGTTTATATATCAAAAGCAATATTGAACAAGCACCCCCTCCAAAGAATTGCAATAAATATTTTGACTCATAAATATCCCTGTGACTAATGTTATAAATCTTTCAGCATATTGGAGACAAAAATACATTTACCAGGAAGATACTAGTATTCTATATTACATATAACTTTAGTATTTTTACAATTCATACAAATTTTATGTAATAATTTTAAATATTTTAAATGACCGAGTCCTATTAGTGTCATTTATTAGTAAAAATACTATTCTTCACATTAGACCAACATGAGTACCTGTTTTAATTAATGTCAACATGTGTTAAATTAATACATTATATATATAATATGACTAATGTAAGAATAAAACTGTCAGGCCTGCCTGTTATCTTTTGGGGAAAGCTATCTAATACTTGGAGTATTTGTGTGGGTTGTCTTTAAAGCATCCCCATTGACTCACATATGTGAATGTTTGGTAACCATTTGGTAGAATTGTTTAGGAAAGATTAGACGCTGTTTCATTGTGGAGAGAAGTGTGCCACTGAGAGTAGGCTTTGAGGTTTCATAAGACTCAGTAAGATCCCTCTGTCTCTTTCCTGTAGATAAGGATCTAAATCTCTGTCTTCTGCTTGTTGATAAGTATCTAAATCTCTGCTGGTTCACCAAAGCCATGCTAATCACATCCTCAACTCTCTCTGCATCTATGCAGGGTTACTCTATAACTTATTTTCTTTGCCAGGTTAAAAAAAAATACAGTCCAAATCTTTTACTCAGTATTATTCTCAACAAGTGTCTTAAGATTTGTTTCTAATAAACTGTAATATATTATAGTTATTGCTTCATTGTCTAGAATCTAAACATTCTAAATTCTAGTTCATTTAAAACATCACCATTCATTTAAGAGTTTACAAACAGGTTAAACATTTTTTATAGATATAGTTCATATATATCATAATTATTGGTCATTTATTGATGGTTTATAGAATTATATACATGTACCTAGGATATTGATATGGTTATTTTCAGTATATGGAGACTAAACAAATTAGCAACCAGATGCTACAAAAAGTATTTTGTGTGGAGTTTGACCTCTCCTTTCCAGTGCAACTTAATTTCATAAGAAACTTTGAACTAAACCATTTCCCCTTTTCTTCTGCTAAAACAATCATGTAATGTGTTGTCATTAAGAAATTGCTGACTGTCCTTGTTGGTAGAGAACTCCAGGGGAGGCTGCTGTAAGGCATTGATGTAGACATGCTGAGTTTGCTTCCTTGCATGAAGCTATCAGATGCTGGTTAGTAATAAAATCAGAATATGGTTATATTTAAAATTGATTTAAATAATAAAAATATAATAAAAATAAAGTGAGTTGAGAAAAACTTGGAATCTAGCATTGCAACATTGCACACTAGAAAAAAATATATCATGAGGTATTACAAAGAAGCAGACACACAACATACTCCCACAACAACGTGTCTGTATCAATAGGAGCATTGCTTTATGTCAGGGAGAATCTCGCTCTTCCACAACACTGCCCTAATCCCATCACAAAAGAATACAACAAAAAATAGGCCTATGATTGAAGATAAGTACTTTCAACACAAACCTGCACATGATAGCTACAGTCAGAGTTCAAGAAACAAAAAAAGAGAGAAAGAAGCAGAAAAGATGGGAAGAAAAATGATAGATAAAAAGACTCATGACCCCATTTATAGCTGCAAAGTAAAAGGCTTTAAGGATAAAACCCTTCAAAACAGAAAGGCACACTGGACCTTTATGGCCACATAAAGATAAGGACGAATAAGGTAAACAAGAATGAGGTGCAAAATTAATACATCAAAGAGCTGAGAGCTGATGCTTATGCCGGAATCATGATGAAGAAAATATAATGAATGAAGAATCTGTAGAACTAACAAAGTAATTTAAGTTAGCTGCAAATATAAGTAATGATTTTTTTAAAAATTCCTTTAAGTAAGGATAATGAGGTATAAAACTCCTGGGCAATTAGGACAGTATGCCCTCACTAGGAAAGAACACTTCACCTAAATTCTAATATTTGGTCTAGGTATTATTCCAGATAGAAAATAAATGAGACTGCAAAGGCAAACACAGTGAAGACTTCTCAGAAAACTGTCCACAATAAAATGAACATTGTTGAAAACTTAATGAGTGCCGCAATTGTACGTAATTTTCAACTTTCTATAAGTAAACCTTTATAGTAATCCAGGTGAGTGTTAGTTATTATTAATTTTTGTGTGATGGAGAATGGGACTTTTTCCAAACATCATGCATGCAAGAAGTAGCAAAAACAAATTTAGTTAAGAAAGCCAATAGGCTGAATATATGCAAAATTCAAATGCAGCAACAAAATAAGGCATGTTGTTGATGTAGTTCAGCTGGTAGGGAGCTTGCTTAACAATCACAAAGACCTGCTTTCCATACCCAACATTATGTAACTTGGCATTATGCAGTTTACCTATAATATCAGAACTAGAGGAATAGAGGCAAGAAGAACATAATTTCAAGGTTATTATGACTGCATAATGAAACCATCTTGAGATATACAAATCCAAATGCTAAATAAATATGGTAATTATATATTAATAATGTATAATATTAATAGAGGAACAAATGTAATATACTAATGCCACAAATAGTTCATAATGTGCCTTACAGATAAAACTCAACTAATTAACCTGGCAATAATTTTTAAAAGCCAAAGGAAAGTAGATTTTATACAGTGAATTTATATCATACACAAAAATATCATAGCCTGAACAAAAGTTGAAATACATTGTACAGTATTATAACTACAAATATTTCATATTCAAGTTTATGTAAGTAAAACATCAGAAAAATATACACATTTAAATAATCGATTGCACCTGAAAAGTGGCATTAATGCATTAAAGAGCCACTTAGTACAAATACTATAATATACTAATAATTACCAAGTCAAGAAATTAATAGCAAGAATGAAAATGTTACAAGACTATTTCAGAATATGTGCAATAATAACAAATTGGTATATTAAATTAAAATCTTAGCAGAAAAGAAATCATTAACAGTGGATCTCAGTTATAAGGCCTGGGCAGTCTAAGGGACCTCTGACAGTGGAACCAGGATGTATCCCTGGTGCACAAGGACTTTGGAAGCACATACTCCATGGAGGGATACCCTCTTAGCCTAGAAGCAGGAGAGAGGGCCAAGACTCTACTCTAAATGACTTGGCAGATTTGATGATCCCTCCCGGAAGTCATTACCCTCCCTGTGGAGGAGGGAGGGTTGTGGGAGGGGAAGGCCAGGGGGCATGGAGGGAGAGAGGGACTGGGACTGATATGTAAAATAAGAAAAAAAAATACACATCAATGTTAATTCTGCAGATAAATAACTAAACTAGAAAAGTAATTAAGGAGAAAATACCCAAAACAAAATAAAATGTGAAAAATGCACAATGAATAAATATAACAGTTTAAAAACTAATATTCTCAGTTTTGGGATGTAAAAATCATATGGTACTTATGTTTGAGATTATAAATTAAATAATTTTCCTTCATTTCTTCCCTCTAAATCCTTCCCTGTAACCTATTCTTGTTCCTTTTCAAATTTACGGCATCTTTCTTTCATTAGTTCGTTTCATGTACATATGTACACATATACATATACTCAAAACTAAGCTTCTTTCTTTGTATCATATCATATGTATGTTGTCAGTGCCTATTATTTGGTATTGGATAATCAAGTCTGCTACCTCACTAAGGACTTGTAATCCACTCATTTTTTTTAATCTTTATTTTTAAAGGCTGCATATGTTTTTTGCTTTCTGACTCTGTGCTTGTGCCTTTTACATTTTCAATACAAATTTCTGCTCCTCGATAAGGAAAACCTGCTTAATCCTGTCACGACACACTTGGCACACTTAGAACCACCTCTCTTGAAGAATATGTTCGAAGGCTCTTTGGCGTCTATAGGCTCTGAAATCCCTGAGGAATATTCTTGGTACAATTTTGATTCAGTTACATAGCCTCCATTGGACCTGGATCACCCACACCTGTTTATAATAATCTTCACAATAGTTATATATGCCTTCACAGTAGAGTAGCTTGTGTTGTGAGTTTTTGGGCACTCAGCCATCATATTAAATCATCTTCTTAGAGGGTTTGCAATTCTTTGATTTTAAAAATGACCATAAAATATGTTATTTGTTTAAAAACCTGAATAGTCACATGGTGATACTTTGCTTATACAAATAAAGCCTGTCTGAATGTCAGAGAATGGAGCTAGCCACTAGCTAACCTTAGAGGTCTGTCTGGAGGTCTGTACAGACAGACAGGAAATGAGGTAGCTGGGCAGAAATAGAATGTAAGCAGGGAGAAACACAAATTAGCTCTCTTGTCTGCTGAGACACTAAGGAGGTAAGGTGTGGTGGTGGCTTGCTCCTTCTAATCTCTGATCTCACAGTATTTTTCCTCTATATCTGACTCTGGATTTTTATTATCTAGAACAATTAAGAACTCCACTTACATAGTCATTTTCAAAGTATTTACATTTCTCTTACATTCCTGTCTACCCAATTCTGTTCAAACATTTAGTGTTTTCTCCAGTTCCAAATTCTAATGTCTTCTGAATTTCTCCCATAACACGATGGCAAAAAAGGTCCTTGACCAGTTTAATACAGGGACAGCTCCGTCTCTTGGCACCATTGTCTGTATTTTTTTCTTTATTGATGTGGAAAATATTCCAGGAGACTTATAGGCCATGTTTGTTAGGCTTTACTGTCCTTTATGTGTATTCTACATCTCAGTGATAGAGCCATAGCAGTGGGAATGTGAATATGGCTGGGAGAGAGATCAAAAAGGAGGAGGGAAAAAACAAAAACGAAGTGAGTTAACTCACAAAACTTCAAAGCCCCTAGTTAAACACTTATCCTTTCCTAAACATTGCATAACTTTTGGCTAAGGACCAAATATTCAAACACATTAGGCAATGGGAATACTTCATATGCAAATCATGAAGACAAATTTAAGTTTTTTATCCAGTTACAATTCTATACATTGTAGTTTGGTGGTCTTACTGTTGGGTACACCACTACTGAAAATTGATCCACTACTATAATACCATCAGTAAACAATACTTTACCCGGTGTTGTATAATGACTTCCTATTTTCATGACTGGTTTTCAATTGAAGTAGCTCTATGTAGTCTTAATTTTAGAAGACAATAAAAGTATCAAGGTTTTAAAAGTTTTCCATGATAATGCCTTATTCGACTGCTCAGAAGTTACCAGCAGTTTGCTTACTAACAAGCCCAAAGTAGAACTCAGAAAAAATATCAGCTGATTTTAGTGTGCTTTATAAAATAAGAAATATCTCTTAATTCAGAGTCTTACTGAATTCAGTATGGATCCTACTGAAGGAGTTACATTAAATTTATGACAATAGAACATAATTTTAAAAAGAGGTGACAAAGAAATTGGTGAGGTTGATTTATGCTATAGTTTTAAATAAATATGTTTCTTGTTATATTATTTTAGTTTATAAAGTGTTTTCATTTATTGGATTCACTTATAACATCATGTAGTCTCTGGGACTAAATTAATTATTTTTTCTTTTTATTTATCTGAATGAAGTTCATGTATTTATAAAAGATTCATTTGATCTTGTTCAAGTAAATTATGATTTTCCACAGGGTTATCTTTTAAATTATGTTCTCTGTGTTATTTGCATATTTGTATTAGAATTATTTTTGGACATGAGTTTTGAATTATTTCTGTTTCATGCATCAAACAATCTTATCTGTTTTTCTGATGATATAAATATAAATTCCCATCATGAAATATATTCAAAAATGATTCTTACAGATATCCAAAGAGTGAATTCTATTTGCATTCATATAAATCCACTTTTAGCATCAAAGAACATAAGCATACTTGTTTGACTTACTTTTCTGATGATAAAAAGAAAAACAATTAATAATTGATAGACCTTATCTTTCTAACTGCCAATTTTGACATACATATATTAATAGACTAGTAATGTTTGGCATGGCTCAATGATAATGCATGCATTTATATCAGTAAATTAAAAGAACATCATTTATTATATCTTGAAGTTGGGAAAAGCACATTTAAATTGCTTTGCTAGATTGTAGGATTCAGGAATGTTAAATTTTTATTAACCATTTGTCAAAACATAAAAAGGAAGAAAGAAAGGAAGAAGAAGGAAAGAGAGAGAGAAGGATCACCTTGTTACTATTTGCAGGGCAGAAAAAATTGTTTGAATAATGGCTTTATATTTGATAGAGAAGGAAACAATGAAAAGAACTGTACCATGGTCTTTTTATACTAGATGTTTGGAGGTGGGGTGAGTGTAGGATATATATTTTTCTGTTTTGTATGTAGACATAATATCTGAACACTCTGGTAAAGACTAAAGGGATATTTTTAAAAATATGTGTTTGTATTAAATGGACTTACTCCTGACTTATAATGAATTATTACAGACAAAACATAGACATATGAGACAAGAATATTTGGAAAATAACAGCATAATATAATCTATGCTGCACCTAATATATAAGTTGGGATCTAATGATAATATGAATAAATTCTAAAAGTTTTTTGGTCTGAAATAACCGGGAAGGTGTTATCCTCATTGCCCCATACACTTAAGTTTTGGCTTTATCTCCAGTTTGTTTAGTGTCTTGAAACCTTCAGTATAACTTGGTTTTGTGTGAACACTCTAACTCACATGATACTCTCTGTTAAGTGAGCTCATGCAGTCTCAACCCCTGAAAACTTTGAGAAAATTCACAGGTATAAAGCTATAGTGTAGTAAAATCGATGATCTCTACAAGATGCTACCTACATTGATGTATTGTGTACCTGTCATGATAATGCATTGCTATTCTCTAAGCCTTTTAAGGATCTTCTATTTTGGAATTGCTTTATCTACATCAAAATGCTCTAGTATTCTTGAAAAGCAATCTCTTTTATGGTTTTCTAGCTTTTCCAATATTTGGCTATATTTTTGGGGATACCATGCTTATATACATTGGAATATGATTATCATTTTCCCCAGCAACTCTTTTCAAATCACCATTAACACAAACACAACAACACAGTACCATGTCAGTTTTTTTTCTTTATTTCTTTATTTCTTTTTTTCTTTATTTCTTTTATCTTTTATTTTATTTATTTATTTGCTAATTCAGTACTGTCAGTTATGGCTGCCATGTTGATGTGAATGGGGGGGGGGTACCGGAATATGGCAAACCTACCAGTGACCATATTAATAATGATTCTCCTTCCACCAACATTCTTCACTGCCAGTAGCTCCTGAGTAAATATGTGTTGGAGCCTACCTCACCTCTGCTGACATTTTGACTGGACTCACCTTTAGCAGAAATCCACAGCTGCCGTGTTAATGAGTAGTATAGCTATATTAAGTTCAGTTCAACAGTCCTTGTGATCCAACTTCTCTCTAGTTTATACTCATTCTTTAATGAGTACATACTTTAAGTCTTAAACAATTTCAATTGTCACAGAGCTTCTATTAAGTACTCTAAGGACATCTAGACACATCTGAGGCAATTATTTATTGATATGTTACTTGTTTCTCACTGTTTGCTCACCATATTTTCATATACACACACATATTAAACATGAAATAGACTGATTCCTATCCATTAAGGATCTGTATTAGATTATTTTTTCACCATGTCAACCTTTTTGCTGATTTTTTTCCCCACTGTCATATCTTCAGCACAGAAGACTTGGGATAAAAAAAATAAGGTATTTTGAAATAGGAAATAATTTTTTATTTAGTTCATACAAAAACATAATATCTAAATATTTCAAAATAATACTACTCAATCCTACATAGTTTTATTAGTTAAACGTTAAACCACTACAGTTTAAATAGGGATTGGATTCATTGCGGACAGAAAATTCTAGTCTCAGAATCTTTATACGAAAATCTAAGAAATATATCCAGTCCTCTCTGGTGACCTCATTATCTTCCCCATATGTGTCTGAGGTGAAGGATGATTTGTCAATCACTGTCCTGAAGGACCCTTTTAGGCTCTCTGAGATGATCCTATTTTATCATACATGTCTTTGATCTTCACAGGGTGCAATTATCAGGCCACTGACTCTTCTGTCATATTTGTCTTTAGGGAAATATCTGAAAGTTTCAGCTCTTAGTACAGTGAACCCCAAGCTCTCCTTTATCTTACTTTCATATGACAGACACAATATAGATATACCGCTTCTTAATAACTATTTTACCAAATTACATTTGCTGCTCTGTTTTATTTGAGGAATGAGTAAATCATTGAAATATTTTATGTTTCTCACACAGTTACACAAAATCAATACAGTTAAAAATACTTTTTATAAGAATTTTTGCATTTATCTTTTAAAATATTCATGTTTTATTACTAACAGAACAAGTTTATTTAGTGAACAAAAGTCACTTTTGGTATCACAAATATAAATGACTATACAAATTTAGCCTCAGTTGAGAGCAGTTTCTCATGTGAAAAACTAAGAATTACCACAACTTACTAGTTGAAGCCACAGAGTTGTAACACCAGAAAGCCATTTACGGTGTTCCAAATATTGTCTGCTATTAGGTATTTACTCAAAAGAAAAAATTACATATCCAGACAATGATATTTACATAAATATTCATAGAGCCATTTATTCTAATACTCTCCATGTAAAAAGAATTGAAGTGCTAATTGCATTGTGCCACATGTATCCACACACAGTGATCAGGATGAATTGTTTAATGATTTTTTTGCTACATTCATAGCCTTTGGAACCTCAAAAGGGAAAAAAATACTTCATAAATGAAAAGTGGAGCTTAGAAGGTGTAAATATTGTGTATTAATTTTAGTTTTACAAAATATTTGTTAACATGGAATTAGGGGAAAGCCTCTGACCAAAAATAACTTTAAGTTATTTTCTGCATTATGGAAATATTCAATTTCTGTATGGTGGTTTCAATTTTTGTCCATGTATGTATGTTTGTATTTATACACTATATTTGGTGATAGTACTATCTCCATCCAAATGTTATAGGCTACCTAAGGAAACTCTGTGTTAGACATGGGATATGACCTTTGAATTTATTTCTCCGGGTAATCCAATAGACTCCTCCAAAAAATGTGCTATTGCAATTGTTCTTGAATGACTTCCAACCTTAAAGTTATGACTCTTTTACTGACTAAATAATTTATTTTGGATAAAGGACTTAGAAAAATCAAAATGGAATTTACTTGGTAGCCTTTTCTTTGAAGACTAGGTCTCATATTATCAGGAGGTACTAGGCAAACTGGCGAGACATATCCATCAAACTTAAATCATCCGATGTATTTTTTACTTAATTCAAGAAGAAAAGAAAAAGAACCAGTAGTATCTAAAAGAAAATTACACATAATTGATGTCAATGAAATGAAAATGAGAAGAGATTTGGGAACAATAGTTAAATGTGAGAACGGAAGAATGCTAGATAATGTTAAGATGTTTATTGAGGTAAAAAAAAAGTACAGGGCTATTCTCTGATTTCCTAAAGAGTTTCAGACAAGAACTCACATAACCCTAATAACAGTAGTCAGTTGTGAGGTGATTTAAAGGTAATAAAAAAACAAACAAGGGAGGCTGATTAAAAGTCAGGTTTGTGTGTGTAATTCATCATCTGAAAGCATGTACATGGTCATTACAAGGAGTGCTATTAAAGAATATCAACAAAATAATATGTACTGGGGAAAAACAGAAAAGGACAACTATTGGGAGATCAGAGAAGTAGAGATAGTATAGCAAGCAGAACCTTGTTTCCATTTTTTAAAAGGGATATTTTAATAAGCAAAGAAAATAACATAATGGTGTAGTCCATCATAATTTTATTTATCTTTTATTGTTGAGACAATATAATCATTCCATTTTACCACTCATTCTCCTCCTAACAAACCTTCCTTCATATTACCACATATTTCCCCAATATGCATTGCTTCTTTTTTCTTTAATTGCTGCAGCATTCATACATGATCATGTAAATATATACAGATACATATAAATATATGCAGATATGTGTGTGTACGTGTGTGTCCCTGAATACAACCTACTAAGTCTGTATAATGTTACCTACATACTTGTCTTCAAGATTACATTATAGCATTAGCTTACAGTCATCATTTATGGTTCGATTCCCTTTTTCATTAAGTTGCATTGCATGGATATGACATTGTAACGTGTACGGTTTTTCCTCCCGCTGCCAGGTCTAGTCCTGCTGCTGCGCCAGCCCCAAATAATACACAGAGACTCTGTATTAGATATTATACTGTTGGCCAGTTACTAGTTTCTTATCGGCTAGCTCTGTCTTAATTATTAACCCATTTCTGCTGATCTATGTATCTTCACATGGCCTTCTCTTACCAGGGAGGCGGCTGGTGTCCAGCTCTCTCCTGACTCTCCATCTTGACTCCTCCTTCCTCCTTCCTATTTCCTCCTTGTCTCCTAGTCCCTCCTATCTTCCTTTCCTATTGGCCAACAGTGCTTTATTATTAACCAGTATGAGAAACATATACAGAATGACATCTCCCATCATCTCCTCTTTTCTGTCTAAATAATAAGAAGGGTTTTAACCTTAACATAGCAAAATATATAACACAACAGTTATCAAATAAGAATCACAGTTAACAATATTTAGTTCATTAACATTTATCAAGATTTAAGAAACTATTCCATCATCTATTCCATCTTTGTGAGTCTAAAGTCCTATATGTAACTTATCTTTAATCCAACTAAGGAAAACTATAATCATTACTATCTGTCTTCAACTCCTTCAAAGACCACAGAAGGATAGTATATAAACTCTAGAAATGACAGAGACAACTCACTGCCTGGTCACCCGAAGTTCTTTTGTAATCTTCCATCTTCAGCCCATAGGCCATAGTGTGTCTGGCAGACTCTTCAGCAACGCAGGAGACTTTAAACTGTCTTCTTATATTGGCAGTTTGTCCGTCACTTTTTTCTGTGTCCTGCAGACTGTCTGGCAGACTCTTCCATGAAGCAGAAACTCTGTAGCAATGTCCATCTTGAATCACCAATCACTTTTCTGTGGGTCCTGCATGTCCAGTTTATACAGCATAAACTCAAACAGTCCAGACAAGAGCTGTATCTTGTCCAAATGGCTAGTCTTGCCATACTGGAAGCAAACTCCATAACGCGTTTCTTCCATGTCCATCTTCTTTTCTGACCCAGGTGGCGTTGCCAGGAGCAATTATGTCTCACTGTCAAGAAAAACCCTAAAACATTTTAAATGCCATATTCTGTAGGTCTTTGAAAGATTTGAAGAATGCCTATCTATCTCAAATACATCTCTGTGTTTCTTGAAAACCTAACTAACTTAACTCTAAGCTTTGACTGTCATAGGTAATTATCTATGCAGTATATTGTATAATGCAGTACATTATACAATATTTTTCTGAATGAACTATATAAACACAATACCTAAACAAAAGGAGAAATATATACATCACAAAATTGACCTTAAATTGTATCAATAAATGAAAATCCATTCCAAAACAAAGTATTCATATCTATACAATAATTCCCTTTTTACCTATAAAAAGAATTGGCTATGATCATTAACCAATTATAACCACGTCCATTTAAATGAAAACAAACATTTATAAACAATATTTGGGAATTTGGGCGTCGTTCTTTCCAAACTACTTCCTGCTGATAGGGGGCGCTGTCGTGGGGGATCCTAAGAAGATGGCTGTAGTCTGCAAGGCTGCCTTGTTCAAGCTGTTTTGAATGTTGGATAATCAGGAACTCTGTTTCAGGGGGCCTGGCTTGATCAAACCACATTAGTCTGGAAGGAATCCACAGCTTTTTATTTTCTGTGGAAACAAAAATAGAAATCCTTTTCCCAAGTAACTTGTCCTTAGACTTAAATTTTTGAGTCAAAGCATTTTTAAAATATATAAATTGAATTAATCCAGCAACATTTCTTTTATCAATTGTTGTTATTTTCTCAGTAGTCAAAGAATGCAGAGACAACACAATAGCATACAGTAACCAGATTCTCTCTGAGCTTTTCATCTTTATGTGGCTTTATTATTACTCTGTTTCTTTTACTTTTTATTTTTTGAGACAGGGTTTCTCTGTGTAACTCTTATCTGTCCTGGAATTCACTCTGCATACCAGGTACTTTGCAAATCACAGAGATCTGCTTGCCTCTGTCTCCTGAGTGCTGGGAGTAAAGGCGTGTGCTACAACACCCAGTTCCTCTTTGTCTCTTTAAAACCATTTTTTTTTTTCATGTCTACGTATATTTTAAAACACACTGTAAACCTTTAGAGGTTTTTCTTAATATGAATCTGTCTTTACTGTAAATCTTTATCTTCGTCTGGCCACAAGTCTTTTATCTGGTAAACAACAACATTGCTAAAATGAAAGTCATAGCTGTGTCAGCCACGGTTTACCAAAGATGGTGGCGGGTACTTTTACCGCCAGCACGGAAAGCTGTGCTCACCACCTTGGTCTGCGCTGCCACCCAGAAAGCATGCTGCCGGCTTGGAGATGTGGTCACTGCCATTGCCATCTCTCATACATACCAATAAATTGTTAGCAGAGTTATTTAAAAGCTGTGCGGTTTTTTGCCGTTTATGCTGAGTCAGGAACCTTCCCTTAAAGGAAGCCGCGCAAATATCTGCTTGTCTCTCGCAAAACAGAGTCCAACCGAGAAAAATGCTGTTACCAAGAAACCTTGCTTGTCTCTGTTCTTTTGTTTCTAAAACCCTTTTTTAACCTTTTGTTAAATTTAAATGGAAGTTCTTACTAGCCACGTGGGCGCCATTTGTAACGAGTATGGTTTTTCTGCCTGCTGCTTGGTCTTGTCCTGCTGCTGCGCCAGCCCCAAATAATACACAGAGACTCTGTATTAGATATTATACTGTTGGCCAGTTACTAGTTTCTTATCGGCTAGCTCTGTCTTAATTATTAACCCATTTCTGCTGATCTATGTATCTTCACATGACCTTCTCTTACCGGGGAGGCGGCTGGCGTCCAGCTCTCTCCATACTCTCCATCTTGACCCTTTCTTCCTCCTTTCTATTTCCTCCTTCTCTCCTAGTCCCTCCTATCTTCCTTTCCTATTGGCCAACAGTGCTTTATTATTAACCAGTATGAGAAACATATACAGAATGACATCTCCCATCATGACATAGTAATTTTAGGAAATGAAGTCTTATAATAGAAATGGACATCAAGAATGTGTGTTTGAAAAGTAAATCCAGTGCTGATATCTTTCAATGATGCTCTTGACATGAACATGCTTATTTGGAATCATGCAGGAAAACTTTTGGAACCCATGAGACAGAATAAATCTTTGAAACTTGCTATTACTTTTGTCAGCCATTGGAGGAGAAACAACACAAAAGCAAGCAATATAGTGGTGGAGTAAACCATTAAGGAATATTTTTAAAAAAATATTTAAAGGATATTGTATTGTGTAAAGAACATAGATAAGGTACAAGACTGGACCCACAATTGTAATAAATAAATATTAAACATAAATCTTTACTTTTTATTTTACAATTTTAGATGACTCCAGGGAGACATGTATATGCACATGTGCATTTGCACAGTAATTTACCTGCACATTTTGTCTCCTGACACTGTACTAAATACCGTGTGTGTGTGTGTGTGTGTGTGTGTGTGTGTGTGCATCTCACAGAATTCAGTTAGATATGAGAGGAGAAATTTGGTAGTTAAATTTCCATTTCTACTCATGATTTTGGAGGAAAAGGTCAGATAGTAAGACTTAGATCATATGCCTTTACTTTCTAATTCATGTCTCCATTCTTATCACATGATCTTTGAAGTGAAGCTTGCAGTACTACCCCTAGCCAAAATTATAGATGCCTGCTTCAGTAATTATAATAATTAGTGAATGCTCAGACAAACAAATATGCTTACAACAATGGAGAAATTGAATAAGATCAGTAAGCAATAAAAACAACTTCAAAATTCATAAAACACCAATTCAATTTCATGGAAATCTATTAATAAAAGAAAATTATGTGATATTTATACTCATTTCCCTACTCATTTTTGAATTGTAGCATCCAATGCATGAAGATATATCAGTATTAGTCATAAGCTACTGTAAACAAGTAAAATAGAAAACACAGCCTTAGGTATGTTTACCAAAGTCTTAAGTAGAACAACTTCTAACCCCTATAAATTGTGAATTGATAAGAACAAAATCATTGTTCCATCATCTCCTTTAAGGAAATAGCAGTTGTTTCAACGGATGCCCCTTGAAATTGCTTATCCCTTCACATTTGCCTATTGTGCTCTTTATTTTCTGGTATCCAGTATCATGCTCTTTTATAAAACAAAATTCCTTTACATATACTATAATGTATTTCTGTTTATATTGTTCTTCTTAAAATTATTAGAACTAATCTACCAGATATTATTTGCTGAATTTATTTATCAGAAAAAAAGTTTCTCATGGCAACATCAACTACCATTAAAAATGATATTTTGACTACTTATCACTGTATCACCTGATTTATTTAAGTTCAAAATTGATAAACATGAATTTTATATATATATATATATATATATATATATATAATGTATATACTTGAAGAAAGAAGAGAGTGAAATCACTCACATATTGTATAACATACAAGAAAGGTTATGGTTGAAAATAAATTACTTCATTATTAATTTGAACTGCTACTTGAATGAAAAGAGAAATGTGTAATTTAATTATAGAACTATAAATATGTCTATTATATAGAATCTAAATATGTTATTAAATGCAATAGTCTAGTTTTGTCTGTTTTCAGCTAAGCATCTTGACCAGAATAATAAAGTGAACAAATGCATCCATATAATGGTTGAAATGAACTTTATTTCTTTCAGTTGATGCTAATTTAAATGATTGTAAGAAATAAAATTATTTTTTAGAATTTATAGTGTAATAACTGCCAAATACATAAACAGCCTTTTGAAATCTATTTTACAGGGAAGCATTAAATACTGCATTAAAAATGAAAGTAACACAAAGAAAAACCAAAGTTAAATTCTCTAAAATAAAAGAGAGGATTTTCAAGAGTGTATTCAACAGTGCCTCATTTTGCAGTAGGATTAAGAAGGACGAAAACAAAACCCAGGGATTGGATATATTGATGAGGAATCCATTAGTAACTGAAGCAAACCCTCCTTTGGTGTAGTCATAAAAATGGGGACCACATGTAATGCATTAAGGGATGGAGCAAAAATAAAGATATCTCTGTTATCCATTAGTGGTCATGAAGTTTGTAATAAAAGGAGTGAAACAGATTGTGGCATTTTCATCCCTTGGTAAAGGACAAGAGGGAGTCTGACTGAAGGAAAATAAAACTAGCAGAGGATAGAGGTTGTAGGACAAACAGCAAGAACAGTACAGGCAGAAAATAAATGAGGGAAGATACAATGTTCTAAAACTCTAGAAAGACTATCATATCAGTTTAAATGTATTTCTTTATGGAAGGGAAAATTCAAGGACCAATAGCATGCGGTAACAATGAAAAATAAATGATTCATCATGAAATATCTGAGAAAGCAAATATATTCTGATGAATCAGGTCACTATACTTGGTTGAGTTTGAGAAGCCAGCCTCATTTAAAACTTCCTGTGATGCTTATTTGATTCTGTAATTTTAATAAAGAAATCATCTGTATTTTTATGTTTCAGTAGAACAATAGGTACTATTCAGTTTTATCAATACTATTCAGAGATATTTCAGACCAAGGGTATCATCTTCAATTTTATGATATTACAATGAAGGAAGAAAAAAGTGGTGGCACAATAGTGACAAAAAAATTTGATAGATGCTTGATAATATGATGATAATTGAAAAAGTTAACTTCTAATCTTATAAGGGATCAGAGGCAGAACTAGTGAAAACATTCACATCTAATTGGATTAAAACAGATCCACTACTGGATGTATGATATGTGTGTGTGTGTGTGTGTGTGTGTGTGTGTGTGTGTGTGTGTGTGTATATGTATATATATATATATATATATATATATATATATATATATAACAAAATATAGAAAGTGGTTACTTTTTCGGTGTGAACAGTAAAGAACAGAAGAATGTTTTAATGACTTGGCAGAACAAATGGTAGAGAGCATACTGAAGCTTCTTTAGATCAACTTTGAGATTAACAATGATCATTCAGTTTTGACCCTAGTTACTAAATATTGAGTTTTGTTTGGGTTTTGTAAGGATTGAAAATGTTAAGACACATGTAACACATTTTGTTCTGGGCTGAATTTTCCCCATATAAGATTCATGATGATGCTCTATCACCCTTAACTTCAAATTTCAAAAAAATATTCAGACACAGAGCTTTCAATGATCAATGGAGGGGGTGAGGCAAAGGCTCAGTGGTGCGTTATCGTCAAATTTGATTATTGACCTTATAAAATAGACACACAGCAATGTACCACATAAACATATGCACAAAGAAAAGACTGAAAAAGGAAACAACAACACAACAACATCAACAAGCCTGGAAGAGAAACCTCTGAAGAATCCAAATCTGCCAGCAACTAGATCTTGGAAGGTTAACACCCTGAGATAAAAGATACTGACTTTCAGTTGTTACAGTCACAGTCTCCTGTGCCTTGTTACCCTACTCATATCAGAAGCAACATACGCGATTTTATTATGATTTAAATAAGTATCCTCAAACTTTATGTTAAATGATGAAAAGATGTGGATTCCTTCCAGACTAATATGGTTTGATCACGCCAGACCGCCTGAAACAGAGTACAAGGTGATCCTACATTCAAAACAGCTGGACAAAACAGCCCTACAGACTACAGCTAGGATATCTGAATCTTCTTCGAATCCCCCAAGGCAGCGCCCCTTACCAGCAGGAAGTAGTTTGGAAAGAACGACGCCCAAATTCCCAAATATTGTGTATAAATGTTTGTTTTCATTTAATTGGACTTTGTTATATAAAATAAAATAAAAAATTATATATAAAAAAAAGAAAATAATAAGTAAACTGTGTTGTTGCTGGTGCCCCTGCTGGACACCCCTTTGGGGCAAGGGGTGAGAATATGCAGCACCAATGACTCAGGCACTAGGAGTCAGTGAGTAGCAGAGCATGCTGCAGACTAATGTGTTAAGGAAGTTAGACCTGCCTTTATTCCCCCTCCCAAGGTCCCATTGCTGGCTGCCTGCTGTCATGTCCTTTTCTCACAGGCATCTCCTACTGGCTCAGGAGGCTGACTCTGATGCATTGTCCTTTCCTAATTGGTGTCTCTGGGTCAGTTGTCTCTTTGTTAGCAGTTTCTGGGCATAGAGGCAGGCTTGGCTCAGGCAGGAAGTGCCTACCATGCCTGCTCATGCAGGCTGGCCTGAGTACCCGAGGCCTGGGTAGGCTGGCCAAAGTATTACTTAAGATAAGGGCATTAAAATTACAGTATTAATAGCTAAAAACGAACATTTGTTGATAGTCCATACTGAATACTTGGATCTTGGCAGACATTTGAAATATTTATTTATACTATTAATTATAAATAAAAAAATTGAAAATAATTTAAAATACATAAATTCCCCCAAATCTCAAATAGTAGTGGTGGAAATCATGGCAATCTTTGACAAACTGATTTACTGGAATTATATATATTTCAATAGATTGTTAGAGTATAACAAACTTAATAAAATGGAATAAATTGAAAACATTTAAGGGTTTATACGGTAGAATGTAAACCCAGAGGTAACCTATTTAAGGTCTATTATCAACATATATGTCTGATTTCTAAAATGAATCTTGTCCTTTTTCATTTTTGTCTGTAGTTCTCATTTTCATCTTCACATTGAATATTTTCTGTTAATTTTTATAGCATTAGTCTTAGGAGAATTCAAAACCTTAAAGATATAAGGCACTGATTATTTTTCTCTTTCTATCATCTATCTGTATAAATATTATCTATTTATCAATCTGTCTATCTATGTACCTATCAATGTCTATTTATCTTACACTATCAGTCTACCTCCTTTTTACTCTCGTTGTTACTTATTCTGCCATTCCACCCACTATTTCATCTTTTCAAAAGACAGATTTCAAGGCTACAAAGTAAATTTTCATAAAAACAAACAATTGATAAGTATTTTGTCTAACAATGTAGTGGCAGCACTTTTGGTGAGAAATGTACAGAAAAAACAAAAAATAAATAAAACAAAATAAGAAGTAGAGTTATTATATCCTCCACTGTGTTGAATCAAACAATGAAAGTTTACTTACTGATGAAAATCTTTCTTGCTAATTTGTTTCATATGAGGGCTGTGCAGATTTTAAATGTAAAAATAAAATCTATAATAGTGGCAAATATTTTTGCTGATCCTTAGTCCTCCATGACATCACTTATGAATTCTATGACTAACATGACTAAGTCTCAGACAATGAATATATATATATATATATATATTCAGGTGGAAAACACATTTTCTCAATAATATTTTTCTTCCTACTCATTATAACATTTTCCCCTTCAGTGATTAACAATTCTATTAATGGCTCATTGTCTTTGACACGAGGACTTATTTACACATTAATCATCACTTGCTAAAGAACTCTTAAATTTTCTGACAGAATGCATTTTTTATTATTTTTTAGTTTAAAAGTCAGAGTGGCTAGAGAGATGATTCAGAGGTTAAGAGCAAACACTTCTCTCGCAAAGAAACTGAATTCAGTTTCATTACCGGCATGGGTGCTCACAACTATCTATGCTCCACATACAGTGTTCCTGAACCCTTCTTCTGTTCTTTATAGGATCTGTATGTCCATTATGTAATGGGAGATGTAATTCTGTATATGTTTCTCATACTGGTTAATGAATAAAGCACTGTTGGCCAATAGGAAAGGAAGATAGGAGGGACTAGGAGACAAGGAGGAAATAGGAAGGAGTAAGGAGTAGTCAAGATGGAGAGTCTGGAGAAAGCAGTATGCCGGCCAGCTCCCCGGTAAGAGAAATACATAGATCAGCAGAAATGGGTTAATAATTAAGGCAGAGCTAGCCGATAAGAAACAAGTAACCGGGCCAATAGAAAACTTAATCAATAAATGAATATTTAAATATCTAGGTGTCATTTAACAAATGCATAGTCCAGTTATCTTGAAATTTTAAATACCTTTCCTGTTTTTTTAATTAAAATTATTGGTTATTGTTATGACTGAGTTAAACATAAAGAAACTCTAGACTAGGACAGTGATATGTCAGAATACCACTGTATATGGAGACAGAGAACTAACAGAAATGATGGATATTGTTTATAGTTACCAATCAGTGTCTCACAAAGGTATATATCAGAACTGACACAGCACAGAAAAAAAAATATGAAATATATATATATATATATATATATATATTTATATTCATTCATGTATATGCCACAAAAGGAGCACAAAAAGACACAAATAAGATAGCACTTTAACTTGCAATATTTAGGTGTCTGAATTATGAGAAATTTAATTATTATTTAGGTGAACCATTCTTTGTGAGTTTGGTATGAATGATATCCAACTAAAGAAAAACATTTTTATCAATTTATAGAAAAATAGTTAATATTCTAGTGATTAAATCTACTACTATTAACATTTTAGAAATAAAATAGCATGTTACTCATATATCCGAAAATATAGTAACTCCTTTTTAAAAATATGCCATTATATGACAAGTGTTCTTTTCTATTCTTATGTATGTAAATTCACCTGTTGCTTTAGAAATTATTGATAAGTAGAACAATTTCAATGTAAAGAAATAAAAATATGTAACTTCATATGTCCTTGGTTTTCCAAAAACTTTTAAGCTAATTTTGATCAGCTAGTAGCTAGTTCTGCCCTCTGATTCAAAGTAAACTTTATTGTTAGTCTCAGGAGTTTTAAGGTATGATCAAAATGGTTCACAGCATCACCATTAAGGAAAATGAAATTTTGACTCACAAGTAAATATATGAAGTTCAACATAATAAACCTGAGTGGCATATCCAACATATATATCCACTCATCATTATATGCTTTCACTCCTCTGCAGATACTAATTTTGAAAATCAAGCTATATGTGCTTAACTTAGAATAATCATAGACATTAAGAACCATGGAGAGGGGCATTAAATAGAGATTATAACACACTGCTATAAAGTGTTACAAGGAAATAAGAGAAATGTAAGAGTTAAGTTTGGATGGTGGAGCACAGGCTAGGATAACAGAGTAATTAAGGTAATTGATAAACAACACTATCCTTCACAAAAGGTGCAGAGAAACCTGCAAATTAGAATTTGTCTGTCTCATATACATATTGGAGATAAAATGAATTTTTATGTATTTACTATGAGGTAAATTTGATGTATGTTTCTGTTATTGGAAGAAGATCCTATAACTATAAAGGTCAGAAACCCTTTACATTGGTCCTGACTCCCAGAGTTCCATCCCAGATGATGGAACAAAAAGATTGTGAGAAACATAGGTAGTGGATGACTACAAGGAAGTAGTATTGTATAGATAGCAATGCACATGAAGTTATGAACAAACAGTGCCAGTGACAGCATTGGCACAATATGGGAAAACTAATTTGTACCAAATTCCATCATGAGGAGAGTTAGGAAAGTAGTACACACCAACTTCTGAAAATATTGACAGTTTGTTGCTTTTGGGAGAGGAAGTCAGTTTTATCTAAGAGTGTAGGAGCAGTTCATTTTACTAAACATCACTGGAAGATCACATATCTAATATTATTTGTATAACATAACTTTGTCTTGCACTGTGACAATTAATAGTTATGTTTTGTCTTATAAATCCAGTATCTGAAAGAAACAGAAGCAGATACCCACAGGAAAACACTGAGCCGAACTCCTGGAATCGAGTTGCAGAGTGCTAGGCATGATTAGCTTAAAGTTGAAAAGTAGCTTCGTTTTCTTATGTCAGAGATGAGAAAGAATAGAAAAAGAACTCACTTCTAACATTAAAATTATTTAAGTATCTTTTACTCTTGATAGAGATATTTCAATAAACCTATAGGGTAGATTAGAGATTGGTTGAGACTTCTCAGTACTTGCAGAGTAGGGAGATATGTAATGAGGACATGATTTCAGAAGATACCCATTTTAATTTCATTTATTGGATATAATTATGCTAAGCATTGGTTAAAAAGAATTTGAAACATTTCTTCCTGTTTTATTTTAGCAATAATTAAAAATAATATTGAGTTTAGTCTGAATTTCTCACCGAATCCTTCAGTGAATCCATCTATTTTATTTGTGTGTGTGTGTGTGTGCATGTGAGTGTGTGTGTGTGTGTGTGTGGGTGTGTGTGGTGCTGTTTATGGTGGTACCAGGTGTTAGGTGTATGTTAATGCTTAAATCTCATTGTTCATTATACCTTTGTCTAAATTCTTTATCTCATCTTGGTTTAAGATTCAGTACCATTGCATCTGAAAACTGATCCATCCATTCATTTAGATTTTAAATTCTGTGTTTCATTAATATATTGTGATATCTCAGGTTTTGTCTCTAGGTTGATTGATTTAGGAACAAATTGTTTTTCTCTTTCTTTTGGCTAATAGGTCCAGGGCTTTTCAATCTTCTTCATTTTGTGAAGAACCAATGTTGTAGAACATTACTTTAACAAGGCAAAGATGTGCTATATTTGTTTATACTGCAGAATATCACTTTAACCATGTGTGTTTCTTTTCTTTATGTTGCATTTGTTTAATGATGAAACTATTACTGGCATTCCTTTCACCTTGCCTGCCTAAGGCACCTGACTGGTCTAATACAGACCTGAACATCCAATAACTGGGCAAGAGTAAGGATAGATTGAGCTGGCTGGAAGAGAGAATAAATAGACGAAGATATATATATATATATATATATATATATATATATATATATATATATCTTCATATATGAATGAAAAAATGAGGAGGAAAGAGAGACATGCCCAGACCAAGAAGTCAGACAGCCACCTGTCCACCCGACACAGAAGCAGTGAAATTAGGGTATAAAGTAAGAGAACAATCCCTGAGGGAAAATGTAATTTAAGTTAAAAGAGCTAGCCAGAAACTTTCCTAAGCTAGGCTGAACTTTCAAAATGAATAATAAGTCTCTCATGATTTGGGAGCTGACACAAACGCAAGTCTGTTACAAACCAACTCATAATTTCTTTGATAATTTGTATTGATTTTGAACTTCTTTTTATCCTATGATCTTATTTTCTCTCTTTTACTTTGATTTTCACAAGATCTTAGCATATACCTTTAATATATTTATTTTCGATAGCTCAAATCATTTGTTGTAGACATTTAGAACTATAAAATTGCCTTTACAAGGAAGGGGAAGAGGGATGAGAACATGAGGGATACTGCTGGATGGGTTTTGGTCTGAATGGAGGGGGAAGTAATAAATAAGATTTCTTGATACAGGGGGTCATTTAAGGGTTGGAGAGAAACTTGGTGCCAGGGAAACTCCTAAGTATCCAAAACGATGACCCCAGCTAAGAATCTGATTACAGACCTTCTGTAATCAGATTCAGAACTACCTTAATTGTCATTAGAGAGCCTTCATCCAGTAACTGATTGGAGTATACACACAGATTTATACCCAATCACTGGACTGAGCTCTGGAAGTCTTGGTGAAGAGAGATAGAAGATTATATGAGGCAGGCATTCAGGGTCATGTCAGGAAATCCCACAAAGAGGGCTGCCCCAAGCAAGCTCTTTGGAGCTCAGGACTCTGAACCAACAGCCAAGGATACTGCATGTGTGTGACAGTTGTGTAGCTTGGTCTGTTTCTGGGACTATTAGCTGTGGGATCACTAGAGCTTATGATGCCTTTTGGGAACTTATTCACAACATTGTGTTGCCTTGTCCATCCTTGATGAAGGGGTAGGAGCTTGGGCCTGCTTCCACTTGCTATTCCATGTTTTGTTGATACTCATGGAAGGCCTGCCTTTTTCTGAAGGGAGACAAAGGAAAAATGGATGGGAGAAAGGGAAGGTGGTATTAGGGGAACTGGGGAGAGAGGAGGGAGGGGAAACCATGATAGAGATGTAAAATAAACAAAATATTTTAATAAATAAAAAATACATTCCCTTACAAATACCTTTGACTTTTCCTATAGATATTTTTGAATTCTGTATTTGCATTTTCATTCTAGTCTAGGAAATAATACGTTTTAATGCCTTCAGTTATTCAATCAGCATTTAATAAATTACTGCTTCATCTCTTAATTTGCATGGTTTCTGTTGTTTATCTTTCTGTTTTTATGGAGCTTCATAGTGGTTTCTTCAGACTGGATACAGTCCCTTCCTTGAGTCTTGCTTTCTGTCGTAATATGTAATCTGTTTTAGAGAATATTCCATGATCTGATAGAAACAGTGTATATCCTTTCATGTTTTGGTGGAAAGTGCTGTAACTGTCTGTTAAATCTATTTGATTGTGGTTTTACTTGAACCCACGGTTTCTGTTTTGTTTGTTTGTTTTGCTGTTGTTTGTAGAATTGCAATATTGACATACTGTCTTGTTCACTAAATGCATATAAAATGAATTAAAATAATTACTCAGATAAATTGTCAGGCTTATCATTAAATAATTATTTCCTTTTCCTTCCTTACCCCAACTCTGCCCATAATATGAACATATTGTTCTTCTTTAACACTTCTGATTGGTATTATTTCAAGATCGATCTTCCAGAAGTAAGGATAATTATTCGTACTGGTTTCTTAGTTGTAATTATATATTGTACAACCCATTTACTCTAAGATTGTGTCTGTCTTAGATGGTGAGGTGAGTCTCTTAAAGCGAAGAAATGGTAGATGTGGTTTTATTTTCTAATTAGCTCGTCTGTGTCCTTCAGGGGTTAGGTTTCCAATCACAAATGTTCAAATTAATTATTCAAAGATTTTTTTAATTCCTGTTATTTTGGCAATATATTTTTAATAGGCCTCTTTTGACTATCTTGACACTGCTTATTTTCCTGCTACTCCAATTTGAATAATATTATATTTCTCTTCAGTTTGAAAATATTCTTCCTGTTAGAGCTATATTGTTGGCAATTTATTCTTTAGCTTCACTTTTATCGTGCACATTTTTCTCTTGCTGTCAAATATGACAGGAAGTTTCACTTGATTTGTAAAACTGTGTTGTTATTTGTGAACTTCCAGAACTAGTAACACACCTGAATTTCAAAACTTCTATCAAATGACCAAACATTAGTCTAATGGCCCATCTCTGATATGTGACTTGACCCTTGTTAAGTAGTTTTTAATGTGTGATTCTTTTTTGCCCATAATTTCTCAATTAGGTATTTTTGGGGCATCTCTACTTGTCTACATACTTTTTTTGTAGGCCATTAAAAATATTATTTTCTCTGTCAGCGGTCTTAGACTGAGACCTATGTTCAGGGGGTTTGATTAAGTCCAATGCTTGTTTCCCTTCTATCAGTCTGGCAGGAGGGAGGGCCTAGTCCTTACTTCAAATGACTTGACAGATTTTGTTCATCCCTCCTGGAAGACATCACCCTCCCTGTGGAGTTGATGGGGATGAAAGGGGGACGGAGGGAAGGGAAAGAGGGAGAGGTAACTAGGATTGATACGTAAAATGAGAAAAAATAATAAATAAAAATATACTATTTTCTTTGACTGATAGTTTCTCTACTTTGTCTTGAAGCACTGAGAGCCACTCTTCTTTAAAATACTTGGCTCTGGTTTAACTTCCTCCTTAATTTCTATCTCTTTAATAAAATGATTTTTATATCAAGAGCTGTACTTATATTTTTATTCATCCAATTGCTTATATTAAATTATGACTCTAGAATGGGATGTTAGAGAGAAATTCATGGATTTTGAAAGGAAGTTCTTATTTTATCAAACAGTTTATCTTCTTGACATGGCATATGAACAACTAGACATTACTTGTTAGTTGTCCTTTAGTATGAGCTTTTGTCCAGTAGGCATGAATAGTAAGAAGTGTTCAGAATGGATTGCTTGGGAATAGTATCTGGTAGAAAAGTGTGTCACCAAACTGATGGATCAGTGGCTGAGACTGGTATTTTTCATTGGAAATCTGTCCCACACATGTCTGAATACTGAGTGAAAAAGGAGTCCATGATGGAGATGAGGATGCTTACTGGATCTGAAAGAAGGCTCGGACCTAGCCAATGTGAAATTGACCAGACATTAGACTATGGAACATAGCTTCAGAAAAGAGGGGTGGTATAGTACAGGAAAAGACACACTCGCTTACTAGGATGGGGCTGCTTTGCTTTGTGGAGGTGATGCTATAATATTACCTGAAGCAAGGATGAGGACAGAATCTAGGCAATGACACGGTTAACTGCTAGGAAGAGGAATTATGGGATTACACACCAAGAGATAAGAAGGGCAAGGAGAAGTCTGAGTGAGAGAAAAATCAATGATAGGGCATAGGCAGATTTATGTGAAACTGTGGTGTACAGGGAAATTAGATTCAAGGTGAATAAAGTAAGTGGGCCAGGGTAGAGGAGAGGGCAGTGTCGTTCAACCCTGCTATGCTATGGGAACCTCATGGAACAAGGTGGGATGAGATACAGAACAGGAAGCAAGGCTGGGATTTTAAATATTTATGCATTGTGTGATCTATTACAAATAGTTTTCTATGACAAACACTGTATTACAGACTTCTCTGTGAATACTCTCCATTAAGTGACTGAGAAGTATTTGATAAACATCATCATCATTAATTTGCCTGTGCATCCCTTTAAGTATCTGCTATTTTGGAGTAAGTAAAAGTATGTATTGAATTTCCATAACAGGTTTCATTATATGGTTGCCTATCTGTCTAATTTTCTGGAAGACTAGTGTACCTAAAATACACATTTTTATTTATTTATTTATTTATTTATTTATTTATTAGAGTTTTGGAAGATATGTGTTGTATCATGTTTCCCTCTTCATGTTGTGAAGATCATCACCCTGTAATCTAATTAAAAATGTCTATAGCAAAGTATGTTAATTTACACAATGGCTATAAATAAAAATCCTAAGTATTATCACCTTATTTGATGGCAGATTTGTGATTTAATGAGTTCAGGCTAGATCAACAGTCAAAACAAAATTAACGATTAAAAGCTCTATAGTGTCAACAAGGTTTTAGAGAGCAATAGTGTAAAAACTTGAATATTTATGTATATTTTTGGAAGTATATATTACAAATATTTCACTTGATATTATGATTAATGAAGTATGTATATATGTATACACACACAATATATACATATGTATTTAATACCTAAAATGAGAATGAAAATGAACATGTTGTTAACTATCTTGTATTGTCTAAGTTTTCACACCTTAATAATGGGTGCACAAAATACTATAAATTATTTAATAATGATATATGTTCAGCTGTCATCAACCATATGATTCTCAGTTGTTTAGAATTATGAGTAATATGGAGGTATTTTCTAAGACAAAACAGATATGTTAGGTGTAAAACATAAAACTTTTAGTAAAACCTTGATTTATAATAGATACGATTTGGAACATTTAGAATCCTACTTTATATATTTTATTTCATTATTCTTTTTCTATACATACCATAGTTCTCCCTCAGTCCCCTACTCCCCATCTACCACCAACACATGCTCATCCACTTCACAGAAAGGGTAAGGTCTCCCAAGGGAGTCAGCAGAGCCTAGCACTTTCAGTAGAGACAGGGCCAACCCCATCCCCCCACACACAATACAGCATCAAGGCTGAGCACCCTATGGATTGGGCTTCAAAATGCTAACTCATGTACATTGGATAGATCCAAGTCTTATTGCCAGGGGTCACACAAACAGACCAGGTTACAAAGCTGTTGCTCACATGCAGAGGCCCTGGTTCAGTACCATGCATGCTGCTGGTCTTGAGTCAGTGAGCTCCCACTAACTCAAGTCAGCTGTTTCTATGTATTTGCCTGCCATGATCTTGAAACTCCTTGCTCATATAATCCCTCCTCCTCGCTTTGACGGGACTCCCTTTGGTCAGCGTGGGGGGCTTGGCTACGGATATCTGCATCTGCCCCCAAACTGTTTACAGCAGGAGGCCAGTTTACCAGTTTAGGCACCCTCTCTACTATTGCTAGAAGTTTCAGCTGGGGTCATCCTTGTGGATTCCTGGGAATTTCTCTAGCATCAGGTTTCTCCCCTGGACCCATAGTGGTTCCCTCTAAGAGGATGTTGCTTTCCTGCTCTCTCTCCCCATCCCTCCTTCAACTTGATAATCCTGTTGCCACATATTCTCATCCCCTATTTCCTCCCCTTTACCCCAATCCCCCACTCCCAGTTTACCCATTAAGTCTCATCTGTTTTCCCCTCTCCAGGGGAACCATGTATCCACCATAGGATTCTCCTTGTTACCTAGCTTTCTGGAGCTATGGATTGTGCTCTGGTTATCCTTTGCTTTACAGATAACATCCACTTGTTTTTCTGATTTACTTAGAAGTATTTTTTTTTTAGTTCCATCCATTTGCCTGCAAATTACATGATGGTATTGTTTTTTCTTTTTTTCTTTTTGTTTTGTGTTGCTTCCAGCTGAGGAATACTGCCCTGTGTCCTGCAAAACTATTTCAGGACATCCAGACAGGGCAAATGTTCAGGAGTAATTAACTATTGACCAACATATATTGAGCTCCACAGAGTGTGTGTGTGTGTGTGTGTGTGTGTGTGTGTGTGTATGTGTGTGTGTGCCTGCGTACATGTGCTTTTATCTAGTTACAGTGTTTTTTCTCCTTTTTAGGCAGTTTTATTTTATTTCCTAATAGTGGGTCTTATACTGGGATGTTCTTTGATTTTTCAAGAAATAACTTAAAGTTGGTTGGGTACAAAGAGGGTAAGGTTCTGAAATGCCTTGGAAATAAGAATATAATTAAAATATTTAAATTGAAAAGGTGTTTTGCATAATACCAATATAATAAAAACAAAGAGAAAATTTTCAATATGCATGGCAACAGAAAAATATATTCTACAGCAAAGAAGATCAAATTTTCTTTTAGTTCTATTTTCTCACTTTACAATGAGGCCTTTATATTCTGAACTATTTTGTAGTTAGCATAGCTACCTCTTAAAGATCAAATTGAGCTCATGGAAAGTTAAACTACACTAGTTCCAATAGTCATAATTTGGATATCTTTCTTCTTCTTCTTCTTCTTCTTCTTCTTCTTCTTCATGTTTAACACAAGGATTTTGTGAAAATTGTTATATTGTTCTGATATTCACAAGAAACACAGTAGGCCACTATAAGTGTTTTGGAGAGACATGGTGCTATAAATTATACTGTGGAATATTACTATTATAATTAACTTCCTTTATGAATTTCAAGAAAATGCTGCAATGTCAATGAATTCATAATGATAAGTCACAGAATTTGGTTAAAAGTAAATCCATGTCCAAGAATGAACGGAGTAGAAGAAAACGATTTTCAATCTTTAGAAAGATCTTTCAAATTATTTGTGATAAAATTAGTTCACAGTGTCAGAATCAAAACTATGTTTATAACAACCACCAAGCGATGTAGTAACAAGAAAGATGTCTCTGAAAAACAGTTTCTTAAAAAAAAAAAAAAGAGTGGGAAACACAGAAAGAAATCTTGAGGGAAATTTAGAGTTAATGGTCAGATATGAAGAAATCTGAGGAACTTAGATATCTATAAAATCAAGAAAAGCATACGCACACATACAAAAAGAGAGATAGAGTAAGTGTTTAATTGTGTTGGGAAAATTTATGGACAGATTTGTCTATTATAATAGGCACTTTGGATTATATGAAATGAAATTTGAGACTGATTCAGAAGGATTCTTGTCATAGTATTTTACCAACTGATGATAGAAGATGCGAAGAGCAAGACTGAAACAGTCTGAAGAATTTGCATAAAGAGAAACAGTCCAAAATTCCTTGTTAGCTACTTGCACTGACAGGGGAATTACTGATTTTTCCTGTGACTACTGGGCAACCCATCAGTAATCTTCAAATACGGATAAGAAGTGGAAGTAGAAGAAAGCAATTTCCTTTATAAAGTAAACCAAATGCATGTAAAGTAGCACTTAGTTTTATGATATTTATAATATAAACAGAATGAGATTTAGATGCAGCTACGGATGGTATAGACATTCACTCATCTGAATGAAAATTTCTCCGAAGTGACCATGTCTGGATGTGACTGTGAAGAATGATTGGCTGACTGGAATTTTGATCCTGTGGTGAGATTTGAGATTTGCAGTTCCTGAGGCTAAGTACCTTTACTCAGGTAGTTTTAGCCTAATAAAACAGCCATTCTTTGCTCCAGTCTGTATCTGAACTAGCATCCTCTGACAGTGGACAAAAACCTTTTGGAATCTATTTACTTAGCAGGCAACTAGCTTCTATCAATCCAAAAGCTAAGAAGATCATCTGATAGCATCTCAAACATATAGGAAAGCTTCCCCAATCCCAATGCAGCTGGATTTCTTATATACCCACCAATGTATTTTAAAGTTTGTCTTCATCCATTCTATAAAGCTATACTTTATTTGTAAAACTCTTTCTCTTTTCGAACATGGTATTTGGGCTTACTTAAATTTATGTTTCTCAGACATGGTCACTCATAATGGCTGCAAAATAAAATGTCCCTTCTTATTATCTTTTGAAATAAAACTATAGCTCTTTAAGTTAACATTTTATTTGGAATTTCTAATAGTGCAATGTGCTACTGAAAATCATTGCTTTAGTGGAAGAAAAGGAATTATAAATAAGACTTAGGAAAACCTGCTACTGGAATACAAACTCTCCATACAGGAAATACAAGAATACAATAAGTTTATATTTAATAAAATTAGCCTATGGACTTTTGATTAATTAATGAAATACTAACTATCTTAATATTCAATAAGTAATTAAATACATAAATCGTCAATTTATATTGAAAAATTACTTTCTTCTATAAATCTACACTTTAATTATGTTTATTATCTTTTTATTTCAGAAAAAAATTACATAATGCACTATTACAAAAAGTATAAGTGTTCTACCCAATTATTAAGAATCTCATTTTATGTATTATCACACAATGTCTTTAATGTATGACATAAATAAACAGTCATCTAGATATTATAATTTTTCATTTGATAAATTCATTCTAACTATTGTTCTTATTTTCAACTAGGTTTTGTTCAGATGAAGACAAATGATATAATGATATTTATTATATGTAAAATGTCCTCCATGTGACTCACAATTACATCACACAGAAGAAATTATTTTTTTTTTCTCAAAAATATCACCTCAAGGCACAAAGCAATTTCCACCAGAAAATACATGTAATGCAATTACTCTCTCTTAGGAGGCCTGAAATGAACCCACAGCTACACATTAAAGCTGTAATTGTACTCCAGATTCTTTCAATGAAGAGAACTGATTAAGTTGATTTAAATTAGAGGTGTTCAAAGAGAGCAATATTCTTTATTCATTTGTTGCCAGAGGAATCAGTGCCCATGGGAAAAGAAATTCTTTGAAATCTATATTAGCCATTTTGTAGCCAAATTAAATATATACCAAATTTAGCAACATGGTCATTTTTCTTTTCCTGTGGGTAGACACCAGGAAACAAATCAATGTTTTCAGCTTATTATGTGGAAATTTGTTATTTATCTATGGAAATACTTTACATCATATCTAAGGAATGAAATACTAGTCTCATGGGATATTATTTTCTTAAATCTGGAAAATATCAGAAGACATTTACGTATATTATTCCTAATATAAAATATCTTTTCATTTTCACTTGTCAATATAGAATATTCAATTTTGTTTTTTCAAAGTCTAATGCTATATAATTACCAGACAATAAGATTATACCATTCTCATGAGTAGCCAAGACATTTTGACACTCAGGTATAAATTTGTGACTATCACAATAAGTTTTATTATTTATGAAACAACCTCATTCATCTTTATATGTTGCATGTTCTTCCACCTTGGCAAAATGTCTGCGTATGGCATAATATATATTACATGTACTAAATACATTTGTTATCTCTATCTTAGGTAATTTTATGACAAATATCATGCCATTCTGAACACACTCAAACATGTTTATAAGAATTTAATAATTCACATACCTATTTGTTGAGAAATCATATTGGTATGAGTATAGTGTAGTTAATGAAAAGTTTATTGCTGAACATTGTTGATATTCAAACAAATAAAAAACAATTGGTCATATTTCTCATATTCAGAGAAGATTATCCAGCTGAAAATTAAAATCAAAATGATAATGAAGTAAAAAGTAGTATTGGTAGAAGATGTTGAGTTTACTTTTAATTGATAATCTGACACAATGTAGAATCGCCTGGGACAAAAGTCAAAACCTAGTTCAGCTTGGCCTATGAGTCTGTCAGGTATTGGTGGAGGATTTTGTTGATTATATTAAATGATATAGAAAGCCTCTTACCCAGTTGCTGTGTCCTGGACCGAATAAGAGATAATATGAACTCAGTTCAACCATGCTTAATTTCATTCTCTTTTCTGGTTTTAATGGGTGTTTCAAGTACATGCCTCAATTTCCCCAAGTCATTGAACAGAAGCTTTGATTTGTGAATCAAATAAGCTCTGGCTTCCCTAAATGATTTAATAAGTTGGTTTTCAAAAGAGCCAAATCAAGATATAAGTACAACTTCACAGACCAAAGGGAGGCATATATAGCTCATAAATTATACTAGAATTAAGCTTATATCTTTATATCTAATCTGTGCTCTATGAAATAACCTCAATATTTAATAATAAACATAATTGTCATAAGAATCACTCAGTGATAAATTAGAAGGTAGTTTTATATCTTGTTAAACAGAGCATGTTCATATGGGTGTTAAAATTACTAAGTTTTATTTGCACAGACTCAAAACATGTTGTTATTCTGAAGCATTTCTTTCTTGCTGTAACATTTCAAAATTTGAGTTTGCAACTAATATGACTGTTGAAGGACCAACTAAGATCATATGACAGATTATTTAAGAGGAAATATTTGATATATATATTCAAGGCTAATATTCACACAAAACATACTTGCCTAACTATACTGTTCGTTAAATTAAAATACTGAAATTGTCTGTAAAAAAAAAAAAAAGCAACTCTAAGCAGTCTTCACACAAGACTTGCTTTCCCTGTCCCTATCTGAAATAGTTCTTTCAATCTGCAGATTTAAAGGTTAATGCGTAGCACACCATGAGTCTTTCTATTCATCTTCTATCTACTCTGCATTTGAATAGGCTATGTCTAGGATTTATTAACTATAAAATGCTCTCTTTTGCCTCCAGGATATATATTTGCATGTGAGAAGAATATCTACTTTGCTTTATGAGCGGTAGTCTAGAAGTGTAGAATCCTTTGTCCAGAAATAAAGAACCCTAACTTCCTCCATGTCTCTGATGCTATTCTGTCACTGAGGGACAAGAATGTGTTTAAATTTATTATTGCATTTTTACCCATTTATATTTACTATACAGTGTAATTAATTTGATACATGTATGCAGTATGTACAGAAAAAGTCTGGCTAATTATCATTTCCAATTCCTCATCATAGTTTTCTGGGTGGATATTTCTGGTTGGTTACTCTAATCCCTTGAGGGAGGGCCTGAGAAGACTCAGGGCCATGGACTCAGGTACTAGGAGTCAATGAGTAGCTGACCCATAGGTCTTAAATTTGTATGTTCTCGATTTTCCTTTTCTGAGAGCACACTTTTTATTCACTGTTTTTTTTATATAGATTTTTTATCAAGCCTAAATATTTTCTTTAGACTAAAATGGGAATTGTAGTGAGAAGTACAGACCACACGTGCTGGGGTAACTAAGTCTGAGGAGGGGGCTCCAAGAGCTTGCTTGCTTCAAGCGCAAGGACAGGAGAACATCCAGAGGCATCCTTGGGACTGGGAACCTGCTGATGTTGTACGTCATTTCTCCCCGAATTAACATCTATTCTGCCTGTTTCTCCTGATACTTATTAAACCTCAATACCGACCTTGCTGCACACTCATTTTTATAGAAAGTTGGGCCTGCCTTTATACCCCCTCCCAAGGTCCTATTGGCTCAGGCACTATCTCTGCTGTATGTCCTTTTCTCATTGGTGCTCTGGGCCAGGTGTCTCTCAGGCAGCATCTCTGGACACTGAGGCTGGCTTGTCTCAAGGAGGAAGTGCCTACGAAGCATGTGCAGGTACATGTGGGCTGGCCTGGACACTCGGGGCAGGGAAACTGAAGCTTGGGTAGGTTGGCCACCGTTCCTCCTACAGGTGAGGTCTTCAGGTTTTTCTTTGACAGCTACTTTAAGAAATGTTAGTTTACTGAAAGGTATAGTTACCAATAGTGTTTATGAACACTGAGTTATTCACTTAAAAAAGAAAATCTTGGAGGAAGAAGCATGGTCCTGTACACATGTACAGTGCCATGACAGACTTTGTGGAGGAAAGAGCAACACGCAGATCCAAGGCAGGTCTGCCCCGGGCTCCGAGGGCAGAAGGCACTGTTATGGTGAACATATATGTATGTTGTCTTATGAGAGAGAGATAGAGAGATAGAGAGAGATAGAGAATTGTTCATTTCCTGTGTACAGAGCATATCTGAAGAGGTGAAAGTGGTGAGGAGCAGGACGAGGTGGGTGGCTTCATTGTCACCCAGAGCAATGATGACAATATCTGAGCCTGGCCTGGGCTGTGGCCAAGGCCCATGCTGGGCTCGTGGCCCTGATACAGCCACAGTCTGTGTTGCTGTCCACAGTGCTGATACCATCAAAGGTGGAGAGAATAGGGCTGTGCAGAGTTGATACTAGCCCTCACTGGTTGCAACACTGGGACATCTGGTCCTGACACTCATCAGTGAAGGGCTCAGGAGAGATGGTGACACACTTCACTTGGGCGGAACAGTAGAACTCACCCTGTTCTCAGGGGATTGTGTGAGGTGGCCACTTGGGTCTGAGAATCACCCTTTTATCAGAGGCACTGGTGAGATGTCACTGAGGTTTTTGAGAGTGAGACAATTGGCAAAACTCACTTAATGCTGTGGGGCTGTGATGGCAGCCTTGCCCTCCTCCCTTTCTCCTGTCACCTGTGGTGGGCAATGGAGCTAGCCCTCTCTGCCTTACCAGCTGCAGCACTCACAAAAGAGGATGCTACATCTCACCTGGGCAGCATAGTAGAGTCTATTGACTGAGGTGCAGTTGCCTGGAGAAAATGAGCATGGTGGATCCAGCTCCACCACTGGTCTGCCACATAGAGTTCTGGGCAGGGGGGTGACCTTCCTCCTGCCTGGGTCAGGTGAAAGAGCTGGCCCTGAGGTCACAAGAGCAAGAGAGCTATTCCCGTGCCACCTCCTATAGCACTTTAGAGACTTTGAAGACACCCCCATGGAAGTCCTAACCCTCTCTGGCGAGCAAAAAGGGGATGGGATGGGAGTGGGAGTGGGACAAGGGAGGAGGAGAGGGTGAGGGAACTGGAATTGACATGTAAAGCAAGCTTGTTGCAAAATTATTTATTTTTTTACTTATTATTATTTATTTTACATATTGATTCCAGTTTCCTCTCCCTCCCATCCTCCCATTACCCCTCCACCCCCTCTCCTGTCCCATTTCCCAACCACTCCCCCGTCAGAGGTCCCTTAGGCTGCCCAGGACTTCTAATTGAGAACCATGTTCAGGGGGTCTGGGTTGGTTCAGTGCTGGTTTTCCAGCTATCAGTCAGGGGTCCATGAGCTCCCCCTGGCAATTTTAAATAAAACAATATCATCAAAACAAGAAAAAAATTAAAAGAAATCTGAAAAAGAAACAAAAGTAAACTGATAGAAAAACAGGAAAGAGGATTGTTAAAAAGAAAACCTTTGTTTCAGGAAACCCCAATTTGGAACTATTGTACTAAAGGGTCAAAGGTTTACACCATTAGTAGCATACAGCAAATTAGTTATCTCAAGTATTAATTTCTTCCTGTAGACTTCCCAACAGTAAACCATTCAATTAGTAATCATTTATAATTAGGAGTTTTAAAAGTCATACAGCAGCTAAATCAGAGAATAAACATATATTGCTATGGTTCTGTAGTGAAGTGATATGTGATTATCCCTTTAGGCAGCATTTGATTAGATTTCTCTTGGTTTATCATTCTGTCCTCTTAAAAGATATCAATGGATTTCCGTGCATATAGTCACTGACAAAGCAAAGCTTTATTAAACAATGTTGATTCTCATTTTTAGTGCCAGGGGCTAGAGAGAGAGTTAGTAGTTAAGACCACTGGCTGCTATTCCATAGACTCTGAGTTCAGGTCCCAGCATCCACATGGTGGCTTGCCACCATCTACAATAGATCTGATACCCTTTTCTGGCATGTAGGTATACATGCAGAGCACTCATTTATGAAATATGAATAAAAAGTATTAAAAATTGAGAGAAATTAGCAATGCTTACTGCATGCAGTATAAAGATGGCATTCTTTACATTTACTTTTATTCAATAAATGATTATGAGTAAAAGCAATATAGGCAATTAAAATAAATATGAAGGAAAGGAATGGAAGGAAAGGGAAGAGAAGAAAATTCATTTACCATCTTTTGGAAAGAAATATTTTTGTAAATATGTCTCTTATAATTAGGAAAATATATCACATATAATGATATATTTTCACATGGAAGCATGCAATATCTACAGTGTTTGCTCAGACATGCATTCTTGTTATCTTTGTATATGATGTTGCCATGAAAACAATAGTTAGGGATAAAACAGAAAAGGTGATTAGGAAGTCTCCTAGCTCCATAGGAGATTTCAATGTTTACAACTTAAGAGGAAGACTAAGCTTTTGGAAAACTACAAAACTATAAAAGACTCTTCAAGTTCTCACAAAGCTCCCCTGAGGAACATATACACAAGACACAATTGTCCTTTCTCCTTGTGAAGATCTCAATTTTATGGGTTGCAGTACTTTGTGCATACCCCTTTACATAGTGTAATGTATTTAGGTAATGACAGCTTCTAAGATAATGTCTACTTACTTAAAAAAGAGACAATATACAATGAGGCAGTGGAGTTATGCCATGCATATTGCATCCATACATAATTTAAGAGCAACATATGATGCCTATACTAGAAGATTCATTTGTTAATCAAACTGAAGATATCAATTTAAATTTGTTTAATCACAAATATAGCATTCTGGGCTCTCAAAGTAAATACTTCACACTGAGACCAGATACAAAGAATTTGTCAAGGTTTATTTAAGTAGATATGAATGCAGGTGAAGAAAATAAATATACTTCCCAGAGTACACAAGTCTAGCTGAATGGAATCAGCCAAAGGTAGGCTTCTAAATCCTAATGTATAATTTCTCTTAATCCTCTTCGACAGTCTGTTACTGTCAACTTCCTGGACAAAATGAAGATGTTAATAGAAACTCTTCTTACACATTAGATTGCATTGGCTACACATATATGGATGACAGTGTAACTACACATAGAACTGAGATGGTATTAATGGGCTGGATTCATTTCAACAGAAAATATGGTGGTCAAAGTATAAGAATTTGAAATGTCCTAAATAATTAAGTTACTTTAATCCTTGCAGTGTTAATATCATTAATTTTCAAAATTTGGCTTTGGGAAGCAATAGTTCTCATCTTTAATCAATCCCATTATCATAAATGCAAGTAAAAAAAAATAAGCAAAACAGAAAACAGACACTGAGAAAATAGTGACATGAACTTTTCATTTTGATAGGCATCCATCTGAGATCTCAGTCTTTGTTTTTCAATTGAGTTATACTTCACTGTGAAATCACTGCTCTTTGGAATCTTTGTTAGGTAATCACAAGTATACTGTTTCTTTCTCTGGCTTCTCTTTATCACATTAGATTACCCTACTAAAAATATTTTACTCAGCAGTGCAAATAATATCCAATACCAGAGATAAAAAGAGCAAGAGATATGTCTTCAATATCTCACAGAACAGAGATTTTTGAAGTCTAATATCATTTCAGTGTCTCTGTGACTGTGTTGGTATTTCAACTGATTTACCATAAATTTTATTGAACACATACAATGTACAGGAGAAAAAGGTTATTCCATTCTACAGATTTAGAATGGCATCTAGCTTCAGGCTCAGTGTGAACTCTGTGTCCACAATAAAGTCTTCTGGTCATAGACACACGTACACATGCTCACAGGCACACACATGTGTGTGCATGTGTGAGTGTGTGTATGATAAACCTGTTGCAAGAAAACATTTAATAATGCTAATTAAAATATTAGCATTTAGATCTCATTCAAAGCTACAATAATGCTTGTTGGAAATATTATAATGTGATTACATCAGGGAAAATACATATTTATTATAAATGTAACATGGATAAGTGGAAAAATAAAAAATAGCCAGTGAACTGGGTGCAATAAAAGGTGGATATATTACTTAAGGACACATTCCTATGAACATTGATTTTTATGGAAGTGTTCAATCTGAAACACCTTAATAAGATTCCTTTTGTAAGCAGTGATTGTTTTTTCTTCCAGACATGGTGCTGGATGAGTAGCTATTACCAAAGAAATGGAGTTGTGCTTATTGACAGTGGAAATGTTTCCTTGTTGTGATCAACAATGAGAAGAGGTATTTTACAAAAATAAATAAATAAATAAATAAATAAATAAATAAATAAATAAATTCATAGAAGGGACTAGGAAATGATCATGAGCCTAACTTAAACTTTCCAAAAGGATCATCAATGCGACAATACTGAATACTTTAGACATTTTCTATGAGACTACTTTTCTACCACAAATTAGGGAAAGATAATGTTCAATTCCTTTAATATAGAGTATCAATTATGGAACATATTTAAATTATAGTATCCATTTTAAATGCATGAATATTTGCTTCAATAAAGGTATATTGTTTAAGGATGGGTCAATAACTAGCTTATTATTTTATCCAGTCAATTCAAATTCTGAAAATATAAAACAGAATTTTAAAGGACATATTTCAATAAACTTCAAACTATATGTCAAAATAATTTATCAGCATCCTGTAATGCATTATGCATAATTTAAAAGTGTCGGCATAAGAAGAACATTCTTTACAAGAGAAAGGCTATCACATTTCATGGAATTCAAAGCATAAGAATGTTAAGTGATTTGTTAAAATAAAAGCATGGCTGATTTTACATTGGAAAAAATTTAGTGAGTAGATGATGAGTGTTCTAGGATTTTTTCACCATAGTCTTGTCACAGCTATTTAACTCTACTGCCACAGAATGAAATGGACATCAAACTATGTAAATAAGTCGATATGACTAAGTTTTTAAATGAATTTTAGTAACAGTTAAAGACACTGAAATGTATTTGCCACACCTTGATATAAAATAGGTAAGTCCCAGGTAGAAACAAGAATGTGTTATTAACATTTAAGTTGGAGACTATAACAAAAGTTAACTTATGATCTATGATAATTTCAAAAGATTAAAGGAAGAGGTACTATAGTTGAAATTATATAACTAAAAGAAAGAGAAGGAGGAGATAGAGAGAATGTAGAAACAAAATATGTATTTCCAAGAAAAAATTTTGTAGAGGACAATAAAATATTCAAAAGAGATAAGCATGTACAATTTTGAAACAGTATAATTTCTAAACATGTTGTTCATTCTCAACATTTATTCTCATTCCAATACGTTGTGTAGTTCATACTCTTCAACAAA
Organism: Phodopus roborovskii; assembly: GCF_943737965.1. Classification (NCBI taxonomy): domain Eukaryota; kingdom Metazoa; phylum Chordata; class Mammalia; order Rodentia; family Cricetidae; genus Phodopus; species Phodopus roborovskii. The sequence goes on from NW_026126470.1 coordinate 10,571,966, forward strand.
GTGGCTGCTTTATCCAGCGAAAAGAAAGGACTCAATCCCAGAAAAGCACAACTGGTCATTATGAATAGAAAAACTTACTGTGGTACTCTCAATAGAATAGTACTAATTGAGAATGTAATACTAAAGCTTGGAATGGAGATGTATTTCATTAGTAGTGTCCTTACTTGGCACATAAATCCTCCGGATTTTATCCAAAAAGAGATATCTATCACTAGGGAAATGTCCAGAAATATACAAGGATGACCACAACTAAGAGTCTAAGCAATAGTGGAGAGGCTATTTCAGTATGGGAATCCCATCTAGCTTAGATATATGTAAGCTCAGTGTGTGATGCCATTGAGTCTGTGAATTCATATTAAGATGGTTCTGCTGTGTTTAGAACATTTTGTTTCCTTGATGTCCTCAACCTCTTCTGGTTCTTATATATCTGCCTACTCTTCTGCATGGTTCCCATTTATGACTGAATTTTCCAAAGTCACTTGCTGACAAGGGGGAGTCATTGTATTTGGTCTCAGCTACTGCAAATGGTAACTTCTCTGAAGATTGCAGAGTAAGACACTGATAATGAATATAGTGGAATGTTGTCAGGAAACATTTTATTTCTGTTTCTTTAACAGAAAGTAGTAGTTGTTTTTCTCCTTGGCTCTGGCCTAATTGTTCAGCTCAGCAGAGTCAGACATAGCTCATAGTCAGCCTTAGATTCAATGAGACATTTACTGACACATGTAACAAGTACAGGTTTTTCCGCCCGCTGCTTGGTCTTGTCCTGCCGCCACGCCACCAGCCCCAAATAATGTACAGAGTCTCTGTATTTGATACAATGTTGTTGGCCCGGTTACTTGTTTCTTATCGGCTAGCTCTGCCTTAATTATTAACCCATTTCTGCTGATCTATATATTTCTCTTAAGGGGAGCCGGCGGCATACTGCTTTCTCCAGACTCTCCATCTTGACCCCTCCTTACTACTTCCTATTTCCTCCTTGTCTCTTAGTCCCTCCTATTTTTCTTTTCTATTGGCCAACAGTCCTTTATTATTAACCAGTATGAGAAACAAATACAGAATGACATCTCCCATCATCTCCTCTTTTCTGTCTAAATAAAAAGAAGGGTTTTAACCTTAACATAGCAAAATATATTATACAACAGTTATTAAGTAAGAATCACAGTTAAAAATATTTAGTCCATTAACATTTAGCGAGATTTGAAGAAAATATTTTATCATCTATTTTATCTTTGTGTGTCTAAAGTCTAAGTAACTTATCTTTAATCCTAACTAATGAAAACTATAACCATAACTACCTGTCTTCAACTCCTTTAAAGACCACAGAAGGATAATATATAAGCTCTAGAAATGACAGAGACAACTCACTGCCTGGTCACCCAAAGTTCTTTTGTAATCTTCCATCTTCAGCCCATAGGACATAGTGTGTCTAGCAGACTCTTCAGCAACGCAGGAAACTTTAAACTGTCTTTTTGTATTGGCAGTTTGACAGTCACTTTTTTTGTGTGTCCTGCATACTGTCTCCCAGACTCTTCTATGAAGCAGGAACTCTGTAGCAATTTCCATCTTGAATCAGCAATCACTTTTCTGTGGGTCCTGTATGTCCAGTTTATACATCACAAAGTCAAACAGTCCAGACAAGAGCAGTATCTTGTCCAAATGGCTAGTCTTGCCATATTGGAAGCAAACTCCAAAACGAGTTTCTTCAATGTCCATCTTCTTTTTTGGTGCAGGTGGTATTGCCAAGAGCAATTATGTCTCACTGTCACGAAAACCCTAAACCATTTTAAATGCCATATTCTGTAGGTCTTTGAAAGGTTTGAAGAATGCCTATCCATCTCAAATACATCTCTATATATCTAGAAAACCTAACTAAACTATAAGTTTTGACTATTATAGGTAACTATAAATAATCGGCACAAAATTATACATTACATTTCTAACTGAGCTATATAAATACAATACCTAAACAAGAGGAGAAATATACATATGACAAAATTGAACTTAAATTTGTATCAGTAAATGAAAATCCATTCCAAAACAAAGTATTCATATCTATACCATAGACACAGCTTTCCAGCACATCTGGTAGTTGATCATTGTACATGCAATGTTTTGCAGTTGGGTTGGTAGCCTGTGGAGTACCTTCCCCTACCAAAAACATTAATACTGAGAGTTGAAGGCCCCAGTGTAATTTTTCTTTAGTATATACAGATATGAAGATACAATGTTTTCACCAAATAACAAGGAAGACAGAGCACCAAATGTACATTTCTGGTCAACAATAAATCTTCTATTTCTGGAAAGTGGTTACATCCTACCATGTTTTTGGCCAAAGGGAATACCTGGCATCTCAGAACAACATAGGCTATTGCCAAAGCGACTGACAGCTGTCCACAATGGCTGGTAATACACTATTAATGAAGACAACACCCACACAACTCATTGAATAATCAACATTTTATTCACTGAGAGCAGCATTCTACAATCTTTCCTGCTTAATATTTATGATAATTATTTTCAATTTTACAATTTGCTTTCCACTAATTTTATTTTCATGCTATAGTTTGTCCATTGAGATATTTTCAATTATATGACTTAATTTCGGAGCTCTTCAAAGTTTTAGCTTTTGTAATTTCAGTTTTATTTTATCATAGGAACATAAAAATCTGATTTAATCTCTTGAAAGTTGCTGAAATTTTGTTCTATAGCACAACATATGGTCAATTGGGGTATAGTTTTACTTCATCTTTCAAAATAATTTCTATTCTTCAGTTGTGTTTTCTATAAAAGATAATTAGGAAACTTTGGAGGAATTATAGCAACACTCTTAGCTGTACAAAAGAACATCCATATGGAAAGAACAATAGATTGTATGAATTTTAGTCATGCCTTTGCTTTAACAGTGAGCCAAACAATTTTAGAAATATCAAAGTTAATATTTTTTACTTATTTGAAAGAACTCTCAATATATGGCTTTATTGGCATTCATGGAACTAGATTTATATTTATAAATGGTAATGTTAGCCAATTACTTCATAAAACTTATTCAGTCTTTTTTGCCTTATATTGCTTGTTTCACATACTTCCCGTCTCAATCTCAATTAGACACTTCTCACTATTTTGCCTTCATTGCAGTGCTACCATCATCTGTGATGACACCCATATGGCTTCTGTGTGTTGATGACTCTTCCTGCAATGTAGAGATTTAAGTGGAGCAATTTACTCTATGTTTCCCAAATGTGGTGACACTGCGATACCAATTGCTTTCTTTTATATGCCAAACAAAAACAAAATGAGATTTTTTTTTTATTGAAGGAATGAAAAGACAAAGTATGAGTACTAGTTTCTCAGTGAATTGAAAATGGAACTGATATGCATGTAAGTTAAAACTTTGCTTTAACGTTCATATATAGCACTTAAAATATTGTATGCATTCACAAATACTCAAATATAGTTTGCAAGAATGATAGACATTTTAATTTTATTCATTATTTTGGAACTAGGTTTACTTAAACTCATCATAGAAATGTTTATCATTATATATTTAATGCCTTGGAATAACACAATTCCCTTATATCCTTCGGTATACTTGCTATACACAAAAGGCTATGATTAATACAATTCTATTACCCATTTCTCACATGAAAACTGAGACAAAAATATTACTTATTCTTTTGGCTATGTGAAAAACAACAGTACCATGCACTTTTATTAGTCACTGAATATAGAGTATAAATGTATTAATTTTATAAATATATGATTTAATTTAAATGGCAGATCTTTATGTTTTCACAGAATTTTAGACATGTATTTTGATAGTAGCTTTTATGGAAATTAAGCACAGAAGCTTAAGCTCCATCCAGAGTTTCCAATATGCTTGAGATAATTTACCAGTGTTAATAGTTGTTTTTCCCCCAGTCAGGTCCCAAGCTGCGCCAGCCCCAAATAAGGCACATAGACACTGTATTTTATATAAAGCTGAAGACCAGTTACTAGTTTGTTATCGGCTGGCTCTATCTTAAACATTAACCCATTTCTATTAATCTAAGTATTTCTACGTGCTTTCATCTTACCTGAGAGAGGACCTGGAACTCCTTTCTCTAAAGTCTCTACATGTTGATTCTTCCCTACCACTTCCTGTCTCCTCCTTGTCCACTAGTCTCACCTATCTTGCTTTCCTATAGGCCAAGAGTGCTTTATTCATTAACCAATAAGAGAAACATATTTACAAAATGACATCTCCCATCATCTCTTTACTGTCTAATAAAAAGAAGGGTTTTAACTTTAACATAGTAAAATATATAACAAAACAGTTATCAAATAAGAAGCACAGTTAACAACATTTAATTCAATAACATTTAGCAAGATTTAAAGAAAATATTTCATCATCTATCTTTGTGAGTCAAAAGTCTTATGTGTAATTTATCTTTAATCCTAACTAAGGGAAACTATGACCATAACTATCTGTTCAACTGCTTCAAAGAACACAGAAGGATAATATATAAACTCTAGAATTGACAGAGACAACTTGCCTAGTCAGTCAACCAAAGTTCTTCTGTAATGTTCCATTTTCAGACCTATAGGCCATAGTTTGTCTGGCAGACTCCTCAGCAAAGCAGGAAACTGAAAACTGTCCACCTCTGCTGGCAGTTTGTCAGTCACTTTTCTATGTGTCCTGAAGAATGTCTGGCAGACACTTCCATGAAGCAGGAACCCTGTAGCAATGTCCTTGTACCAGCAGTCACTTTCCTGTGGGTCCTGCGTGTCCAGTTTATACAGCATAAAGTCTAGTATCTTGCCCAAATGATTAGTCTTGCCATATTGGAAGTAAACTCCATAACACATTTCTTTTTTGTCCATCTTCCTTTCTGGCAGGTGGTGTTGCCAGGAGCACTTGTGCCTCACTGTCAAGAAAAACCCGAAACCACTTTAAATGCCATATTCTGTAGTTCTTTGAAATGTTTGAAGAATGTCTATTTATCTCAAATACATCTCTGTGTATCTAGAAAACCTAACTCACCTAACTAAAAGTTTTGACTATTATTAGTGACTATCTATAATATATATATATTAAATTACAAATTATATTTTTAAATGAGCAATATAAACACAATACCTAAACAAGAAGAGAAATATACATATCATAAAGTTGACCTTAAATTATGTCAATAAATGAAAATCCATTCCAGAACAAAGTATTCATATATATATAAAACATAATCCCCTTTTTACCTTTATAAGAGATTGATTGTGATAATTAACCATTTATAACCAAGCCTATTTAAATGAAAACAAACATTTATAGACAATATTTGGGAATTTGGATGTCGTTTCCAAACTGCTTCCTGCTGGTAGGGGTTGCTGTCATGGCATATCCTAAGGAGACACAGAAATCCTGGCTATAGTGGTCTGCAAGTCTGCCTTGTCCAACTGGTTTTGAATGTTGGATCATCTGGGATATTGTTTCAGGGGGTGGGGTTCTGCTTGATCAAACCATGTTAGTCTGAAAGGAATCCACATCTTTTCATTTTCTGTGGAAACAAAAATAGAAATCCTTTTCCCCAGAAACCTGTTCTTAGACTAAAATTTTGAAGTCAAACCATTTTTAAAATATGTAAATTGGATTAATCTAGCAGCATTTATTTTAAATGTTGTTGCTATTTCCTCAGCAGTGAAAGAACAGAACAGCATATAGTATCCAGACTCTTTTTGTGCTTTCCATCGTTAAATGGTTTTTTTATTACTCTATTTCTTCTACTTCTATTTTTGCATTTTTTAAAGACAGGGCTTCTCTAAGTGACTTTTATCTGTCTTGGAATTAACTCTGTATACCAGGTTTAAATCACAAAGCTCTGCTTGTCTCTGTCTCCTGAGTGCTGAAATTAAAGGCATGTGCCACCACACCCAGCTATTCTCTGTCTTTTTGTTATTCTTTTTAAACCATTTTATCCTGTTTCTTTTTCTCTTTCAAGCCTACTTATATTTTAAAATTTTAAAACACACTGTAAACCTTTAGCAGTTTTTCTTATTTGAATCTCTTTACTGTACATCTTTATCTTTTTCTGTCCACGAGTCTTTTATCTGCTAAACAACATTGCTACAATGAAAGGCATAATTGTGTTAGCCACAGTCTATCAAAGATGGCGGTGGGTACCTTTACCACCAGAACTGAGAGCTGTGCTCACTGTCTTGGTCTATGCTGCCATCCAGCAACATGCTGCTGGCTTGGAGATGGGGTCACTGCCATTATCAGCTCTCATACACACCATTCAATTGTTAGCAGAACTCTTTAAAAGCCTTTCGTTTTTTTTTTTTTTTTTTTTTTTTGTCTCTAATGCTGAGTGAGACAATATCCCTTAAAGGAGCCAGGGAAATAGGGAAATCTCTGCTTGTCTCTAGCAAAACAGAGTCCAACTGAGAAAAATGCTGCTACCAAGAAGACTTGTTTGTCTCTGTTCTTTTGTTTCTAAAACGCTTTCTTAAGCTTTTGTTAGATTTTAGGGGGAAGTTCTTATTAGCCACGTTGCCAGTGCCATTTGTTATAAGTAGTTTTTTCCACTGGCCCCAAATAATACACAGAGATGCCGTATTAGATATAATTCTGTTGGCCAGTTACTAGTTTCTTATTGGCTAGCTCTTTCTTAAATATTAACACATTTCTATTAATCTATATATATGTCTATCTGGTCTCATCTTACCTGAGAGAGGGCCCAGACCTCTGTTCTCTCAAGTCTCTACATGCTGACTTCTCCCTACTACTTCCTCAAATCCTTCTTGTCTCCAAGTCCTGCCTAACTTGCTTTCATATTGGCTAACATTGCTTTATTCATTAACCAATAAGAAAATATATATTTACGGAATGACATCACCCATCATACCAATGTGGGTATTGAATACTTGTGTTTGTTTTTCTTGGACTGTGAGGAAGAGACTTCATTTCCTCCTAAGCCATTTCCTCATGTGGGTGACCACATTTCTATTGAACAAGTCAGCTATCTTTACTTTTATTCACTACATTGACAAAGAATTGTTCTTTATAATATAATCTCAGAGATCATGTGTTATTATTTTCATCATATTCTATTGTATAAGTCACCTGTGATGTGGAAAAACAGGCAAAAATACACAGGTATAAATACCCAGAAGTGGGATCATTGAAAACCATCATGAAAGCCAGGTATTATAAATATTTTTCTCATATATGGATGGGACTAATAAATGATAAAATGAAAATACTTTGTAATGCTTTATCATAAAAGGACTTATGAACTGCTCCACCAGGGACTTTTTGAAACTTCTAGTCAAGTAACTATTGTTGTTCTTTTGTTACAGTTATAGAAATAAAGGCTGGAGAAGGAGGTGGTGGTGGTCCCAAGGTAAGGGACCATGTGGGAGAATAGTAGGTTCCATAGCAGGTAAGGATGACCAAGGCTGAGGAAATAACATGCCAGGGAGATAGAGCTTAAATAAGGAGTTTATTTAGAAAGGGGAATGAGGGGGAAGGAACAGAAGAGAAGGGTAGAGAGAGAGAGAGAGAGAGAGCATAGAGAGAGAAAGAGAGAGAGAGAGCACCTAGAAAGCAAAAGAGAGAGCAAAAGAGAAAGCAAAAGAGAGCTTAAGTAGGCAGGGGTATGACTTTAAAAGGGATCCTTTACACCTGCCTGCAGACTAGTACTCATCGAACCCTGGGATGACCAGAGTACTTCCTGAGTATATTCTGCCAGGCGACAAGGGCAAGCCAGTGCAATGCCTGAATCCTTACAACTATGGAACATTTCCCATGTGATTATACAGTGTATACAATGATGAAGGAAATGACAATTACCTGTTGTATTTTGTGACAGGAACTAAGCAATTTGCATTTATGGGTCATTTAAAACTCAAAATTTATGAAAACAATACTATTATCATTGGCCTTTTTAAGTCAAACTGGCCCTCAATATTTATATTCACTATTACTAGTGAAGAAATATGGTTAGGTAGGTAAGTAAATTTATTATAATAACATATTTAATCAAATCATCATAAAGGTCATGCTTGTCCAACCAGTGTTTGTTTATTTTACAAGCAGACAAGTTTTACAAGTTTATTTATTCTAAAATATTTATTTTAGTTTCTCTATTTGCTTATAAATTTATGACATTTTAGATAAGGGATGTTTAAACATTTCAATTGATAACATGACATTGTGGTGAATAAATGTAATAGATAACATTCATAGTTTTCAAGGAATTTATATGTACTATATTTTGTAAGTTTTAAATCATAACTTTTAATTATACTTTCTATTTAACATAATTTAAACAACATTCTGAGATTTTAAGAAAATATGTAAGTTACATACTATGGCTCACTACATTTCAGGACAGATAGTTATGTCAGGAGTTTGTTTTTCTGTTGACTTTTATGATTCAGAATTTGTGCATTATGCAAGCTAATTGTGCTTAATATTATTATTATCATGGACTTGAGATGGTCACATGAAATATCACATAATTGATTGATGCTGCATTTCAGAGAACATAGAGTTCAAATGAGTGTGTTTAAGAAGATAAATAATATTTATAGGTAAAATTAATATATATGTATACACAAAAATATTTTTCAAAGTCAAGTAGGGACAAAAATAGTAAAGAAATTAAGAAAATTATGATTCAGTTCCTACTTAGCATGATAGTTTTAGTTAAATACCAACCAAATCTATAAAAGAACTTAGTATTTTCTATTCTAGCTTTTTTTCTTTCCATTATTTTTCATTAATCTAAAACTCCTTGATGTATTAAGAAGCACCTCAAATTCCACATCTCTGAGAATTCAGAATAATAAGATAAATTGTGTTTTTTTAGTATATATTGGTAATAGTTTCATCTCATCAATTTATAAATAAAAATTTTTACAAGAATCTATTATTTTGATTCTCTTTAAGTATACTAGATAACTGCCATTTTTCTGTATTTCTCTGTGTAGATTATTAACAATAATATTTTTTAGTGTCTGTTACTCTATTGTTTTCCACGGAAAATAGAAAGTTTTATATTTTATTTTTCCAATAGAAAAGAATCGCTTCAATTTATCTTTGTAAAATACAGCAAAATATGAGGTATAGGATAACTTAATAATTTCATGGCATATATTCTAGGAATCCATTTATTATAATAATGAATCTTATGCTGGTACTCAATTCCCAAGAGCAAAAAAAAAATGTAAGATTATATTCTATTTCTCTCCTCTCAAGAAGCAGAAAATGAAAGTTATTAGTGACATTTGAACCTCCTCTTGTGCTGTCTCTCATTTCTAAGCTATATGCTATTAATGCTAAGAAATCCTATGGCATAAAAGTAAGTCATTTACAAGATTCATGGACTTTTCTAGTTCCCCCTTTCACCTTTTAGAATCTTTCAAATCTGGTTCATATCAATTGTGGCACAAAATCGTTATGAAATAACCCTGGTTCATGGGAAGAGTAGAGGTGGTCTCTGTTAAGTATCCCTACATAGCTGACTGTATTGTAAGTACCTTCTTGGCATGTTTCAACACAGAAGTCAGAGGTTGAATCTGGGCAGTGATGAAAATCTATTATAGAGCTCCAAGGAAGAAAATGAAACCCCTTGGCTGATGGTAAGGTCTTGTTCATCAGATCTCTCAGTGTAATATAGCTATTCATCTTTTTTGATGCTTCAACTATTTAATTTTGTTACAGAAATCCATGTATACATTTTCATAAGAACATTTTCATGAGTATAAGAATCTTATTTAATATGTCTTTTCTTTGCACAGAAATAAAACTATGGTAAACTGTACTAATTAGTATTCTCCAGAAGGATATATGCTAAAAGTGGTTTCATTAGATTCGTTGACTTAATAGTGTCTGGGTTGTTGAAAAGTAGATGACTTCAAAATGGAAAGGATAGGAACCCATTTTATGATTCTGTGTGTCATAGAAGAAAGAATATCCCTGGAATGCCATTATTCTCCATTATGGTGGTTTGAAAGAAAATGGCCCCCAAAAGGGAGTTTGTTTTACATGTCAATCCCAATCTCCCCACCCACCTATCCTCTCCTATCACCCGAACAAACCCCCAAGCCCATCCCCTTTCTGCTCCACAAGGAGGGTGAAGCCTTCCATGGGGAGTCTTTAAAGTCTGTCATATCATTTGGGGCAGAGCCTAAGCCCTCCTCCATGTTTATAGGCTGAGAGAGTATCCCTCTATGTGGAATGGGCTCCCAAAGTCTATTTGTATACTAGGGATATATACTGATTCATTACTAGAGGCCCCATAGACAGCCCAGCACTCCTAACTAACATTCACATACAGAGGGTCTGGGTCGGCCCCATGCTGGTTTCCAAGCTATCAGACTGGGGTGCATGAGCTCTCCCTTGTTCAGGTCAGCTGTGGGTTTCTCCAGCCTGGTCTTGACCCCTTGCTCTTTCTATGTATTTTGTTAACTGAATACTTCGGGTGTGTAAAAATGCATACTCTTGAAAATAAAAGAAAAAATGTAAAAAATAATTAGTTCACATAAAAGAGATCATTAGTGGGTAAAACTTAATAATCTCTGCTACAAAATATAAAAATGAGCTCAGTACTGACTATATAACATCTCAACAGAAATTATCTTAAAACAGTTATTATAGAAATTTAAACTCTCCTCTGCAAACATGTATCCATTGAAAGATTACAGAATTCTCTGTGATTGAATTTTCCAGTTTTGACCTCTCTCATAGGATCTGGGTCAGGGTGAAACTCAGAAGTAATAAACAAGAGGAGGGTGAAGGGTCTTCAGAACACTACTGTTTGATTAATGTCATACATTGAATAAGAATGAGTTTTATTCCAACAGAAGGAGAGACTCATCCAGGAATACAGCAGGGTTCTGAAAGATTGGTGTAAACTCCTGTTGAGTTCATAATGTGTAAATGTTAACTGCAGCAGTCAAGCTGCCTGGCTGTTCTTAGGCAAAGTCAACTGCAACTAGACTTTAATTTCCTTCTTACTATTTAAGTTCAAAGATATTTATTAAAAAATATTTGTACTTTACTGAACATACTAAGCTACATTAGATAAAATAATGTCCATAATCTATTAGATAAAATATGGCAGAAACAGGTAAAATGGTTTTTAAAGTGGCTTTGATGTTTGATGTCCTTATTAATATATATATATATATATATATATATATCCTGATTCATAATAATTGAAATCAATGTGAAATTACAAAGTTTTCTGATATTCATATATACAATATAAATATAGTTTTTTAAAGTAAACAAAAATTCATTCCTTATTCTAAAAAATTAAATTCAGAGAATAAATGTGTACATACTAAAAAAATACAACCTGCCATTTATTTTGTTGGTCATTTGTTATAAAACATCTTTGTCTGTGACAAATAATATTTATGAAGTTGTTGCTCCTAGAATTAAAGTAAAATCAACTACAAATAGAATAGAATACACACATATGTATAGCCTTGAGTATAAATAATTCTTTTCCAAGATGATGTGAATGGTTAAGTATTGGGCTGTGGTACATTACATTTGTGTTTGGCCTTTATTCTTATACGTATAGAAATAAATTATTCATTTCAAAGCAGGTTTCAATAACATTATATTCACCTTCCAAAAAATATATTGTGTGTCCTTGTTACTTCTTTCTGCTTCTATCTATGTTATTAGTAAAACTCTGTGATGTTTTATTAATTGTTAGGTATGAGTTTCATCTCATGAAGTTGACCTTCAGCAAAATCAGATTATCAATTGGTTACTCCTAGAGCTTTGTAACACTACAGCACTAGCATGTCTTCCAGGCAAAATATTATTGTAGAATGATTTGTACCTGGATTGGTATTTATATTTTTCCTTTGGTATCATACAGAGTGACTTCAGGACCAGGAAACATTGACAGGGTGAGGGCTCTATGTAGGCAACCGATCAACTTCTCCCTGTGCAATAAGTTATGCAGATGTTGTTTTCATCAATAGGGGCTCACTGTGTTTGTGGAGGAGAACCTATATAGTCTTCTTGAAATTCTGTCTTTTGGGGGGTTCCCAAGGAACCCTTTTACTCAATAAATCTCAGTAAAATATTGCCCTACTACAGTACTGGTAACTTCATTTGGTGAAAAGAGAGGTCCATTTGGGGTCCTGTCTATACCAATATTTAGCAATTTCAGTCAAAAAGAGACTTACTGATGGGGAGTGGAGGACATCAAGGGTATAAGACCTTCTAAACAGAGTAGGCCAGCCTCATATATGAAACCAGAGACTCAGCTATCATAAACAGGACATTAAAAAGACCACACCAGAGGGAGTAGTAGAAGTACTAGAAGGAGAAGTAGATACCTGTCCCTTCCCTAATATAGGAGCTATCTCTTAGTGATAACCACCTGCAAACAAAAATTCAGTTTTCTCCAAGGAAGTTTCACTAGGGAAACAAATCATAGTACAGAGTTGCTGCATGTCCAGTAGTAGATAGACAACAGAAAATAAACTCTATATAGCATCTTTGAAGCTTTCTCAGAACTGATTTTCCAGGACCTATCTTTTCAGTTTTGTTACATTTATCTTTCTACTTTTACTCCTGTTTATTTATTTATTTATTTTTTTTCTCTTTTATTTTCTTACCCTACCTTTTTTTCTGTATACATGTGATAGTTTCCAGTTTTGTGTTTTTATGTGAGATTCCTGAGTTTGGGAATGAGTTTAGTAACCCCGATCTCATACCTTTTCTGGTTTTTTTTTTCATTTGTCTCTGTTTTGTCCTATTTGATTTTGTTTCATTTTATCTTTTTATATTTCATTTTATTTATTTTTGTTATCACTTAGAAGCCTTTTGAGAGACAGAAAGTAAATGCATCTGAATAGTAAGGGAACTGGCAAAGAACTAAGAGGAACAGAGAGAAGGGAAAGAGTAATCAGGATATATTATGGGAAAAGAATCTACTTTCAGTAAACACACACACACATACACACACACACACACACACACACACACACACACTAAATATGTTCAGTATAAAGAAACTAATTAGACATGCAAGTACCAAGGCATTTTGCCAAATATTCCATCATGGTTATATCTAGCCCTTGAAGTGGTATACAATTTTCTGTTTCTTATCATGTTCAGCTACAATAACCTGACTATTAAATTTGGTGAAAATCCATTCTTAGACACTGAGATGCTATATATCTTCCCTGAAAAACAGTTTTGAGACAATATGACTGAACTGCCTTTGTCCTTGAGGCTGTATTTGCCATGAATTAAACTAAACATTCTACATTCATGAGTGGCTTCTGAGAAGGAAAGCTGATGTAAAAACTTTCCAATTTATCTCAGAACAAGAGAGCCACTCATATGCACATGATGTCCAATCTCAACCATCATCTGCCTGAAAGTATTTCAAATCATAGAGCATAAAATCTCTAAAAGTTCAAAGTCAACATTGCAGAATTTTAAGAGAATATATTTTATATGGAAATAAGCAAACACCCAGAGCAAAACACTGAAACATACTCCTGGAATCCAGTTGTAGAAAGGGAAGAGGGCTGAGCAGAGATCTTGCTGGGGAAACCCACAGAAACAGCTGACCTCACCAAGTAAGAACACTAGGACCCCCCCTTGTACATTTGAGGAACCAGCACTGAACCAAACCAAACCCTCTGAATGTGGGTGCCAGTTAAGAGGCCTGGGCCGTCCATGGGGCCTCTGACAGTGGAACCAATATTTATACCTAGTGTACAAAAGGACATTGGGAGCCAATTCCCTGTAGGGGTACTCTCTCAGCTCATATACCCAGAGGAGGGCCTAGGCCCTCCCCAAAATGATGTGACTGGCCCCATGGAAGGTCTCAACCTTTCTATGGAGAAGAAGAGGGAAGGGATGAGGGCCAGTGGGGGGCCTGGGAGGGTGAGAGGGAGAGAGAACTGAGATTGACTTGTAAAATAAGATACAAGGCCATAGAGGCCCAAAAAGGTTTAAAGAAGCTTCTGGATTTATCAGGCAGTTCCGAGGAAAAGGGAGTGGTGTAAATGTCTTAGTCAGTAGAGAGTTGCCAAAAGTTTGAGTTCCTGGAGGAAGAATCAGGCTCCAGAGCCAAACAGAGAACACTTACCAAGTAGAGTAGGAGAGAGAGAGCTCACATGTAGGAGGAAATTTTTTGTTTGTTTGTTTTTCCCTTTGTTGACTATAGACATGCCATCTGGTCACTTTTACTCAAGATGAGAGTGAGGTCATATGAAAAATTCCATTTACAACCCTAGAAAGATGACTGTCAGACATGTGACTGCCTTCATCATCATGGGGGACAACAACTAGGATGTCAGCAAGTGACATAAGTGACATGTTTGCTTTATAACTACCTAAATCTAGATTTTTAACTATTAACATTGGTGTTGCATGTTTTAAGTTAACTCCTCCCTGTTTTTGGATCTAGGGTGCCATTAGGTGGCCCTTTGGAATGATTATCTAAGGGGTATTGGAGCCAAATGTGATTGCATAAGTGAATACATTTGGCGCCATTCAGGAAAGACCCAGGTTTAGAGGCTGGAGGTCTTCTATGAGGCATGGCAGTGAAAATCAGGAGGGTAAGGAATATAGTTTTCCCATGGCGGTGAGAGAAGGAAAATGTCTTTGAAGCCTGTAGTCATGGACATCCCCAGAACTCAGGGAGGACTAAAAGAAGACCAAGACATTCAGGGGTCAGGGTCTTAGCCTTGCTAGTCCACAGGAGAGACTCGGTGCTTTGTACCAGGGTCTTCATTAAGGGACAGGAGGCAAGGATGAGAATGAGGCTCTAATTGAGGTGCGTCTCATCCACAGTAAAGGGTTGGAGAATGGAGTCACAAAAGCGCTGAGAGTCTAGAGAAGCTGAGGGATTATAGGGAGCAGAGAAAGGAAGACAGAGAAGAGGAAATAAAGGAGCATAAAAGACCAGCAGGCCTAAGAAAACTGTAGGGTTACAGTTCCAAGTGTGGCAGGATGTGGTCAGGTGAAGATGGGCAATTGTTAGTACACTTGATCTTAGTGGGATATGGTGGGTGGGAGGGAGGGACAGGGTACTGGGTTAGATATGTAAAACAAGAAAAAACAATAAATATACATAAAAATAAAAAAAATCTTCTATGATGTAAGAAAGAATAAATGTGTTAATGTTTATGAAAAACAAATATGGCCAGCTATAGTCTTCAAGAACTTTGCTGGGAGCACCTCTGCCTCTAAGGGTACCAGAGGAGTACCCAATGCTCATTGTCACTTCCTCAGACTCAGGGAAATGTTTACACCAAACAAAAGTGAACCTTGACTTATTGCTGCTGGTGGCTGGGTCCTGAGTGATTGGTTAGCTGGAAGAAGTCCAGTAGTTGCAAGTGGACTAGAGAAATGTGATAGGGTTCCAGGGCACCTTAGCCCCCTAAAAGGAAACACAGGGCCTAGCAGAGCATCTCTCAGGTTTTAGGGCCAAATGTAAGCATTACAGCTTGGATGAAAATGTGTCAAATCATTCAGGATCCAAGGATAAATAAATACTGGCTCTGCTTGGTTGAGAAACAGCAAGGAATGAATGAGAGAACTGGGTTTAGCACTTCTTGGCCAGGGATTGGAACTTTTCAGGGTGAAGCCTCCAAGGATGAGGATGGATGGGGTTTCAACATTTTAACTCCTAAGGAATGGGATCAGAGTCCAGCCTTTAGGGCAAGTAGAGTATTCTTTTAATGGAAACAGGCCATTGGACATCCTCAGGGGAGAGTATTAGTTGGCTAATGGAGTGTGGTTAGCTTTGAAACCATATACACATAAACACCAAATATGGACTCACGAGGTTCTGTTTACATACATTTCTGCATATGCAAATACATAACTGTGTATAAAAAGGCTGAGGGGGATTTAGGAGAGGTGTTTGAGTCCTAGTAACTAGAAGCAACTGAAGGGAAGAAAGGAGAAATGGAGATGGGCAGTAATGTAATTTAAATTTAGATTTTTACCTAGAAAAATTCAAATGTATGTATGGTAGGTTATTTCAATTGATCCTTAGGTTCTGTACCCATGAGTCAGCCCTTTTCAAGCAGAGATCATTCTAATCTGAAGTTTTCATATTTTCATCCTTGTCTACATTCCCTGAATTACTGAAATAAAGGAATGAAAACAGAGAAGAAAAAAAAATCTTTAAAGTTTCTGGCTCAGTGGACTTGACATGCTTTAGTTTGAGTTATTTTGAAAAATATCCTTCCTACTTTGAACATAAAAATAACATTTAGGGAACAGTATTTGAAGTTGCTGGCTATATATTCTCAGAGCTTTGGAGTTTCTGATAAGAAGTATGATTTTATTGACTGTTAGTATTTAGGCATTTGTACTGCCGTCTTTGGAGTTATGACAGGATTCGCTGCCACTAGGAGCACGGCATATTCACTATGTCTCTTTATGTTCCTTTTTAAAGGGGCCCTGCCCACCTCCCATCCCTCTCTCTCTCTCTTCCTCTCTCTCTCTCTCTCTCTCTCTCTCTCTCTCTCTCTCTCTCTCTCTCTCTGTCTCCATCTGCCTCTCTCTTCCTCTTTCTCACTGCTCCTGTTTCTGCAGGTTGGTCACCTCCCCACCTTGCCTCTTCTTAGGAATTTTTCCCTGAAACAAAAACAAAAACAAACAAACAGAAAACACTTGAACTCTGTCCCATGGTGTCTTTCTCTCTTGAGTTGCTTTTAAAAATTACAACAGAGACACTTCAGTTTCACAGTAAATTGGCTATTCTGTCCTTCATTTTACTAAATACTGTATTGTCATGGCCACTATACTTTTTGGGTATACAGGTAAAAATGTATGTTGTTGAGTGTTTTGTTTTAAATGAAAGGATATGGTCTGATAAACTCCATTTGCATATTTTTGATGATGTGTCATATCTTTCTCAGATTTTATATTTTTCTGCTATAATTTCATGTACTAAGTCTTCTATGTGTCCAGATTTTACAGTGGTTCTTTATTCCACTGCATTCTCTAGTTATCAGCATTGTTTCTTACTTGTATCCCATAGCTTATGAAAAAATATTTGTCATGTTTATTTGCTGTTTCTTTTTTCTTAATGTTAGTTATGTGAGTGCATAATCCCTTAAGTTTGTCTTTAAAAAGTTAATATGTGTTGGAAACTGAGGCTGGCTCTATGATCAGTTATGGAACAAACCTTGGCTGAACTCTGGCTGTTTCTCTTGGCCGTACATTTAGAGCTTTCAGTTATTCCACAAAGGTTTGAAGATTTAGTAACTAGCCCTATTCAGCAAGATCAGCCTAGCATATCACCACTAGCCCCAACACCATAGTAAGCTTTCTTGTTCTCATAACCCATGTCAACATCCATTCTTTGTGTTTTTCTATATTCTGCTTGCAAGAACACCTGGTGCTCAACTATTCTTCTTACCTCCCCTCCTGCCCTCTTTCCTACATCCTTGCTCTGCTGACTATATAAGCTACAGGTAGATAAAGTTTGCCACTTGATCAGGATCCTGTCTTGTGGTCAATTCCCCTGTGTCTCTTTCTCCCATCCCCTCCTTGGGTTTTGGGGTTCTAGGTTGAAGTCTTGCACGTTGAGGCAAATATGTACTTAAAATAAAATTTAATGTGCTACAATGTTTGAATCTCTTTGAATTTTTACCATCTTTACGAAAATAACAATACTACATTACTCTTAATGGTAGCAGCAATAGTTTGTGTTTACAAAATTTAGTCCTCCCATAGAAATAGTGCAATAACCAATATAAGACAATGAAAATTATATGAGTTGTAAGTTGTGATCAATCAGATCAATTCTCAAAATTATAAAGCATTACTTATTTGTTCTATATTTGAAGACGTCTTTCCAGTATTACACTAATGCTTTTGGATATCTCATATCTTCAAAATATCTCCTTGTTTTCCTACTGATCCATAAACAACAGATTCTTAAGTGAGTATTGTTATCAGCTAGGATGTTTTTACCAGATGCTCAAATTACCATTTGTAATTTAACTCAGAGTTATCATTACTTTGTTGAAGTAAAATGAATTATATACATATATATTGATAGAGATGTAAAATATGCTATAACTTGTTTAGCTTTCCATTACTGGCCATTAAAGTTATTAAATTTATTAAAATTATGAGTGACATACTTGAAATTCCAGATGTCATATTTCTTTATTTAATGGCATAACTGTAATAAATGTCACACTCCTAATAATTTTCATAAAATGCCTAGTATTTTGTTACAGTAAAAATGTAAAAATTAATCTCAAACAATTCACAAATAAATATATTATCAAGTCAGTTAAGTTTTCCTTTTAGGTATCCAATGTTTTCTATAATATATATCTTACCCATTTAGTGAAACATCTTTGCCATTTTACTATTAGAAGTATCTGGATATATATTCATATATATATATATATATATATATATATATATATATATGAATGGGAACATTTTATTTTCTAAAGATAAAATGTGCATTTTCAAATTTCAGGAAAACATCCAAAAGAAGACTTTATATTGTGCATCTATGATTTAATGTAGACTTACATTAAAGTTGCCTCATTAATACATATGTAACATTGCCGATAAGAACACAAACATTAATGAGTCATAATTTGTTTATAGAGTCCTTTTGTGCCTAGTTTAACATTTTACCATGCTATGAATTATTTATATATCTCATTTGCTCCATTCATTGTTAAATTACCAGATTTAAAGAAACCTTGAGTAATCATTTTTGTCAGTGGAAAGGTAACATGTTCTAAGAATATTCCAGAATCATAAGAAACATTTAATATAAATGCTGGAGGAATTGGATGAGAATGGACAGAGAGAACGTTTATAAAGAAGAAATGCTGTTGAGTGTAACATACTGGGATTGCATTGGAGCATCCACCATGGCACTCTCTGGAAGTACTCACTGAAGCACAGGATCTGACAATATGGGATAGTCACCCACTGCTGAGAATCAACATAGACAACAACATCAGAGCTCACCAGTGCAAATCTCACAGACTGTCAAGTGCTTTTCCCTTTGGGAAGGGCTTTTCTGAGATGGTAGTAGTTGTCAGTTGTTGAAATATTTATGGGAGATTTATCCTGATGGGATGCATTTAAGTCAATGAAGCATAAAAGATAGAGAAAAGAGAGAGTTGCATAAGAGCAAAACATTTTTAGGACAATAGATGTACATAGCTATATTGCTCTGTTGTAAGTGTTCATTGGAACTAAAACCATCTATGAAGTTCAAAGTATATAAACATTTAGGTTTAAAGTAAGTGGTGCCAAAACTTCAAAAGATATGTAATGCCATCACACTTTAATCTATAAATGTGAGATATTGGAATAAATTGGAAAAATGGATTCTGCTTTTCGAGATTCAAAAATATACATCTAGATAGGAAAACACTAATCTGTTAAAAAGAAAAATATCCATTTATGTAGGATTTCAGATAACACACAAGAACAGATCAGAGACAAATATGTGGGAAGTGAAGCAACAGAAGACTTAGAAAAAGTTTGATAGTGAATAGAATAATTAATAAAATACGGTAAAGGAAGATTGATTTATCTGCACATCTCTGCCTAAAGCTGTAGGAGATGACTTTATAAACATGAACTGAACAAGGGGGAACTCATGGACTCTAGTCTGATAGCTGGGAAACCAGTATAGGCTGACCCAGATTCCCTTAATGTGGTATTAGTTGGGAGGACTAGGCAGTCTATGGGGCCTCTGGTAGTGGATTAGTATTTGTCCCTATTACAGCAATGGACTCTGCGAACCCATTCCACATAGAGGGATACTCCCTCAGCCTAGACACATGGGGGAGGGCTGGCCCCTGCCCCAAATGGTATGACAAACTTTGAAGACTTCCCATAGAAGGCCTCACTCTCCCTGGGGAGCAGAAAGGGGATGTGGTGGGGGTTAATGGGAAGAAGGGAGGACAGGAGGATGAGGGAACTGGGATTGACATATTAAACAAGCTTGTTTCAAATTTAAATTAAAAAAAAGAAAAAAAATAAAAAAAGAAATATACAGAAAAAAATACTTGGCCATACAAATATGTAATCATATTTGCCACAAATCAAAACAAAAGGAAAAGTCTTGAAGACTAAAAGGAAAGGATTGGCATATCACCAAAGACACAGAAATGAAGGAAGAAAACCCATTTGGTAAAGTAAATGTTATAAATTTATATTGTATGGAACCTTGTAGTAATTGCTTATTCAAAGTCCTGTGAAAGTCACTAAAATTCAAAAATGTCATGTTTATTACAAGGAATTTGTGATAAAAGGACCGTGACTCTAGCCCCAATCACTTATCACTTATAAAAACCAGGCCTTAAAAGCTATGGTTTGAGATTCACCAAATGCTGAACTAGAGTCATATGTAAATATAGAGGTTGTATGTTTGTGTGTGTATAAATGAATATCTTTTTGTAAAAGAGAGACAGTTTGTTTGGAGTGTGTGTGTGTGTGTGTGTGTGTGTGTGTGTGTGCATGAGTAGCCATATTAATCATTTTGAAAAAGAGTACATAAATTTGTAATGGAGTAAGGGAACATATAAGGAGTTAGAGAGAGAGGCCTAAGTGGAAATGTTGTAAATAAAACTGTTTATATTTGAAATGCTCAAATAAATTAAAATATTTATTTTGAACATTAAAGATTTTTCTACCCATAGTATCCTTTTTAGTATTCAGATTTCAAAACCACAATCTACAATATTCTTTTCCCTGGCAAAATATTCCTACTGATAGAATAGTGGTGTGACACTTCAGGCAATAACTTGTGTTCACAATAACTTGTGAACACAATAATTTGTGTTCATGTTCTCTGGAGGGAAGACAAGCCATTTACTGTACATTAGCTTAAGAGAACATGGTGAGGAAGGTCCATTGTTTGGGGGAGGAAGCTAATCTCCAGTTTTTCTTCTTCTTCTTTTTTTTAATGATAATTTTTTTTTAAAAAATTTAAATTTGAAACAAGCTTGTTTTACCTGTCAATCCCAGTTCCCTCTCAGTCCCTTACTGACCTGCCCCACCCCGCCCACCATCTCATCCCCTTTCTGCTACCCAGGGTGGGTGAGGCCTTCCATGTGGATCTCCTTCATATTCTAGTCTGAGAGAGTGTCCCTGTATGTGGAATGGGCTCCCAAAGTCCATTCGTATACTAGGGGTAAATACTGATTCACTGCCAGAGGCCCCATAGTCTGCTCACTAACACCCACATTCAGGTGGTCTGGGTCAGTCTGGATCCATGAGCTCCTCCCATTTTTAGGTCAGCAGTTTCTATGGGTTTCTCCACCCTTTGCTGGTCACTCCTCCCTCTCTGCATCTGGATTCCAGGTATTCTGCTCAGTTTAGCTGTGGGTTTCTGCTTCTGCTTCCATCAGTATTGGATGAAGGCTCTGAGGTGGCACATAAAGTAGTCATCAATCTCATTATCAGGGAAGGTCATTTAAGTTAGCCTTTCCACTATTGCTTAGATTGTTAGTTGTAGATCTCTGGGCATTTTCCTAGTGCCAGATTTCTCTTTAAACAATAGTTTCAAACTTCCTACTAAATAGCTATAGAGTTCTTCTTGACCTTGATCAGAGAAGCCAGTTGAAATGGATAGTGGTTTATGAAGAATCTCTCAACTGCTCAATCTGCTGAGAATATATGGATTACTGAATAATTCTTGGCTCTAAGCACTACTGTATCATACTTCTGGGGATTAGGGAACATTACAGAAAGACAACAAACAGAATGTAAGAGCTAGGGGTAGGAGAAAAGCCCTGAGAAACAGCAATTTCTGGATCTAACATGGGCATGGCATGAAAGAACTCACAGCATCAGGTCCTCAGTTTAACTACTGTTATTTTAACATGAAAATTAACAGTGTTTCTCAAGTAAAAGGAAGACACATAAGTCAATTTACACATGAACCATTCTAATGAAGCTTAAAAACAAAGTAGTTACCAGGTAACAAAATTAGAAATGCTTTTTGTGTAAATATATTATCACTCTAATTCCTGTGGGGAAATATTTTGGACACCTAATGCACTTAAATGTTTAAGGAATATATTCTCTTCTACTTAATTATAATAATTTCTAAGGCACCCAGCTAAACCACTATCCTGGATAAATAAATTATAATAAACAAGCATTAATCCAAGCTGGGCATGATGCCCAGAGCCATAAAAGTGAAAATGGGCAATGAGTTCCAAAAAAAAAAAAAAAAAAAAAAAAAAAAAAGAAAGTGGGATAAAAGAAAGTAATCTAATATGAAATAGCTACTGGTATACAAATAACATCTTTCCATTTCAGTAATAACTGGGAAACCTGTCTGTGTGCCGGGAAGCTCAGCCCTCACCTGCTTAAAACTGACTTTTCTCTTTTTCTCCATTTATAAACACCTTGTTAAAGACTGAAGGCTAAAGTTTTAAAATAATATACATCTGTGCAATCGCAGTGTAATTTATAAGTATTATTTTTTATTGATATTTTAAAGTAGCCACACATAAATCTTTTCAGCAGCTAACTCCATATTCTGCAATCAGCAACAAAGAATATAAAGGAGAAATTTAATTTCCTTCTAGAATCTTAAGGTATCAAGACAATCTTTAGGTTGCTTTTATTTCCTCACACAGTTTGTGTGATAGTAGACTTAGTATCCGTGAAAGATCTTCTAGATATCACTCGAGAATAAGGGTTAATCTGAAATGTAATATAAAGGGGGAAATTACAAGAAAGAAACAGAAGCTACTATTATTCATTCTACATGGAGTGTAATAGGTTCACACACACACACACACACACACAAAGCAATGATCTTAACCTTCGTTACATTGTTAAAACAGTGACAAATCTCGTGTAACCTACAAATGAAGGCTTTTATGAAATAATCTGATTCAACATGCCATTTGTTTCACAGAACACAAAGGAGACAGAAGAAAAACGAGACAGGGAGGGAGTGAAAGAGTGAGAATTGTTGAGCCCAAAGTAAAAGCAGAGCAAAAGTCACGAGTGGGGAGAGAAAAGTGCTTAAAGGGGAAGAGAAATGGCAAAGCCATATAAAAGCATCACAGTGTAGATGAGGTAGCCCAGAGGAAAAGCATGGGGAAAGATTAGAGCGAGATGAATTGCTCCTAATATCAACACTGTTAGCAAGTGGAAAACAAAATACCTGTGGTTTCTGATGCTACCGAATTTAGAGGAAATGTTAAACAGGTGTAGAATGAAAATTTATCCAAAGATATTTGAAGGAGTGGAAGGTTACACCAGATGAGGGACATTGTCACTTGCCATTACATTGCAGTGTACCATGAGGTCTGTGAAGAACGGAAACAAGTAAATGTGAGAAGGTTTGCAGCCTATCACATGATTTTTAATTATAGTGTTGCTATTAGTCTCATTAATATAAAAAACCTTGTGTTGATCGCCTTCATTTTTATTATGTTCCCACTAATACAAATCAGATAACATAATTCCTTAAGCCTCAACAATAAGTAAATATGAAAACCTAATTCAAGAATATAACCAAGTAAGTAAATTGTGATTCGCTGATACATAACACAGCTTTAGCACAAAATCAACATCTCTTATTGGTGGAAGTAAAACTTACCAGATTTCAATGAATTTTTCAGGCTTCATTAGCTTCATAACTGTGTGTGCTTTCTCCTCTTTTTACCCATAACAATTCTGTAGCATGCAGAATTGGAAACAATCTTTCTAAAATGCCTACAATCACTGGAAAAAATGGATAATATGATCATGAACTCAGAAGAAATGTGTATTCTATGAGATGTCAAGTGAGAAATACACTGATGGGTGCATTCATATGACAAAGATTTTAAACAGAGTTTAATTTTCTGCAATTGAGCAAAACAAAAGATAGTTCATATAGTGAATATGTAGCTTGTTTAAATATCTTAGCTCTTTTTAAAATTGGAATTTCTCTAAATAAAACCAATTACACATGTGGTTGATTGAAAGAGAAATGTCCTGCCTAGGTCCTGGTGGCACTGTTTGGGGATTTAGCATCTGGAGTCTTGCTATAGAGAGTTTATCATTTTGAGTGGGTTTTGAGATGAAAATACTCATGTTATTTGTAGTAATATCTCTCCTCTCCATGTTTGTTGCCTGAAGCTTAGAATTGTACCTTTCCGTTCCTGTCATTCTACCGGCTGCAAGCTATCAAAATGAACTCTTGACACTGAAGCCATGACTCTACAAGAAACACTTCTGGAAGGATCCTTGGCCATAGTGTCTTATTACAGCACGAGAAAAGTAAGCACATAAATACTTTTATATTTATAATATTGTACAAAAAATGAATACATATTTAATGAAATAGTGGTTAACTCCCAATTAATAGTTTGGGTATTATATTTTCATTGGAATAGAAAAAAAATTACCTAACTTGAAAATACTCTTCTTATAGTATTTGTTTTACTTTGCAAGATGGAACAATAAAAGAATAGTTATTTAACCACATTGTCATGACTAATATAACTTACTAATAAAGTAAGTTATTTAACCACATTGTCATGACTAATATTGATTATTAATTAATTTGTCATGATCTAAATAACCTAGGAAACAAGGATGAGATGTTATTTTGTTTGTGATCTAACAAATAAAGCTTGCCTGAAGATCAAAGTGCAGAACTAAACCACTTGTTAGCCACACACATCCTTAAGAGTTAAGCCAAGTTGGCCGCACACCTGGTTAAGATCTAAGCGACTAGTTAGCCGCACACACACTAAACCACTAATTATGTACAGGATAGGCAGTGGTAGCCACACCTTTAATTCCAGCACTCAGAAGACAAATGGGCAAATGTATCTCTGTGAGTTCAAAGCCACCCTGGGATACCTGAGACTGAATCTGTCTGAAAGAGAAATAGAGCTCACACCTTTAATCCCAGCACCAGAGAAAAATATAAGGCAGATGCTCAATGAAGTTTGATGACTCTGAGGTTTGGTGAAGGGCATTGCAGTCTGCAGTCACTGGTAGGTAGGATTGTGCCCCCTTCCTTTGGTCTGAGCCTTGGGTAGTGATAAAAACTCTATAGTGACATGACTGCTTTGCTTTTCTGATCTTCAGATAAACCCCAATATCTGTCTCTGGGTTTTTATTATTCGTGTTTCATGAGACCTGAGCAGATCTCTGAGATGCTGTCTAGATTGGAATAATGGAGGTGGAAGATTCTCGGTGGTTAATGGTACCATGCCATGAGCTAAGACCTTGAACTGAATAAAATGCCAAAAAATAAAATAAAATAAAATAAAATAATAAAAAATAAAATAAAAGCAGGAAATTTAGTCATTGTTCTTTTTTGCTGATGGCACCTTCCAAATGAATATTCACATAGCTCCCATCCCTTGCTCCTTTGTTCCTTTGAGATGGAAGCTGAACTACTAAACCAATCCTTCCTTAGTTGCTTTTTAAGGATTTTTTCATGAACACTGGAAAATATTATTACATGTGCCAAAGCTCTTTTTATCTGAAAAAATAAGAATAACATTTGTGCCTCACAAATTATTCATTATAGTTGTTAACCTATTGATAAGTGCACAGCTGTTCTCGATTGATATTGCCCACTTTCCTAATGTCTACTAACTAATAGATTGGATTCTCTTCTATAAGGAATGACTTTTGAAACTAGTGAAATTTTTATGAAAATATAAAATTTTAAGTTAGAAAAACAATTTTGGCAAATTGTTTGACTTAAGTATCTCTGATTTGAGTTAATTATTTGCTGATAATTCCAATTTTGGTCACATCTTCAAGATTAGTAATTGTTTATCTTCTGATGTTTTATTGAACTGATTCCATGACTTTCTTCATACTGCTGTCTTGTGAATTTAGAGGTATTTTAAAATGATCTACACTGTTTACAAAATAAGAACAAACAGGAACATTTCACTCTTTCACAGAAACAATATTTCAAAACTACAAATACAGCAAAGGTCTCTTTCGTCAAACATTTCATTAGCAACAACTACAAAAATGTTCATGATGTGTTGTGGTTGTTAGTTTTGGTAGTTTGACACAAATTAGAGTCATTCTGGAAGATAAAAACCCAACTGCGTAAATGCCTCCACAGGATTGGATCATAGGCAAATAGGTGTGGCATTTTCTCAATACATTATTGAACTGTGAGCTCTTAGCTAATTGTGTGGAGTCCCACTCTGGGTAGATGACCCTGAACTGTATAAGAAAGCAAACAGCATGTCAAGCAATAAGCCAGTAAGCAACATTCCTCCATAGATTCGGCAACAGTTACTCTTTCTTACTTTTCCTCTGTTGACTTCCTGATCTGAATTCTCTTAGTGATGGTGTGTGGCCAGAGAGTTATTAACCATAAGCTCTAATTTCTAATTATTGATTTTTAGTTTCTGGATAATTATAAAGAATGAATTTACAATATTCAGTCCCAGAAACAAGCATTCTACTTTAGCATTTCAAAATACTATTATTTTCCCCATTAATATGTTTTCTCCTTAAAAGACATAGTATATCGTATTTTAAAACATTTATAGCTTCTTTATAAAATTTATTTTAAATTTATTTCAATAAAGTAAAAATTTACCAAATTTTTAATTCACTTCATTTTCAAATATTTAATTTAGGATTATTGCTTACATGACTGCTGAATTTTACCATAACAATTTTTTTTCAATTAGAAGATTTCTGAACATCTAACTTATTATACATGTTCAATGTTAAGTAGTTTCATTTTTATTACAATTTTCTCTAGCCATATATTATAATTACTTAGATGGTTGACATTCATTGCTATTTGACAAATTATATTCAAAAACCAAAAGAGGTCATTGTCCTGCCTTTGGGTTACAATAAATGTCAAACCAAAACAGAGATTAAATGCTTATATTTAAGTTTTTAAATGAACGCAATTTTAGTTATTTACTTTAGTTTAATATACCCTTTCTTCAATTAGAAAAAAATGATTATATTCTATAAAAATTGCTTATTTTTCATAAATTGCAGATAATACTTAAAAAAGTGATGGAAACATGAGTATGCAATAATACGTATTTTACAGAATGCACACCTAACATGGTTAATAGAGTGATGACTCCCTTGATCTTCTCCATTTAAATATTTTAATCTGCAGACAGGAAGCTGCCTGACAGTCTAAGTTAGATTTATCAGTGTCTTCTCAACTGTTCCTATCTAATTTGAAACTGTGAGATTACCTCAAGCAATCAAGCAATAAACCAAACTTATTAGAAGGAACTTCTCATAGTTTCAATCCTCAAAACAACTGAGTGTCACTATCAAAGTTTCTGCTACTTAGTGAGTGCATCGGAACAACACACTTTTCCTAAACTGAAAGCTGGGTGGAAAGCCTTTTTTTTTTTTTTTTTTGTCCTATAATTTTCTTTATCATGAGTGTATTTTTGAGGAACACTGCTGAGCTGGAACTGAATAGCTTGGATGCTGGGCGTCAATCTGTGGCCTGACAGGTGCTGGCTCATCAGAGAGGTGTGAGCTTATGTCTGCTCCCTGTGTAGTTTCTGAGAGGTCAGGCCAATGGAACAGCAGTAAAGCTTGGAAAACTCTTCTTACAAAGGTGGCATAGGCATAGGTTGAGAAGATGCCTGTAAGGGTTTTCAAGGCTAATACTCCCATTGCGTTATCACTGGTTTGACCAGACTATGTCAAAGACCTGAACTCTGACTGCAGAAGTTGGATACCAAAATCTTTTCACAATGGAGATTTGTAACATTGTACAGTTCACATCGATGAAGCTATTTCCATATGACTAAACTGTATACTGCATAGTCTAGTAGCATTTTTTAATTAAAACTTTGCCTTTCCAGGTAAGAATAATGATTTCATTTCTACATTATATGTACTTAAAAAATTGACATTAGAGTTGTGAAACTGATACACAATGATATTTAAATGTCTAATTTATTTTCTACTTGATTAATGTATGGATGTATATATACATTATAGTTTTTTTTATTCTTTTCTCCTATACTCTTATATTGTATCTGGACCACACATTGCCTTCCTTATGCTCCTCCCAGTCCTTCTCTCAACCTATTTTCACTCCTCTTTCTTTTCCCTTCACAAAAAAAGCTGACCTTCCAGGGGTATAAACTGAAGACACCATAACAAGATGTAAGAAGACAAGGCATAGACCATCATATCAAGGCCTCCCAGATGAAGTAACCAAGTAGAAGGAAAATTTTCAGATACAAATACCCTTCCTACTGCTTGGAGTTGCACAAGAACTCCAAGCAACACAACCATAACATATATGCAGTGGTCCTTGCTTGGATCCTTATAAGTTCCCTAACTGTCGATTCTGCTTCTACAAGCCCTTTTGATTTTGGCTTAGTTGATTTATTCATTTGTGCATATGTATTTTCATGTTCAAATTATCTGTCCATTTTAAAATAATAATTTCAATGAGCAATTATTTCACTAATATTTGAAAGATGTGATAAGAAGATGACTTTTTAAATATTTATCCAGGAAACTCAGTTCATGGGCTTTTTCTCACAAATCTATATTTACCTTACCTTTCAGCATTTGCTCAAACAATTCTTCTCAGCTTCTGTACATTAAGAGTGGTTATACGAGAATATTCTTTCATATAACATATTTTGGGTATTACATAAGTCTTCTGAGGGCAGATGCCTGAATATGGATTTAAAACACATGTCAAATTGTATGTTACCAAGATTATGTATGGCTATTTGGGAAATTTTTCTAATAAATAAGTTCACTAAGTTTTTAAGGTGTCTAGGACAGATGAAACTTAGTATATTATAATTACATGATACAAGATCTGAGAAACTCACTAAATAACTGAAAATTATAATTTAAACAGATTGAGAAAAATCAAAGACAAGGAGAATAAATAAATATTTGATATTTTCAATGGAGACACTTTAACTCCTTTTAATTTATAATTTTAAAACCTGAACTTAGCAAGTATTCTCAAGTTAAATAAGTGAGTATTTGTTAGGTTATGGTGGTGATCAGGTTTTACACTGTCAGAGAAGCAATTTATAAATGAAAAAGAAAAGAATGAGGGAATCCAGACTGCAGTTGTAAGAGCAAGTAAACACATAGATGAATTAGATGTGAAAATGGATACATTAATCTGTGCATGTAAAATAGTTAGAATTAATCATTGTCAACATGTATGTAAGGACAATTCTATAGACAGTGAGAAATTAATGACAAGGGATAAAGCTAGCATCCAAATATTTTTTGTTAAAACCATGTGTGACTATGAAGAATCCTGATTCCTTGGTATAAGGGCTATGGTTACATGGTTGGACATAGAGTTTTAAAGTAGTTCTATTTAATCTTGCAATTTTAACAATTATGGATGTGAAAAGAAAGAAAATGAGGTTGAAGAAAAGACAAGAAATGGTCAATATATTAAAAGGAAATCATATACTGTGTCAACTACAGTCACCATTAGGGTATCTTCAACAACAACAACAAAAATATTAATAGGTTTTAAATACAGTTGACAGACCAAAAATAATATCCATGAGCAAATTTTGATTTATTTTGTCTTTGAGAATGGTTATTGTCATTCTTTAAGCTATATAGAGAACCTTCCTTCTTTGAACATGTTTTCTTTAAGGCTGTGCTTTGGAGTGAGAAACATATCAATTCTGTTAAACATTTATTTTACCCTACATTTATTTGTAAAGTTAAGTATAAGATTAACCCTAAACCACTGCAATAAGAAAAAGAATCTTTATAATTTTCAGAAGTTTTATTGATGTGAGTACAACTCTTTAGTAATGTTTGGGACTTTTGCAAATAGGGCTATAATGTTGGAATTTATGAAACCTCCTCTGCTTTCCCCTCTTTTTTCTTCACTATTATAAAGAGTGGCTAGAGTGACCACTTCTGTGACCAGAGTAGTTATAAACACCACAGGGACCTGGAAGGGGGGGGGTAATGGTAGTAAATGACCCAAGACTCTAGGCCCACATTGTAAGTTAACTTTTAAAAGATTTCCCACTTATTCTTATACATTGTTCGGCTACATAATAGATATAACACCACCATGAGAGCTTTAATAGTTTTCTTCTACCACCTCAACTATGTTGATTTGTTTGTACTACCCTGACCTTATGGAGTTTTATTGTCCTGGATGGACAATAAAGTCTCATAGGCTTTATCTCATGCCTGAAATTTTTTCTCACAAGTGGGGCTACATGATGGGTCAGGGTTTGTGCTTGAGAAATAAACTACAGACTGTTTGGTTCCTCACAACTGTACAACTTGTTGCTACACACACACACACACACACACACACACACATACACACACACACTTTGTGTATTTACATTAGCATAATAAGAATCATGAGTTTTCTCTCCATGTTGATTTAAAAGCAAAGGAAACCCTATTGATAAGTGGCTTCTGATTTTAAAAAAGTTAATTTACATAAGATTCATAACCAAATATTTAAAAATTTTCTGAATATCCAGCAGAGTTTAAGAAACAATACAACTAGCATGCTTTTTGAGTCATATCTTAAGTTTCCTAAAGGAAAATTGACAATAGTTTTGACTTTATTGCCTACTTTTCAGAGAAGAGATATATGCTCTTAGCAGAAAAATCATAAATGTGGGCTGTAACTTACTTTTCTAAAGAAAACAGAAGATTGAATAGAAGATTGAAAACTCCTTTATTCTGAATATATTTCTGAGAATGCAAAGCCTAATTAACTCAGATAAATACATCTTACTTAGAAGAATTCATTCTAGAAAACATGTTGGTCTTTCCTTGATATAGGCAGGTGCAGTAATTGCCTTTCAAAGGTATCTGCATGGAGATACACACATTGAAGTTATGATTAAGAGATGGAAAGGATGAATGAGTAAAGTGGGTCTAGTTTTATAACATGGCATCGTTACAGGACATTGTTATCCATGTCTACAAACTGATGTATATGGAGAGATTGCACATAGGAATAGAGCGCTTCTTCCTCAGTAAAGAGGAAGGTTGAAGGACCCAAGGACTCAGATTTAGTACTTGGAACCCACATAATATCTGTCTGTAACTCCAGTTACAAGGCATCTCACACTCTTCATTTACTGGCTTCCATGGGCACTTTGAGGCCATAGGATACACACAAATGTTCCACAACATACATGTAATTATAAAATATAAAATAGCATAATCTGGAATAGCATATATAGGGAAATAAAAGGGATA
The DNA here is from genome assembly GCF_943737965.1 of Phodopus roborovskii. NCBI lineage: Eukaryota > Metazoa > Chordata > Mammalia > Rodentia > Cricetidae > Phodopus > Phodopus roborovskii. The sequence goes on from NW_026126470.1 coordinate 10,603,176, forward strand.
GAATATAAAGGGAAATTTTAGAAAGGGTTATTATAGGAAACAGGTACTATGAAAAAAGAAATTGGGGAAAACAGGTAGGAGTGATTTTATCTGGGAAGACAGAAGTAATGAATAGATGAAGAGGAAGTCCTGATAAATAGCAATAATGATGTTTGAAAAATCCATTAGGACCTGCATTTTATATACAATTCCTTAGGTCCTGTAGGACTGCAGCAAGACTGACGCTCCAATGAGTTAAAGGTCTTAGAAAAGGTCCTAACCTTAATAATTACGGACAGTAGACCAAAATACTGCTGTGTCCCAAGACTCATAAAATAAGGATGATTATGAATGATCTCAAGCAATGATCAGTGGATTTGAAAGTTCTAGGTCCATAATTGGAAGCTGATCTTCCCATAAAAGCAGAAAGCCACAGAACATTACCAGAGATTTTTTTTTAAATGAAGATGAGATCTTCTTCACATCTAATTTTCTGAAGTATGACTCCACTACACACAAATTGGTACTTGAGAAAAATAAAATAAACATTAATTCATAAAGTAGATAATGCATAAGATTTGTCTTGATTTTGTAAGGCAAATGAATTTAGTCAAATTTTCTCTTTTAACCTCACAGTAATTTCTTTAAAATAATGTAATAGAGCATGCTCCTACTGTGGAAATTACCAGATTCAGAATACAAATCAAAATCAGTAGTTATTTTTTCTTAGTTACATTTTCCTTCATTCTTGTGAGAGTCTGTGTAATAAAATAAAAAAATCTAGTAATTATGTTAAGAATACTTCACAAAAAATTGTAAAATTGATTTAAGAACATAGCTTTTTCAATAAAACTGTATCATAAAGAGTGTATATTTATATCTTCAGTTCTGGGAGTATTTTTTTTTTAATTTTAAAATACCTAAACTTGTTTTTCAAAAGCTTTAAATGCTGTTTGAAATATAAAATATTCATCTAAAATTATTCTTTTAGCAAATAGTTCAATAGAATATTTTCTTTCTTTACTATTTTCTTTTACCTATCTAAGTATTAAGACAACATTCTATGTGGGCACACTACCATCATAAAACATAAGATTGAGCAACTTAAACATCAGAGATTCAGTAGAATCTACAGTTTGGGTGTAGAAAATGTAATATCAAGATTGTATCCTTTGACTTCTGGTAAGACTCGCTCACTGCTCTTTACATAATTCTTTCTCTCTCTGTCATCCCATATCCTATCCTTTTAAAGTTCATATACAGAGATTTAATGTCTTCTTTCCAGTGCTATTATATAACAACCCTTTCAAGATGATGTCATTTAATCTTAAATATCTTCTAAAGACATTGCATTATTTTTAAGTTCTTATAGTACTTAAAAAAATAAAACAATGTTTCATGAAGATCAAGTTTTATAGGTCCAAATGCATGCTGCCAACAACTCTGCTTGGATGAAAACTTTAAGGTGGATATCAGCAGAATGGTTGGAGCATATGCCAAATAGGCCATATGGTAAGATGCATATGAAGAGAACATATGTAACATTCCACTCTTAAAGGAACTACATCACTTTTGGAAGACAACCAAAGTGTGATATTATTATTGTCAATCTTTACAAGAATACAACTAGAAATAGTGATGATTATGAATATAGATAGTGATAAATGTCAAAATCTGTCCATTTTAATTAGTAGTAATTTATCTTTAGTAACTTAGTGAATTGAGTCTTAATTTCATATGAGAATTAATATGTTGCTAATATTTATATTGCAGTGAATTATTTGTCCCATGTAATTTATCGGTATACTATATGAGTACTGTTTTATGGAAGGAGTCTTAGCTTGTATTTTAAAAGAGATCACATGAAAAAATGTATTAAGATACACTATGGCTGCTTATACCCTGGAGCTACCCCCATGCAGTCTCATTTGTGCAAGGCCTGGTTACTACAGGGATGAGAAGCAGAAATGCTGGATGATTAAAAGACAGGAATTTTGTCCCCACCATCTAACTTGTAACAGGCCTGGAGACTCTATTACCATCAACTTCTTCCAGGTGAGGAGATTGCCCTAGGAGGCCAGTTCTCCCTCCCAAGACCTGGCAGCTACATTCTCTGATACTATACTGGGCCACAGACTCAAGGATCTCTAAATTAGTGGATCGTATCCAGATTGGTGACACAGAACAGCAGGTTATGAAGCTGGAGTTAAAAGGTGGTTATCAGTCTAGCAGGCTGTCCTGCTTGGCCCTGCCCTGAACTTCAGATGATCTGCTTCTGTGAGCCTGGCTGACTGTGTCATGAGCCTTCTTCTTTCCTGGATGTCACTGTGGGTTTCTTGCCTCCCTTTTGCCTCTGATGCTGACCTCACAGATGGTCCTTCTAAAGATCCCTTATCCCTTTGAACCCCTCTCCTGGGCTCCAGTACAGCATGACCCTCAGGTGATTCTGATCTGGACGTGCCTGTGAAGCATGTTTGGATGGTGACTCCATGCCTTGTGATATCTGAGCTACCAATCCTGGCTAGAAGTTGAACTGATGCTGGGCAGAGGACTCTGTGCTTAGTGTCTTGAAGGCAAAATGGGATGTATACAAGGAGAATCTGGTGGACTTCTCCCAGATGTTCAGAATTGGCTCCTAGAAGTGATGCTGACACTAATCCCCACCCAAACTAGTTTTTAACTAATTAAACTTTACCACCTTTACTTGAATAATGTATTGTAATTTACCTTGGAATGTTATCCTATTTATTATTAATTCTGTAAGATTTTCTATTGTGTGTAAGATGTATGTACAGAAAACAATTCATTAGCTCCATGTATTATTCATTTACTTTTTAGTTTTTCCTTACATGTATTCCCCTCTTGACCATTTTCAGTTACTATAATAGACTGCATTATACTCTGAGTTACAGAAGACTTGGATTAAAAGATGATTCTGGTATATGTCATTCATATGAATATGACCAATTTTCTTTTGGTTACAAGACTGCAATCTATATGACAGTGATACTGATGCTTACCAAGACTTTTACTGTGAGACAATGACCTGTTACTGGGCAAGAGGGGTGAAAGATTTGATGGGAAGAACTCTGAAGAGACAGATTCTTGTGTAATCATCTCCTAAACAGGAGATATATAACTGCATTTAAAACTGATTAGAGGCCATGTGTGATTTACAAGGTTAATGTACAGCTGAAAAGATTTGTTCTTTGCTATCAAAGGGGATATTTTTTTTTTTTTTTACAAATCCCAAGTATAAGCCAAACTGTTTTCATCTGTACAAAATATATGTGTTTCTGACATTCTGTCTCTCTCTACCTTCCCATAATTAGGAGTCAGGTGGAAAAAACAAACAAGAGAAAAAAAGACCAAAACAAATTTTTCCCTCAATCACCTAAGGAAGCTCAGAGTTAAAAAGGGATTCTCTGTCCATTGGCATCTGGCCAGTATTAAACTTTTGCTTTCATGTATTTATACATACAGGCTTTCTTTTAGAAGTCATAGTAAAGGGGGATTTATGTACAAGACTGTACATGTAGGTATTTCAAACTGATTCTAGAATAATGCCATATTTACACAGACAAACTTTTACATTTGAAATATTAATTCTAACTATAATATAGTATGAATGTTTTGCTAATTTCAGAAGCTAATTTTATATTTTTAAAATTTCCTTGTTAGTCTCTTTTATTTTAAAATGATCTTTTCTCATTTACCATACCAATCCCAGTCAATCCCAGTTCCTACTCCCTCCCTTCCTCCTGCTCTTCCCACTTTCCCCCCATGCCGCTAGGCATGAAGTGTACTAAAATGTGTAGATAGAACCAAACATGACTGGCAAAAAAAAAAAAAAAAAAAAAAAAAAAAACGCAATGAAATGATTCCTAATGATACTCTGCTACGCCATTAGATTGTTGCTATTATGATGGTCATTAGAGAGGCTTTATCTTGCACCTGATAGAAACAGATGCAGACCCACAGCTAACACTAGGTTGGGCTCAGGGAATCCAGTGGAAGAACGGGATTTAGGTCTATAGGAGCCCCTGGGATTAAAGCACCTCAGGAAAACATAAAGAAGCAACTAAACTCAACTAAGCTGGGCTCATAGAGACTCACAGAGACAGAACCCACAACAAGGGATCTTTCATTGTACTGATCTAGCCCTCTGCATAAGTGTTAGAGTTCTGTAACTAGATCTTCTTTTGGGATTCTTAACAGAGGGATCGGGGGGGGGGGGGCTGTCTCTGATTTTGTCACTTGGTTTGGGGACCTTTTCCTCCTACTAGATTGCCTCTTCCAGCATTAATAGGAGAGGTGCCTAGGGTCATTGGAACTTGACATACCATGTCTGGCTAATATCCATGGGAGGCCTGCCATTTTCTGAAGGGAAACACAAGAGGAGGAGTGGATGGAGGAAGAAGAGGGGAGGTGACGGGGGGGGGGTCACTTGGAGGAAAGGAAGTAAGGAAAATGTTGGTTGGGATGTAAAACATAAATAAATAAATAATTAGTAACTAAATAAATAAGTAAAATAAAAGCATTTAATGGGCTGGCATTAAATACTGGCTGGATTGAGTTTAGATCCCCATTATCCATAGAACAACCAAATGGGGAAATCATGTGCCTGTTATCCTGGCATTAGGGAAACAGCAACCATTAGATTTGCAGCTCACTGTTTGGAATGAATCAATAATGTTCAGGCTATTAAGAGGCCATGCTTCTAAAGAAGGTGAGAAAAGTCATGGAAACACTTGAAGTAGGTATCTGTCCTCCATACATGTGCCCACAAAACTGCATCTAATCACATATACACAGAGACACAAACACATGAATATATACAACTGCAAGCTCATACATTTCATTAGTACCTAACTTATCAAAATTCTTAATGCAGACTGTGTTATACTTCAAACTAATTATAAATACTATAAAACTATAATAATAAATAATTTTCAACACTAACTAATAAGGACATATTTTGCTGAACTTGTTTATACATAATAAAAACAATAAACATGAGTAGAAAGTACTTAAAAATCTGATGAAAGGCTGATGAAATCAATTAAAAATATTAATTACCAAATAAAAAATATGAAATAATACCATATTTTAATATATGTATTCATTTACATTCAATTTTTTAATTATTAAAGTTTATTATTACTCATTTTATTTATATACTGTTATTAACCTAATTGTTTTATGAATTAAAATAGTATTTGTAATCCAAACAAATATTTAATTTTCAATGTTAGTAAATTATTATGGCCTTATACTGAGAATATGCAAATAATCAAATGTTTCTATTGACAAAGGATCATTGTTTAACAGAAAGGTTTTACCAGTACCCAAGCTATCCAAATTCAGAATGCAAATTATGTTATACTTCAAACAGAAACTCTGAATACCATAGGCCATTTCCCTTATGAAGACATTTTAATAGCTATGTAGTCAAAATTCAAGTAATGAGATCCTTGGCCTGCATTTGGCAATTATTCAAAGCTGTGAGTCAGAATATGAATATATTATGTGTCATTATTACTATTACATTAATCTGCGATAGCTACACATGTACAAAGTCTCTGGCTACACTATGTGTTTAGAACAGCTGGTTGCCTGTGGCATCTATGCATTAGAGGAGTGAAGTGTTCTGAGGCTGTTTATTATGTGAATGATTACCTGGTATAAGGAGGAGATATTTTCATCTAGCCGTAGGCAATGAAAACCCTTAAGATTGAATTCATCCTGGTGCTCCAGCAAGAGACAGAAGGAATAAAATGCATAAATTAGCATCTCAACTTGACAGAGGTGAGTAGTCTGTATATTAACCCTGGGTATTCCTGAGTGTGATAAATATCTCTGAGTAGTGCATTTTATATATACCCAAGCATTGCAAGATAAGTCAATGGTAATGTGCAGGTTGCATTTCAAAATAAAGGATTTCTAGTATGTCTCTGTGACATTCCTTAATAAGTTGAATCACAGTGATGTTTCATCAAAACTTTATTCTAATATGCTACAAAAGAGTCATATCATCAGGAACTTAAAGCATATTCATAGTAGTTATTACAAAAGTAATAGATTTGAAATTTATCTTCTATCTCTAGTCAAGAACTTTCACACTTAGTATTCACAACAAAAATGCATGGAATTCCTTTTTAACATTAATAATTTGCTGCAATGGTGAGTGAGAAATGATTAGTGTCAACTCTTACTTCCCATCATACAAAGCATTAGCAGGCAAATGCATTGATTACTACTTGGAAACTTAAAGAACTCTCTTGCACAGGAACCAAGTGATGGACAGAAATTAATCCTTGGGAATAGCTTGCAATGAGAAAAGGGCCCATGATCCACAATTGCAACGTGCTATGGAATGACACATTCAAGACTTTATTGCTCTATATTTAATGTGAGTAGAAAAGGTACAGAGTAATTTAAACATATAATTCTCATCAGTTATGTAACCATAAAAGACAATGAGAAATTCAATTGGAAAAATGTAACAAGGTCCTTATAATATGGTTTCACTTTTCATTCTTATATTAGTTTAAAATTACATTAAATGCCAATATTGTTAACATTACAAACAGAAAAAGAACATTATTATTGAAATTGACTTTTTTGACACCTCTGAGGAGACAAAGGAGAGGTGGATCTAGAAGATGGTCAAAGTATTGATAGACAAGGACACAGTTTAGTCAGTATAATACACATCTTATTGAAAATTAGTAAAATTTACTTATCAAATATCCATTTAGGAAAATACAGTGGAAATAATTCAAAATATTTCATATAAATAGAATAATATAGAAAAAAAATCTAGGAAACATCCTTTGAATTCTTACAATGACACATACTGCCCTGAGTCTAGTTTCTTTCTGATGAGTGCCATGATGGTGTTGATAGACAATCAATTCTGTCAGTCATGATGGAGGTGATTACTGATGGATTTTATTGTCTTAGACTCAGTAACATCATGCTTGACATGCAATCAAAGTTACGAGAGTACAGAAGACTACAAAAAGAGTTGTCACTAAGAACAATTGCCACAGAGTGATCCATAGGATCAGATCAAGGATTTGTGAAATGTTTACACAGGATGAACTGTCAAAGCTTTAAAAGTAGTTAAGTGTAACTGAGAAACTTTTTTCCCTTCCAAAGTCTTATTTATGTTTTTGTGAAGAAAACTCCAAATTCTGAAATTGTGGTTGCAGTATAAGTGAAACAGTGTTCTTGAAAGCAATGAAAATATGTGAAAATATCATAATAATTATTTTTAATTTAGAAATACTCTTCATATGTGAATTAAGAGCTAATTTATTAATTAAATGGCTAATGATCAAACTATAGAGAAATGGTATATAAATAAAAACATAAATCATATAAATAAATACTTTTAGAGCTTTGCACAATGTTAGGTAGTTACACAACATAACTGAAATATGAAAGTTCATAAACACAATAACTGTTCTGAGGTTTTGCTTTTGATTTCTGTTATAGATATTTAAGGTTAGATTTTGGTAGAATGTTATAAGTATTTCATAATAGAACGATTATTTTAAAACCCCAGAGGTAAATCCTGAAATACATACACAGTTGTGGTTAATATTTCAACTATTTTGATTTATCACACTGACTATGGGGATAAATATTAACATTTTAAAGGTCTGATCGAAGTGACTTTACAATGATTTTATCAAATACAAGATTAAGGATAGAGTTCTCTGTTAGATTCCTGTCATTTCAGATTCTTCATACAAATGATGTGACCATTGGCTACAAATACGAGTTTCCTCATGTACATTCTTAGAATCAGTAATTCATAATTAGTCAAAACAGGTAAGACATTGTGGATGAATTGGAAGGTTTTCAGTGTGAAGCATTCATTGTCTTGATAAATATATCAGCAGCCCACAACACTAATGTGTGCCAAATATTGTTAAGCAAGGAAATCCATCTTAACCTTAGTATCCACATTTTAATAGTGCTAGAATTCTATAAAAATGATTGATTAAATACATTCTTCACATGGTTGAACTCTTAGATAATCAGGGTTTGAAACAATATGACTTGTTTGAAGTCCTCTTTTATTAAGATGGTTTTTCTGCTTCTATCCTAAACAATTTACTAAGGGAGCACCCTAATTCTCATGTACTTTCCATTAATCATCAGGTCCTAATGAGGACTAATACAGATATTCTTAGCTCTTTTGTAATTCCACATTTTTCAAAGGACATTCAAAATCCTAGCATCAAAGTTACCTGGGTTATTGATTACATGGTTTGCCTTCAAGTTTTATTAAGTATGGGCACCATTGTGAGGACAGTATAATAAAGGTAGTTATCTACTTTCCTGTAGACAACGTCACAGTACTGGTATTGATAGATCTAAATTACACACGATAATTTATTAGCTATGGATAAAGTTCAGTGAATTAAAAGTAGTTTGGATTTGCACAAATATGACTGAGAAGAGAGCAGGAACAAATAAAGAATATTGAAAAATTGAAATTCCAGAGTAATAATTAAACAATAATCAGGAGGTGTTCACATCAGATACCTACTTCATAGGTCCAATAAAGTCACAATATAAATACATATTTACACAAAGATGACTATATTGATTCCATAAAAACAGTGTAGGTATAGAGCATTAATAAACTAAACACATTTAAATACATCATAAATTGGAGGTCTTTGAATTGTTACAAATTTAAAATTTCCTTTGTTATTCATCTCAGAAACTCTCCTACAACAGAAACAGATTAAAAAGTTTTTTAGAAGATATTGGAGCGTGAGCACATGTCATAGAAAAGGGCAAACTTGAACGAATGAATGCTCAGTATCTACACTGAATGTGTAAATAATCCTTCATGTCTGACATGCTTCCCTTCACGTAGTTGATAAAGACATTATTTTGCAATTGCAAAGGTAAGAAATCATTCCATCAGTGAGAAAGTATGGTTCTAAAAATATAATACTTGAAGGAAGAGCTAGTATGATACAAGATATTTTGAGAATACCAATGCATTCCTTCAGAGATTAATAAGTACTAAACTCAAGAAAAAGATTATAGAGACTAACAGTTATCAAATGACCATTCTTAAGATAACCACAATTAAGACACCCTCTGTTATGAGCATTGCTATTAAAATTGAGCTTGAAACAAAAACTGAATACTATCTTTTTAAAACTGAATTGAGTGACATAAATTGAGCCAAATTTATCAATTATAATATTCTGTACAGAAATTATTCTAGATTGCTAAAGGTCAGAGTTAGAAAATATATAACAAAATGCTCTAGATTTTTGATGGCAATAAAAATGTAAATATAAATATATTATTTTATTAAAAAGATTTCACATCTATATTACTAAGGGAAAAGTGAACAGTACAAAGACATTGGGGTAAAGGTTGCTGATTTATTACTTTATTATTCAGTTTTAAATAATTATTGGAAATGCTTTTGAGTATAAAAGAATAGTGTCATAGAGGGTGGATATGAATAAATGAGTGATCTAGTGTGATCTTACAGGTTATTTTTGCACAACTCTGAAAACCCAATAGAAAGAGAAAATAGTAGAACATTAACTTTGTAAATGTGTGTGGAGATTTATTTTAACACTTTAACACAAGTGCTTTGATTTTCCTACAAAAATAATTTTTCAAACTTATATTCTCTTGCTTCCACAGCAAATATTCTGAGCCACATTGCCTTCTCCTGGATTTTTAAGATGCCCTTTATTGTTTTATTTATATTGATTTTAAGTTTGTCACATTGTTCTGATGTAATTGAGATAATGCAAAGAAACATTCTGTTTCTTCAAATGTTCAACACATGAGCTATGTGGGGGCATTCGTATTCCAACCATAACAAGCCATTTGATTCTGAGCATGAATCAGGCGTGTACTAACATTGCTGAACAGATTAAGTAGTGATTAGCCTATGCACAGAAAACCCCTCCCAAAAGGTATGTGATCATTCATTCCCATGAGCCTGTTACTTTTCAACGATAATACCCTCCTCATTCTTACAGTGGCCACTAATATCCAACTATCCTAGAAGTTATAGAGTTATGCTCCTTTAAATTCTTAACAATGGTCATTTAAGTCTACAACCATAATCCACTACTCTTGTTTACACACAATGTGCATGGACAGACACAGCTGGACTTGAATTGTTATTTATTGCTCCTTGGTCTTCGAAGGACTATTGAAATTACAGACATATCTTTATTCAAACAAGATTTTGTAATTCCTCTTTGCAATTATCTTATTACATAGTTGACTCCAAGACATACAAAGTACTTAGTAAATATTTTAATTTTTATGAAAATTTCAGATACATTAACGCTATATAAATCACCTTTTAAGAATAAATATCTGTGAAAGTTGCTCTCAAATCAATTCCTTTTCTCTTTGTATTTATGTATTTTAGTTTGGCTTTTCATTAAGGTATTTACATTTTCTTTCAATTTAGCTACTTTGTACTTACAACTTTTCCTCTCAAAACACCTGTCTCTCTGCTTCCTTTTTTGAAACAAAACCTCAGACCAAGAAAGAAGCTGCTGAAATGCAAATGGGTAAAATGTTCCAGGCAGTTGTTTTCATTTAACCCTCCAACTGAATTGAGTTCCTAAGATAGTGGGAAAAGTCATGTAGTTTCCTGGATACAGGGATATTATATAATGTGTAACACTACTTATAATTTGAAAGAAATTGCCTGACTATTATGAAGTAAATCCTTTTGAAATTATGGTAATTATGAAGTCCAGGAGCTTTCACTCATCATCATTTCATTGTATGGGGCATATTTACTGCAGTCTACTTAAATAATAGTTGCCACATATTTATGTGTTTAGCCATTCTTGTCTTCATGAGATAATAGTGACTTTTGACAATGTTTCTAGCAGAGTTGCTGTCTAATTTCTCTATAATTTAATGTATTTCTTTGGAGTATTGTGCCTAAGGAAGTTACATATGTGAAGATATAGTTCAAGGGTTAGATTTTTCCACTGAAATTATGAGCTAATATTTTAAAAAACAATTATTTGACACACAAATCAAGATCAATCCATACTGTTAACTTATCAAACTGAAAGACAATGCTTTCACATCATAAATTATCTTGTATTTTATTCTCTCTTTTCTTTCAATTCATCGCAATGCCTTTAAGAGATGTGTGGCTGCTGACATTGCAAAGAGCTGACTCTGTTATCATAATCTTTCAAGATTTGGGTCTGGCTCAGGTTGAATTTATATATTCTCCTCATTGTCTACATCCTTACTCAAAAGTTTCATAATCAACTCTCCATAAAGTGTTGAAACTGACAGCTTTGATATGTTGTCTAATTGAGTTCCCTTCTACCTGTATGCTTCACATCTCACTGAGGAGGCATTAGATATTAATGTATACAAAATAGGTACAAATAATTAGTTCTTGATTCAGTGCATTAATGAATAGAACAAAACTTTCATTAGGCAAGGACTTATTGATGAAATATTTATGTTTCATAATGAATTTTGTTAGTCTGTGTACTACAATGTGCATATGCAGGTGTAAAGATTCAGAAGACTGCATCAGATACTATTCTTTACCCTGCTTTACCATTAGCCTATGAGGCAATCTCACATGTGATCAAAATCCCACATGAGATCTACAATCCAATAATCCGGAGACCTTGCTGTCTTTACACCCCCCAGCCCTACCCCGAGTTAGGGCTGTGGTTACAAGCATTTGATGGAATGTCTGGCTTGTTTTGTAGTCATTGGTATCCGAGTTTCTAGAACTCAAACAGTATACCTATGCCACTTGAAGAATACTTTTGGTTTTATTTTGATTTACCACAAGAAGAAAATTCCTATTTAGTTTATCTTTGAGATAATAAAACAAACTATATATATATATATATATATATATATATATATATATATTCTCCATGTTTTGCAATTCAAGTAGTGAATGTGATGTTTCCAACATATGAATTTAGGGAATAATGTACATTAGAAAATATAGACAAACAATTTTCCCATTAAAGCACAGTGGGAACCATGTAGAATTTGATATCAGAATGACCTAATTTTGAATGTGTCTTCATATTAATATTTCAGCCTTTAGGATCAAATTATTATATAGCTTGTCTCTTTTCTGATTTCAAAACTGAAGTAGTAACTATTATCATAGTTTTGTTGAAATGCCCTTTGTAATTTAATAAAATACATACTCATAAATATTAGATCATACATGGAAACAGTAGAGGTCACACTATATGTGTATCCCAAAAATACTAACCAAAAACAAGTGTAGCACAGAAAAACTTTCATAGATGTACTTTAGAGTAAAGTTCATGTTTTGTTTTGTTTTGTGTCTTACCTTTTAGCTTTACAGTTTGAAGATCTTTAAGGAAATTTTGACAATAATATGGCACAATGAAGAGATCTATTTATAAAAATTGTAAGATGAAATCAAAATATTACAAAATATTTTAAAAGTCAAAATCACCTTCTCTATCTGGAGAGATGGAACTTTTCTCACTCATGGGATTATATGGCTAGCGGGCCCTTAGATGCATGCAGTGAGAGGCAAACCTTATGTTTGTCACTTTGCTTCCTATCCAAGAAAATTCAGTCTGAGTGACTAGAAAATACATTCAACATTCATGCAAATTCTCAGAAAATCAGTATATACAATACAGTGTTAACCCACATTGGCCATTAGCTACAAAGCTTCAGAATATGAAAGAGGTGTTGAGAGTAAACCGAGAAATGGAGAAGGGGGTTGGATGCTAAGTGGACTGATGTGATTTTGGTATTAATTGATCTGTCTTTCCTGTCTGCTTCTTTCTTATATTTACGGTTGTTTTTCATACAAAGTGTTTAGAGAAGCATCCTGCATTTTGAGACACTCACTTCCAGGAAGGTTATTCACTAGAACAGAGTAAGAGAGTTTCCCTTTTTAAGCAAAACAATTCCCAGTGGGCAGTACTAGGCTTGGAAGCAATTACTTACCCACTTGGCCATATATCTTTTGTTACATGAATATTTTCACAGTGTGATTATCTTGAAGACTAACAAACACGCTTTCAGCTTATCACCTAATATGGGTTGTACTTTTAAAAAGTAGTTTTAATAAGGGGCCCAGCAATCTTGTTCACTCTAAAGGAAGCACTGTGCATTATAAAAACAGTAAGCACATATCTACACCATTTATTTCTGCTTTTTTGTATAATAGACTGTAGAATAATTTGGAGAGTACATATCGAGAGAGTATTCTTGTTTTTTTTTTTTTTTTTTTTTCCTTGCCATGTATTCTGTAAGCCCAGAAGGAAGAAAAGGTTTAACACTGCAAGTCTGTTAAGATATTACTTAGACTACTTGATGAAAATCTTGTATATAAATTGATGTTGAAATAACAGTGATTCAATATCTGCTTCTTTAGTTAGTGTGAATGATGCATCTTCATCTAGTTTCTACTTGGCATCTCTTTCAAGTTTATTTAAAACCTATGCAGACAATCAAGATTAAGGTTTGCGTAAGTACTTTAATGTAACTTTTTTATCTTCACAGTTCTCCTTCCCTCCCTTCTTTGCCCCCTTTCCTACTCCCTTCTCCCTCTCCCATGTTTGAAACATAACCAAATAATGCACCCACACATACAATACCAAAATCCTACTTAGTTAAAAAGAAAAAAAAGACAGGTAAGGTTTTATACTATTTATTCCTTATTTGTTTCTTATTTATTACACCCTATTTCTGTCTGGTATTTGTCACATTATATTGAACCTTTGTTTAATAATGATGATGCAGCTGGAGAGATGACACAATAGTTAATAGCATTTGCTGTTTTTATAAAAGACCTAAGTTACCATCACAGAACTCGTGTCCATTAGCTCATAAACATTTATATACACAATGCCAGATGATGCAGCTAGTCTTTCCATCATGAGCATTTGTGCTCACATGCCTGTTTTTGCAGAGACACATAATTTAAAAAAATAATAAAGCTAATAAAAATTAGATAATGAATATTACTAAAATGAAAATTACTAAAATACAGCCTCATTCAATCCATCTTTTAAACAAATATTTAGATCTAATTCACTTGAGATGAGTTTTTCTAAAACATAAAAACAATCATTTCTCCAAAAGAGATTGCCTGAATAAATTTCCCTAGACAACTTTGTGTTTTCTTTAAATCTAATAGAGGTATTTGTTTATTATTCTTTTTAAAATCATCATTAAATTTTCATGATGTCTATCTTAAAAAGTATACCCACATACACATATATATAATTATAGTTATATTTGTTTGTAAATAAATGTTTTCATGGTGTTTTTCACTTCAGTCCATCTCCAAACCATCTCCATCTTATTAAATAGTCAGTTTATCATAATAATGTTCTCTTTTCCTATCCCTTTGGCAATCACCATTTGACCTTCTTCTCTCACACTCTGACTGTCCTTTCTACCTGGTATAATAAAGTCATTCAATGTCTATGGCATATTCAAGCATGTCTTGACTACTTTGCTTTATTCAGCATAACTATTTCAATGCTGATATGTTACACTGTTAAAATTCTTTTTTATAGGCTGAATTAAATCATTACATTCATTTTTCCATGATAACCTGTGAATTTCACGAATTCAAAAATCTTAAAAGCTTGCAAAACATTTTAAATATCTTTTGGCCCCATTATTTGGACCAAAAGTTGTAATTCTGAACCATGTGTACATATGAACTCTGTGTTAGAATAGTTTTAACAATGTGGTTAGAGATTAGTCCCTATGATTTTTAATAGTTAATGTTGAATGTTATATAGAGTCAGCAGTACTCCTCTGGTCACAATTGCTTATGAAATGAATTCCTGATTCTTGGTTTTATTATGCACATTAATTTGACATGTCCACATTCTTCCGGAAGGTTTGCATTGCATCTTCATTGGTCACCACATTCAGAAATGAATACATTGAAATGGATTGTGTCATCCGTATATAGCCTCAACCAAACTATGACACAGAGGTTAACAATGGATTTAAACTGATTCGTAAATTTGGATTAATTCAATAAATTGTTCACAAAGTCTTATTAGAGAACATTTTCTGTATTGAGTTCAGGTTTTTCTTTTTATACTTTCTCCATACTTCACCCTGATTCACAGATGTTGGCTGAGTGTAGATATAATACAATTCTGCTATTGTCTTGCTGGAAAGAATTCATGCTTATCTCTAGCATTTTTCCTCTGATTTCTCCAGTGTGACAATATTTGCTTAGTTAATTGGATCTGTTTTGAAATCCAAAGTCAGTCACTGCTCACAATGTAACTAGTTAATTATAACTCAGTGAACAATGGAAATTCCACCTTGCATAATTGTAACACAAGGGCATTATAGCAGTAACTTTTTTTTTCCCTTGGTTGAACTCTGCTTTTTTTTAAATTTTATTTTATTATTTTATTTTATTTTATATAACAAAGTCCAATTAAATGAAAACAAACATTTATACACAATATTTGGGAATTTGGGCGTCATTCTTTCCAAACTACTTCCTGCTGGTAAGGGGTGTTGTCATGGGGGATTCAAAGTACAGCCAGGATTTCTGAATCTTCTTCGAATCCCCCATGGCAGTAACTGTTTAATAAGTAGTCTCTATATCATACACACTGGTTCTCTGCTTTCTTCAGGAGTAAACAGCAGCCCTTTAAACAAATTATATTCTTCTGCTCGACTACTAAAGGCAACTGACTCCTACCTAAATAAACGTTCTTGAGAAAACAAACAGAATATGCAAAGTCCCTAAGAATATATGTTCTTTTCAACACACAGATGAATATATATTCATCACTGTTATCCTGCAGAAAAGATGTGGCTACTATTATCTTTCTACTTTTCCAATTTCCTACATATTGTTATCACAATCTCCTGGTTGGAAGGAAGGTGGGATATACACTGTTATTAAAGTTATCCTTAGTGAAATGTTAAGCAGGCAAATCATAATTAACAGAAAATCCCAATAAGCAGAAATTAAGCATGCAGCACTTACAGAAATAACTTGAAAGAAAGTTCACACTGTGAGAGTACATGCTTAGACAAATGTAGTAATAGCTAAACTCATTAAAATATAAACTTGAAATTATAAATTCAACAGCTAAGGCATGTATTCAAATACGTCTTAAGGGTTAGAATGATTTACAGAAAGAAAATAAAGTAAGGATCAAAATACCAATTTTTTTTCAATCAAAATAAAGCTCAGAGTCATCTATATATTGATTATTAGAAAAGTCATCTATATATTGATTATTAGAAAATCAAAGTCCTCACTGAAAAGAAATGAAATGTCTTAGGTTAAGCTGAAATGATAATGATTGAAATTTGACTGATTGCTTTATTTATTTAGCTATTGTAGATAACACGATCAATCCTCTGATGGTAAAAGCCCCCAGAACAAATATGGCCACACTGTAAATTGACTTTCCATTCTCAACTAATGGGTAATGGTCAAATAAATGATGAATTAATGCACACTGATTTTAACGTGCTTATTACCAAGTAAATAAACAGAAATAATATTCTGTGAAAGAATTCTTGGGAAATTATAACATCAGCTTCATACCTAGCAAAGTTCTTGTTTTATGTTGAACCTTCAAAAGGATATGTAGAAATCACCTTCAATTTTCAAGTGAGATAATATCATCTTTTATTAGGCAGCAGTGCCATTTAATGGTCTTGTGATGTATGATTTACAGAGAGATAGACTTAGTAATGTACTCATTTTCTTCTTTTCAATGTTGCTTCTCGTCAAAACCTCATACTGAGCACTTACAACAGGGTCTCTACAAAACACCTTACCATTCATTTACTATGGTTTCAAATAAGTGTTACATAATTAACTTATATAAAAATGCAATGAATGTGTTTCTTATATGGCTTGGAAGAAAACAAAGATTATGAGTATGTGACTATTGTGGGGTATCAGGACACCTGATCCAGACCATCTCATCACAGATAATTAAAGGAAATTAATATGAAATACATTGGTTGTTACATTGTTAAAAGTTTTTTCTACATTAGTAGATCCTAATATATGCAACCATCTGTGAAATTTTAGATGGCTTTATTATTTGCCAAAAGTTTTCCTAAAATTATTCTTCAAACCTTTTTTTCAAAATTAAAATGCTTCTCAAAGAAAATAAATATTTTTATTATTGTAAACCTTCATCAAGCTTATTCCTTTGGTATTTATTTTAGAGACACACTGAATTAATGGAAGTAATCATACTTTTCACTTATTTTGAAATATTTACAATAAATGAGAGGGATGATTTTGGTCCCTTTTATGGGATACTTGGGGACTCAGCATCAGTAGTGAATAAATGTATTTGACTTATCACTCAAATTCATGGTAATATTGATATCTATGGATTAACTAACTATTGAAAATAATGACTCTGATCTTACACTTCATGATATTTCTTTTTATTTATTTCTTTATTTTATATAACCAAGTCCATTTAAATGAAAACAAACATTTATAGACAATATTTGGGAATTTGGGCGTCGTTCTTTCCAAACTACTTCCTGCTTGTAAGGGGTGCTATCATGGGGGATTCTAAGAAGATGCAGAAATCCTGGCAGTAGTCTGTAAGGCTGCTTTGTCCAGCTGTTTTGAATGTAGGATCACCTTGTACTCTGTTTCAGGTGGCCTGGTTTGATCAAACCACATTAGTCTGGAAGGAATCCACATCTTTTCATTGTCTGTGGAAACAAAAATAGAAATCCTTTTCCCCAGTAACTTGTCCTTGAACTTAAATTTTTCAGTCCAAGTATTTTTTTTTATTTAATTTATTATTTTAATGTCAATCCCAGTTCCCTCTCCCTCCCTCCTTTCCTCCCTCCCTTTTACCCTCTGACCTCTCACATGCACCCCAACCACCCTCCCCTCCCATCCCCCCAACCCCAACTCCACATGCAGGGGAATGCCATCCAGTTGGGGTCTTGTAGGTCTGACAGGTCATGTGAAGTAGGGACTAGGGTTTCTCTCCTGTCTCTAGATTAAGGCAGTTATCCCTCCATGTGGGATGTGTTTGCAAGGTCCTTTTGTGCACCAGGGATACATCCTGGCTCCACTGTCTGAGGTCCGTTAGACTGCTAAGTCCGTCTGGCTGAGACCCATATTCAGGGGGGCCTGAGTCAGTCCCATGCTGGCTTCCCAGCTATCAGTCTGGTGGCCCCTTAGCTCCTCCTTGTTCAGGTAAGCTCTCTCTTTGTGTTTCTGCTGCCTGTTCTTGTCCTCTCCCTCTGTATCTGAGTTCTACTTCGACTCAGTGTTTATGTATGGGTGTTTCCTTCTGTTTCCAACAGGCATTAGTTGAGGGCTCCATGGATAAGTTAGTTGTTGATCTCACATTTATGGTAGGGAAGAGCATTTATGGTAGCCTTTCTATGGAAGCTCAAATTGTTAGTTAGAAACTTCTGTAAGGCAAAGGACACAGTGGACAGGACCAAACGGCAGCCCACAGACTGGGAAAAGATTTTCACCAAACCTATATCTGACAAAGGGCTGATCTTAAAATATACAAAGAACTCAAGAAAGTAGTCAACGAAACACCAAATAACCCTATTTAAAAATGGGGTACAGAACTGAAGAAAGAATTCTCAATAGAGGACTTCATGATATTTCTTATCAGACAGAGTTCAGTCTCTTAAAGATAGGATGAATTTTGATAAGAAAAATAGGGCTTTGCGAATCTAAACTTCATTAAAGAAAATAAACACCCATGAGACCTACATTTTGTTCATTAAAAAAAAAAGATCATGTGAAGTATACTTCATATTACCAGACAATTTTTATATTAACCTTCTTTCAGATCAGTCATTAAATCTTATAAATGGGACTTGTAATCTTTAAAACACTGATGTTAAATAATATGACTTGTTAAATATTCATAAACAAGGAAGTAAATTCCAAGTACAGATTCTTCAGGATTTGAGATTTTTGTGATGGCTGTCTGGTTGTCTCTATGAAGCTGTACTATTTGTGAATTTCTAGCAGGATCCAACCATGGCAATGAATCAGCTTAAAATCCAGAAGCCATAAAAAGAAATCTATGTGACTGTCCATCACAATAAAAGACCAAGACAGAGTCTTGTTTCAGCCAGTGGGAATGAGAGAAAAGTAACTTCTGGAGCCCAGAATAGAGATAAGGTAACAGGTTTGCCCTGGATTCTTTCACTTTCCTTTAGGAAAGAATAGCTAGTCTAAGCTATCCTTCTCTGGTATGATTTTGTGGGAAAAGCTGCAAATAGAGGGTATCTAGAAACGGCCTCTGTAAAGTGACAGAAATTGAACTTATGTTACACATAGGGTACTCTCATTCCTCATTGCTCATTCAAATGAAAAAACTGACAGGTGAGAACACATCTTTGTTAGGATATAAAAGCCAATGAAAGGACAAAGAAAGAAAGAAAGAAAGAAAGAAAGAAAGAAAGAAAGAAAGAAAGAGAGAAAGAAAGAAAAAAGCAGTCAGTATTTGATTTTCTTCAAGCCAAGAATTTTTGAACATGAAACCAAATTTAAGATCAGGATTCTTAGCTGTTCTCAGGGACTATAATATGAATGGGAAATAAAGTAGTAACACTAACTAAATATCTGAATGAGGAAAAGATTTTCTAAGAAAAGTTTAGAGAAAGTAAAGTCTATGCATATTTAACAAGTTCCCAGATGTTAGTATAGATAGTGATCTAAAATTTTAATGATATCAGGGAGTTTAACACGCCAATTTTTAGGCATTGATAGTGACTAAAATAAATTAAGTCAGCTAACTCTTCCCTTAGGTTAGTATTACAAAGACAACCAGAGAGAATATATTTTTTAACAAAGAAATTCAAGATGTTTTATAAAAAAGCTATGTTTATGAAAAGTGCAAACAAATATAGTTATGTATATGGGGAAGGTAAAAGAGAAATATATATATATATATATATATATATATATATATCATATCTTCTGTATTAAATAAAAAGTATGTCAGGTTAATATAATAAATAGTTTTTCTCCTAGGAGTTCAAGAAGTAGAAAAATTAAAAACCTATCCTTGAACTTTATATTATATTAAAGTCCTTAATATATATATATATATATACATATATATATATATATATATATATATGTACTGGACTACTTTATTTGTTTGGATTCTCTTTGTCGATGTTATTATTTCTTATTTAGACTGATTCTTTCTTTGAAGCCAGAGCTAACCTGAAACTTACTATGTAGCATATGCAGGCCTGGATCAAAGAGGAATAAATTTTCCTCATTATTATTATTATTATTATCATCATCATCATCATCATTATTATTTGCCTCTCAATTGACCAGACACAGGTGTGTGAGCATCAACTCAACATTAAAAATACAATGTCTACCATTCATGTTATTTATAACACTTTTCTAGTGAAGAGCATTCCCTTATGGAGTGTAAGAAAACTTGAAAATAACTGGATAGCACACTGTTTGGAAAAAGAAATTCTGTCTGATTAAGATAGTTCATTTTATCAGTTTGACAGTTCTTGGGGGCGGGTCTGTGAGGACATCACAAGGCACCTCCCCTCAGAGTAAATAGTGCATTTAACAGTCCTGAATTCAGACTACAGAAAAACACGACTGTTGAGTACCTTTTTTTTTTTCTTTTTTTCCTAATGCAGGTCTTGAATCTGTCACTTTATTGGCCTTCTAATAAGCACAGAAAAAGCTCACTGGGTATTCACACATTCATTGCTAGACTCGAGCTACTGAGGCATACAGGGTTATTCTGATTCCAAAGGAAGTTGTTGGATGGCCCAGTAACCTCTGTGTAAGACCTTCCAGTGAATCACATTTAAAACATATATTCATTCTATTGTATTTTTTTCATTTTGAATATTTTTTTTTAGTTTTTATAAATGTGATATAGATGAAAGGTTATTTCAGCTTACTGCAAATGAGTGAAAGTCAGATTTGTGAGCAGCCTATGTGCCAGCTAAACTGCCCCACTCCATAGTTTCTTTTCACAAAGACCCATTCCACCTCCTGCTCTCTTAGACTTCATCACGCTCTCTGGGACCATCCACCACACACAATTACAGAGGACATCCACTGTTCAGGGACAGGCCATCCCAGCCAGAAGTACAAGGACTTCTTGTTGCACCAAAGGCCAAGCCAACTGTAAAAGACCAGCTCTCTACTTGGACAGAGCCTCACGTCTACAGCAGAGGTCATGGTGGCTGCCAGAATTTGAGGCCACAAACACAAGAAGACCAATGAGGCAACAGAATACAAAGAACAGGATACCCCTGAAACAAAGTCAAATTTTAAAATAAGGACCTAAACCTATGATCATCCCAAACCTGAATGCCTAAACACCAGTGTCAGAATTCAATTAAAACAAAACAAAAACAGCCAGGGCAGCATGTCACCATCAGAGCCCATCTGTCCTCTGACAGGAAGACTTGAATATTCCAACATTTCATGCAGCCTGAAATGATCGCCTTCTGCAAGCAGGCAAGGCCTCAAATGGAGGAATTGCAATATTAGTCCAGCCAAATTCCATTTGTTGGACTGCTTGTACTGCTTCAGATTGTTTTGAGAACAGAGCCTAGCAGAATTCTCATCAACGAGACCAGTGAAACTTCATCCATAGAGTGATGGGAACAGATGCAGAGTCCCACAGACAAATATTAGGTGGAACCCAGGGAATTAAGCTGAGGAGGGGCATGAAGGATCACAGGAACCAGAAGAGTCAGGAACACCATGAGAATATGGAGAAGAACTCAGAACCTCACATAGATCAGAGAGCCTGCAGGTGTCGAACCTAGGTCCTCTGCATATATGTTATGTAAGGTTGAGTAGCTTACTTTTGGTATTCTGAACAGTGGAAGTGGGGGTGTTCCTGACTCTTTTGCCTATTTATGGTACCCTTATCCTCCTACAGCCTTGGTGTGATGGTATGCACCTCGTGGTACAGTAGCATATTATATCATTTTTGATAGATGTCCCTAGAATGCCTGCCTTTTTTCCATGCTAATCATCAGTGCTTACATAGTAAAATCAACTCTATATATCTGTGCACATATACTTTTCCAAACTTTGTAGATTATATAAAAATATATATGATGTAATTATCATAAACTGACCTAACTGATGCACTTGCCAATATTTCACTGTATGAATGAATTTAGTGGTTCTTAAATACCCTAGACAATTGGTTTGTAATTCACAAGTTAAAATTCTATAAGCAATTATGTTTCTAGGAACTACCTTACATATTGACATATTAATTCAATCTTTGGGCCACTGATTTCCAGATAAGTAGAGATGGTGCTTCCATCCTTCATTTAGTTCTGTATTTCCTAGGATTACTTTTGATAAGTTTTCTCAGTTTTGATCTGCCGTTTATTCAGGAATTGTCTCTATTTCCTCCATATTTGAGGAAAATACCATTTGTATCATTATTAAGGGAAATAGTTTACAACACAGCAAGGAAAATTACTGGGGAAAGGCCAAAATTCCTTTCAAAAGAATAGTTGACATTAATTTTGCTCAGATGTAGAGCATAGAAAAATTGGGCAATCATTCCTACTTTGAAATAAATTCAACTCACAAAAGTATTTAGAATATAATAATATGCTGAAGTGATTTTGAGAGAGATTTTTCAAAGTTTTAAGTTCTAGTACTTAAAATAAGAAATGTACTGATCTAACACCTAATAAAGAAAATATGTGTTTATTAAAGTGCGGCTCGTCCTGCAGTCTGTTTTGCTTTCATTTACTTTCATCATGTGTCTGTGCATTGCCAGTAATTTATATTCACCATATGGACTGATTATTCATGTTTCTAAACACTGTAGAGTTTTCAAAAGCCAATTTTGCATTATGGAAGTAAATAAAT
Organism: Phodopus roborovskii; assembly: GCF_943737965.1. Taxonomy (NCBI): domain Eukaryota; kingdom Metazoa; phylum Chordata; class Mammalia; order Rodentia; family Cricetidae; genus Phodopus; species Phodopus roborovskii. The sequence continues at coordinate 10,626,079 of NW_026126470.1, forward strand.
CAATTATATCATAGTTTCATTCTAACTATATGTTATTTGATACAAAGACAGGGAAATAATGAGTATATTTTTTATTTAAAAGCATTTAAATGCATTGGTTCCATGACACTCTAGCTGCTTCCATGGCTCTGAGGTGATTCCTCCTTTGATCTACATTCCTTCACATCAAGTTGACAAACTGTGCAAAGATGTATCTATTGAAGTCATCATTAATGTCTGAATTTCATTAGGTGAAGAAAGTTCGGTTATATTTAAACTCACACAGTACCTCTTATCACTGCTATGTAGTAATCCACTACTGCATCACAGACATTAATATTTAAGGGTTTTCTTTAAGTGTCCTTTCAGATACAAAGAAGCAGCACCAGTACGAAGTAATCGAAAGTCATCTCCATGATTCTTATGCCCTAATGTCTACAACCTTAGAAATTTCCTCTGCAAGACTATAAAGGAATATGTATAAAAAGAGGAAATTTTTATTTCTGATACTATTGTCCTTATGTCGATATGACCACATACCTTACAAAAGCCAACTAATAAAGGAGAGGTACATTTTGGCACATAGTTTCAGGAGACATGGTATATTGTTGAAGGGGAGTGAAGGAGCATTTGTCTTGAGTGGTGGGAATGTGAGGTAGATACCTTGCAAAACTTGGTATATCACACTAGAGAGTAGGACCTGAAATGGAGTTGAGTCTGAGCCCTAAAGAACTATCCCAGTGACCTACAGTAGCCATCTAGTCTGCAGTCTCCCATTGGATAACTCTGCATACATTCCAACACAAGTGTCCATAGCATACATTTCTAGCTTCTGCCCATAGAAATTATACCATTACATTATTAATATGATGGGAAATAACTTCCACTAACCCAACTTTTTTTATTAATTTTTTCATTTAAAAATTATTTTTCATTTTGTATACTAACTCCAGTTCCCCCTCTCTCCCCTTCTCCCAATTCTCCCCTCCCCCCGCCCAGCTTTCTAACCTTTCCACACCCATTCACTCCTCAGAGGGGGTAAGGTCTTCCTTGGGGAGTCCAAAGTCTAGCATACCAAGTTGAGTCAGGACCAAGCACCTCCCCACTTTATCAAGGCTAAACAAGGTGTCCAACCAAGAGATTGGACTCTAAAAAGACAGTTAATGGACCTGGGACAAGTCCTTGTGCCACTGCCAGCACCCCATCTCCAGCAGATCAAGTCACATAACTGTCACCATATTCAGAGGGTCTAGTTCGATCACATGCAGGTTCCTCAGCTGTCAGTTCATAGTAATGAGCTCCCACTGGCTGGGAACAGCTATCTCTGTGGTTTTCTCCAATATGGTCTTGATCCCCCTTTTCCATATGACACCTCCTTCATTCCTTCAACCAAACTCCAAGAGCTCAACCCAGTGTTTGGCTATGGATGACTGAACTTGCTTCCATCAGTTACTAGCTGTATGTTCTATGATGACAGATAGGATGGTCACTAATCTGTTTAAAGAGAAGACCTGTGATGTAAACTTCATGTACAATTTTAGCCATCACTACAACAGATATATTTTAAAAATTTACTTGTTAGTCAAATTCCCATTTTGTTAACATAAGAAATAAATTAATCAATTAATGTATTTGAAGATGTTTCAGTATTTGTAGAGATTTTGTTTGATTCAGGTTTTTGAAGTTACACTTCCAGTGCCAACTTTCATGATTATATTAGACACTAAAAATAAAGTGTTAAAATAAATGTTATAGGGCTCTCATTTTTTTCATTTTTTGCTAATAATTAAATCTCAGGAGTAATGATATTATCCAATAATTTGAAAAAAGCTATATATTGAAATTAGTAAACATATATTTCTTACATGGTTATCACCTTTTGATTAATCATTAAATATGGACAGAACTGGAGAAATGGCTCAGTAACTAAGAGTACTAAGTGAATTTCCAGAAGACAGGTTCAGTTTCAGGTACCCATATTGTTGTTTTGGTATAAGTGGTGGTCAGGCACACATAGCATACTTATGTACGTGAAGGCAAAACACTCAATCACATAAACTAAAAATAAAATAATTTTAAAAAAGTGAAATATGGTGATTATGTATATGGTTTCCAATTATTAACATTATAATAATACTATAATAATTATCCCTACATACATGTACAAAACAGTTTATTATGTAGTAACTCAAAGTATATACAGAACAAGACCAATGAGCTTAGAGAAAGGAGAAAATCCATTCATTTGTTCAGTAAAAGCCAGACAGTGTGTTAGTACTGGAGAAGTGCTATGAATCAAACCAGACAAACACTTTGTTTTTATGAATCTTAAGCTCAGGTGGGACAGGTACCATAAATGGAAAATATGTCATTTGTCAAGTGGGATAACTGCTTTGAGAAAATCCACAGGGGACTTAAGGAGCAGAAAGTGATGATGGTAAAGAGGTGCCCTGTCACACAAAATAGAGGAGAGCTATGTCAGAAAGTGGAACTCAGAAGGAAATGGAACACAGAGTGGTCAATGGAAAGGCATTCGCAAGAAAGAGTAGGAAAATGTGGTGGGTAGTATGTTTTACTTCTTGAAAAAGTATGGGTTTTTTGTTGTTTGTTGTTTGTTTGAGTTTGTGTGTGTGTGTGTGTGTGAAACTATGGCACTTGTTTATAAGACAGGATAAGAATTTCACAACATGTACCAGGAGACATGTTAATCTGCAATCAGACTGACCTAAATGAGTATTTAATAGTCAACTGTCATTCTCCTAGCCAAATAGGACAGTTAAAGGAAGATTTGGTGGGAACCATCACCCCTGCATCTTTCAAGTCCTTGGTGGTAGCTCTTATTTCTGTAATTCATGCAGAGACCCAGAGATGTGATACTGTTTTTGGTTCACTGTTTTCCTTAACAGAGACAACTCTAACGGCTTCCCAACCATAATAGCCTTCAAGCCACAGGTCAGGGACCAATGTGAGAATTCTGCCAATTTCTAAGTGTCTTTGGTGATCTGATAGAATGTTCCCCAAAGGAAGTTGCACTATTAAGAGGTATAGCCTTGTTAGAACAAATATCTTGTTAGGGAAAGTGAGTTACTGTAGAGGCAGACTTTGAAGACTCATATATGCTCAAACCACACCCAGTGAGACAGACCACTTATTGTTGCCTCATAGAAACCTCAGCTGTGTCTCCAGTACCATGTCTGCCTGCACACCACCATGTCCCACCATAATGATAATGGACTGAACCTCTGAACCTCTGAAATGTAAGCCCTGCATTAAATGTTGTTACTCTATAAGAAAAAAAAAAAGAGAATGTCAAGATGATTTTTTTTACAAGCAATGTATTTGATACCAGGTTGCAATAACAGTGATGCTTTGGGGCAAACATTAATCTCAAGTGAGTAAGCATTAGGGCAGATCTGTGGAAATCACTTATTTGGGTTAGTTCTCACATATTATCCAAAGTTTATAGATCATAACAACACAAGGTAGTTTTAACCCCAATTAGGTTTCAGAACATTAATTTTTTTTCTGAGAAATGTACTTCCTCTCCTTGAACCATTAAGAGAGGCTAGGTGATTTATTTATTTATATAATTCAGATGCATTTTATGCCCAATACAAAAGTCAAACTATAAATACTCATTTTTCTAATTCAGCCAGCAAGACATATATGCAAATTCCAACTTATTCCCAGAGTCCTATTATATGTAAATATAAAGCATAGAATATCTAGTATATCATTTGATTATATAAGAATCTTATTTAAAATGTACATTAAAATTAAGGATACTTATTTCTGCTTTGATATGTTATTTATGATTTAGTAAAGATTGCCTGAAGTATCAGAATGCAAAGCCAGCCACACTAGTTAGCTATAGATGATAGGTAGTGGTACACACATTTATTCCCTGGACTCAGGAGACAGAGGTAGATGGATCTCTGCTAATTCAAGGCCACACTGAGCTACACAAAATTGACCCAGGCTAAAAGAGAAATAGCTCAAACAAAGGTGATATGAGCACTAGGGATCCCACAACTTTAATCCCAGAATTTCAAAGATATAAAAGGAAGAAGCAAAGGGCCTTATGAGAGAATTTGTCTCCAACCACATTGAAGAGAGGCAGCTTCTGAGATTATAGTCTGAGACTTGGTGGAGCCAGGATATCCATTTCAGTCTGAGGTAAAGTTGAGAGTTAGTGGCTGGCTACTTTGTTTTTTCTGATCTTCAGCTTGAAGCTTGAATCCCAATATCTGTGTGTAGGTTTTTACTTTCCATGTTATATAGTTCCTTTGAATTTGCATTTATCCTTAATTTTTCTAAAAAATGTGCTATATTAATTTTCCATGATACTGACTGTCTTACATTTCTGCTTCTTGTTTTTGAGATACAGTTCTTGCAATGATAGTGATTCAGAGATAAATAGTCTTCATTTTTAATTATTACTGCATTTATTAGTTATGGGTGTAAGTGTATTATTTCACTACAATTATATAATTTATACCAAATTAGCTGAAACTGAAATACTAATAATGAGTGTTCAAACATTACAGAAACTGCTTAAGACAGAAAAAGTTTTAAGTCTCATGATCTTTAGGTTGTTTGTCTAACATAACTGTCTTATCTTTGAATACTTATACTACGTATTTAGTCTTGTTAATGAGGAACAAGTCCAGGGTCTTGTACATGACAGGCAAATTCTCTGAGCAATACCACCATAAATATTCATTTAATGAGGAAATAAGTTATAACTTATGAACAAATGAGGCAAATGAATAATAATAGAAACTTAAAAGACACTCTTATACCCAATGTGCTCATGGGTGAAAATTTCATATATTGCAAAATGGAAGCTCTAGATTATTAGGAAATGACAACACAAAAACAGATATATGTTTTTAAAACAAATATTAATTTTACAGATAACATATGCACTTGATTCACTGTTCCAGAGAGGGCAGGAAGAATTAGCTTTCCATTTCTTACCCACCGCCAAAGAACTAGTGATGTTTACTTCCAGGTGCAAAGAGGATAAACTGACTGAGCAGGTTATATTTGGGAGTACATATTTATATATGAATACATATGTGCTATAAAAACATGATAAAAAAGGACATAAATTTGAGAGAGGGGTATATATATATATATATATATATATGTATATATATATATATGGATTTATAGAGAGAAAAGGGAAGATGGTAATGATGTAATTATATTATAATCTCAAAAATAAAAGAAAAAGAAATTCTTAGTTTATCTTTTTGAGTTTCTCAGTAAATACTTTATCTCTGTATGTTATATACTACTTATATTAAAATTAAAGAAATAAGAATTATGTCCCCAATTTTTTTGTGGATATTACTGATTTTGGTATTCACCCCATTGCCTTGGAATAGCACAGCTGAAATCTTCTGCTAACATTTTTGAGACTAAAGAAATCGTACAAGGCTGAGAAACAGAATAAGGAGACATGGTAATATATGGGATGCCTTTCTTGTATCAAAATATAATGAGAGAACAGTACTAGAAAGACATTTTATAAAATTCCAAGGAAAGTTCCTCAAGAAATACAGCACTGAAGAATAATGCAGGAAGAAGACCAGGGAAAAGGAAGGGAAAATCCTTTGATTCTCAATGCTAGACACGAAATCCAGCCCTTGGGCATGTTAAACAGGTTCATTACCACTGAACTACATCTACAAACCACTACAATTCATTGTAGCAATCACAGTCTCAATCCAGTTTTAGACACTTTCTGTTACCTCTCTACAGAATCTTAACAAACAAAAATTCTTCATTCCTATCCAGCAAACCATAATTCAGTAATTAAACTTAATATCTTAATATATAAGTCTCTAACACTTTTTTCTCCATCTTGCTGCCTTCTTCTTGGACAAAATGTGAGTTTTCTGTTTCCTGCTGTTATTGTCACACTTGCCTGATGCCAAGATTTCCCACCCTGTTGGACTCTTAATTCTCTGGAACTATAAATTCTGGCAATTCCTGAATTCTATAAGTTGCCTTGGTAATGATATTGCATTAAAGTAACAGAAGAACTTATGTCATATTATGTTCAAAGGGCTAACTTCTCCTGGCTGCTTATGCTTGAAAGTGGGCATTTTTTTCCCTCTTTTTTCCATGAAAAGGATTTTCTGGAGTATGCAGTGAAGCAACATCTTCTTCCCCTGATGTTGCAAATGGAATTGGTATCTCTGACTGAGACATACTTTTCCATTGACTATGTCTCCTGCCATACCTCTAGTAAATGATTCTAAGATTATTTCCACAGCATTTGGGGATGTTAAATGGATTGCACACAACATATTTTAAAATTTGGAGTAGTCTAGAACTATAAAAATTGTAAATTTCTTTTAACTGTGTTATGTTAATTCCTAAACCTAATGAAATGTGATAAAAAAAAAATACAGGTAGAGATCCTAAAGCTTAAAACTATTTTACTACTACCAATTCTAATTTGACTTTATTATTTTATCACTGAATCAAAGAAAGACATCTATGGTCTTTAAATGTCCGTTAAATATGGCACATTAATTTTACAGAAGAGTATGGGTATTTTAATCACTCATTAAACAAATTTTAGTCCTGATTTATTTACTATATTTGTATGTATGGATGAGGAAGAAGTCTCCTTCCTATAAGAAAAAGCATTTAATTTCTATATCAAAATAAAAGAGAATCAAAACCAAGGCTCAGAGCAGAGAATGTCTCCACTAATTGCATTATTTTGACATGATAGATTAGCTTCCTAAATTTCCTGAAAAATAATTTCATACACTGATTTATAAAAGGCATGATATTTTTAGAAACCTATGATAATATGAAGAAAACTGAGGTAAGAAACATAGCTTTATATGTACTTATAAATAAATGTATTTTTACTGAAAAATCTTAATGTTGCTGATATAACATTACTTAATAAAAGCCAACTGAAGTTGGCTTATGTATGACAAAAATGAAACTGGTTTGACAAGATTTTAATTGTTGTAAGCTTTTGATTTCATTGGTACAAATGTAATATACATGATTCCCCTGTCTACAAAAGTCAGAAACGTGCACAAACATCAACATATACTAATACTTTAAATTTAATTACAAATCTTTGAAACAGAGAAGCAGAATATTGAACTGCATTAGTCCATCTGTTCTGCTTAAAAAGCGCCATCCTGTGAAAGGCAGTGTGTGGCATACATCGGTTCTTACTCTGTGCCAAGTAAGTGTGTCCTTGTTGGCTTAGGCACAGTAGTAAGTTATGTTGAAAGTACTAAGTTATGGTCTCAAATTACAGAAAGCTATGATCAGGATATTTTCCAAATCGGCAAATAGATCTTCGTGATTTAATGATTTGGTAAGGTGGCTTAATGTATGTCCAAGATGTGACTATTGCTTGTAGTTTATAAAATTTATAAAATTACTTATCTGAAGTAGAGGCCAGTCTTGGTTGCAGAGTTAGCTGTTGATGTTACTGCCATTGAATGACCAGATATTTGGCATTATAAGAGGATTCATTTTTATGATTTAAGGAAGAATTTATTGTGGTATTAGAACTCAATTTTCTCTGATTTCTAGTTACTTCATTTTCTTCTTAGATCACAACTTTCTTATATGTACAATATTCACAAAATTTGCAAGGGCATCCCTTTTGGGAATTGTCATTCAAGTAATAAAATCATTTTAGCCTCTTGGCTCCTTTTAGATGAACAGATGGTTTACAATGAGACAAAAATTATAAATTATAAAGGAGAGGCAAAATTAGACAACAATGTTAAATATATGGTGAAACCCATGCAGTTTAAAATGGAAAAAAAATCTCATACCAAATTCAAAACAGGATAAAACTCCTTCTTTACATTAAATGAGTAGGAAATTTGAATTTAAGTTATTTTAGCTGACCATGAAGATAGTAGGTTCTAGTTGTCTCTACTGTTACTATTTGATGTCACTTTCTCAAAATTCAGTACTGCAATGCCAGGAACTGAGAACTTAAAGGGCACTAATTAAACTGAGTAAAATTTTGCAAATTGAAATGCATAATAATGAATAAATAAAGAAGGTTTGAAAAATGTTCAATAATTTTAGTTTTAAGGTACTTTGATAAAAGAAGTTTCAAAATTTAAATTCCTAAATAGGTGTTAGGTTGGTTAAAAATAATGCATAATTCTCAAGTGATAATAACAAAAACACAGTATGTAATTCTATGTGCTGTCGCCATTGGAACTAGTTTAAAATGCATTTGGAGACAATGTCATGATTTATTGTTCAAACAAAGGAAGATTGCAATTTCTTTAAGAATCACAAAAATTATATAGTTTATTCTAAGTATATGACACAATAACAGCCAATGGACAATAAAAGGTAAAAGTAAAAGGAGTTGGGAATTAAAAAAAAAAAATTGCAAACTCAAAGAAGGATCTCATTTTCATTGCACGCAGTGGGACATTCCAAGTTGACCATGTCCTACCACAACTTTTGTTGAGTTTGCTTTTAACATGTTGAGTTCTACAGATGTCAGTTGGAAAATCTGCTACTATTAAAACTTTAGTACTAAAATTGTATATCCTTAACTCTACAATTAACTAGACATATTATATTTGAACACTTGTAGTTTTTTCTTGCACAGTTTCTAGGATAAGAAACATCATCAATCCAATATTTATTACAGAATAGTAAATGCATCTAAGGGTAGTAGTTTGTGTTACTCTGCCCCTAAGGAAAAATAAAAAAATGTCTAAGCACCTCAGATAAAGAATCAAGAGCAGCTCAAAGTAAGGACAGCACTAAAATCCAGGAGGGTGAATCAGTGTATTTTATTGTAGCTACACAGGAATATGGATGAGGGAGTACTCACAGCAGTAAAAATGACAACTGCATCACCAAGAGTCAACCCCAGCGACACTCATACAATTTTATTTCACTGCCAAGCTCGTCTGCTTGCTGCCATGTTCCCAACATGGTGGGTCATGAAGTCTAACCCTCAGGAACTATGAATTTCAAAATGAATTTTTTAAGTAAGTTGCCTTGGTCAATGCCTTTCTTCACAATAATATGAAAGTAACTAAGACACATAAGTTATTAAATTTGAAGTTTCTCCAATTTTTAATTTAGAAAACTTATGACATTTTTGTGAACATATATATCAAGGTCTGTATTTTCTTCAAGAATAATTTTTTTATTAAGATACAAAAGTAATGCTGTCTTTGTTCCCATTTTAAATCTGTGACTTTAATTTAAGATTAGGAATTATTTTATAGATCATCTTTATATATATATATATATATAAAAAACTATCCCGTTCTGCCTTCGTTTAATTTTGGTGAAAAAAAATCTCATGTCCTCCTCTGCATTCCAATGACCCTGTGATCTTCTTGTAGAGATAATAAGCTAGATATGTAAATATTCTTTAACAATCTTTCTCTATCTTGTGTAGACATCAATATTAAGAGAAATGCAAAGGGCTGAAAATGTGGAACATCTGGATACATTTTGTAATTTGAAGGTTATATGACCTAGTATGAGCTTCCCATCTGGTATGCTGAGAAGTGTTTGCTCTAAGAGTTTTCAGTATTAGCATAGTATGAGAGTTCTGTTGGATTCACAATTAAGCAGTATTGAGTGGCCCAGTGGCCATATTTTTGACACTAGAATTAATATATAAGAATTTTAAAATAAAGGATTGAACATGGTCTTTTTTTTTGATGCTTAAAAATCTATATATTACTCAGACCCCCTTGAACATGGGTCTTAGTTAGAAGGCCTGGGCAGTCTAAGGGACCTCTGACAGTTCTGACAGTGGAACCAGGATGTATACTTTGGGCCCAAAAGGACTTTGGGAGCTCATTACCCATGGAGCTCCCTTAACCTAGAGGCAAAAGGGAGGGCCTATTCCCTACTCAAATGACTTGACAGATTTTGTTGACCCCTCCAAGAAGGCACCACTCTCCCAGTGGAGTGGTGGAGGGAAAAGGATGGGAGGGTGGTCGGGTGACATGGGAGGGAGGGAGAGAGAGCAGGAAACAGGGAAGAAGAGGAAACTGGGATCAATATGTAAAATAAGAAAAAAAATTAAAAATCCACATATTATGTATTTATCTGAAAATACTAAGAAAAATAATAGTTTAGTTAAGATGATATGCATTTTCTCTTAGTTTTAAGATTTGGCAACTACCATTTATAGAAAGTTAAAAATGTGAATACTTTACATTTTAAACTGTATTATTAGTTTATGCCCACACAAGGAACTTGAGGTATAGCAAACCAAATAGTATGATCCCTTTCCTGTGCCAAATGTATGATCAAGTTTCATCATTGAAATTGCATAGTATGAGTGAGTTAAGGGGTCCACCTGTATTTGTTAATAGCAGAGATTTGTTGACTGTATGTTTAAATTATTGTACTATTGAATTAAGGCTCTTAGCTTCCTAAAAAAGTCTTTTATTTTCATTACAGAAGTGTGAAGCTAAAGTCATGAAGCCAAGTCTAATATCCTCCAAATAATGATATTGCAGTCAAAGGGCAAACACCTTTTGAGAAAAAAAGTTGAGTCAAATATGTCAAAATTTGTATTCCTATTTTTAATGCATTTTAATTTTTCATTTAAATGGGATTCGAGTTGTCGTGTGGTATCTAACTTAATCCTATCTACAATCCTCTTACCTTGGGTATCATGACATGAGTCTGTGTTCCAGATTCATGTTCATCCATTAGTTAATGCTACACCTTCTGTGTGGCCCCATATCAAGAAAAAAAAATTATCTTCATTGTAATATAACCTACTTACTTAGAGCAAAATGTATCACCTTTGTTATTTTTACACATATCTTGAGGAAATTCTAACAGTAGAGTCTTTGCAAAGTCTAAAAGAGTTCATATTTCACTTAATATAAAAGTTTATTAATTTGCATGCTCTCTCTCTGCCTTTTGGTTAGTTTGGATAAAGTTTTGTCTATCTTGTTGATTTTCTTGAAGAACCAACTCTTTGTTTCAGTGATTCTTTCCACTGTTTTCTTTGTTTCTACTTCATTGATTTCTGCTCCCAATTTGATTATTTCCTGGCATCTTTTCCTCTGAGGCGAGTTTGCTTTATTTGTTCTAGAGTTTTCAGTAGTGCTGTTATTTCTCTAGTGTTACTATTCTCCAGTTTCTTCATATGGGCATGCAGTGCTGTGAAATTTTTTTTCTCTTAGCACTGCTTTCAAAGTTCCTATAAGTTTGGGTATGTTATGTCTTCATTCTCACTGAATTCTATGAATTCTTTAATTTCTTTATTTCTTCTTTGAGCCAGGAATGGTGCAATTGTGCATTGTTCAATTTCCAAGAGTGTGTAAGTTTTCTGCAATTTGTGTTGTTGTTGAATTCTAACTTTAAACCATGGTATTCTGATAAGATACAGGGAATTAACCAGTTTTCTTTATATCTGTTGAGGTTTGCTTTATTGATCACTATGTGATCAATTTTAGAGAAGGTTCCATGTGGCACTGAGAAGAAGGTATATTCTTTTGTGATTGGATGGAATGTTGTATAAATGTCTGTTAAACCCAATTGTGACATAATTTCTGTTAGTTCCTTTTTTATTTTAAGTTCCTATCTGGTGGTCCTATCTAGTGGTGAGGCTGGGGTGTTGAAGTCTCCCACCCTATATGTGTGAGGTTTTTTGTGTGATTTGAACTAAGGGAAAGGGGACAAGAACTGCTGAGTATATTGGGAGCACAGGGAGGGAGAAAGAGGAGGGAGATAGGTGAAAGGGAAGGGGAGAGGATGAGGTGGAGGAAAACAAGAGGGATCAAGAAGACTGATCAGGGAATGAATAAAGGAGAACCAAGAGAGAGAGAGAGAGAGAGAGAGAGAGAGAGAGAGAGATACATTAATGGAGGGAGCCGGTATAGGTTTAAAGAAAGATCTGGCACAAGGGAAATGTTCAGAGATCCATAAAGATGATCCCAAATTAGAACCTAGGCAGTAGTGGAGAAGTCACCTTTGATACCCTTTCCCGATAATAAAATTGATGACTACATTAACTGCCATCCTAGAGCCTTCATCTGGTAGCTTATGGAAGCATAATCAGGTACCCACAGCTAAACACTGAGCAACACTCCTGGAGTATAGTTATAGAGAGAAAGGAGGGATGGGCAAAGAAGTCAAGACAGTGCTAGAAAAACGTACAGAAGCATCTGAACTGAACTAATGAGATTCCAGGGATTCCAGTTGTAAAGCTGGTGAACCAGCATGGAATTGAACCAAATCCTCTGAATGTGGTTGCCAGTTAGAACTGGGCAGTCTATATGACCTCTGTCAGTGGAGCTAGTATTTATCTCTAATGCACAAATAGACTTTGGGAGCCCATTCCCTATGGAGGGACACTACTTCAGCCAGATACATGGAAGAGGGCCTAAGTACTCCCCTAAATAATGTGACAGACTTTGATGATCCCCCATGGATGGCCTCACTATCCTTGGGTAGTAGGTGGTAGGTAGGTTGGGCGGGTTCAGTGAGAGCATGGGAGGATGGAAGTGAGAGGAAATTGGGGGACTGATATGTAAAATAAAATTGCTTCTAAATAAAAGATAGTTAAAGTTTATAGTTTAATTATTTATTTATTACTATTATTATCACTGATTTTTCAAGACAGGGTTTCTCTACTTTTGTTTTAATTTATTTTTCTTATTTTACATATTGAGCCCAGTTTCCTCTCCATCCCTCCCTATCTCTCTTCCATCCACACATGCCCCCTGACCATCCTCCTATTCTATTCCTACCCCCTACTCCACATGTAGGGTGATCCATTCCTGGAGGATTCATCTAAATCTGTCAAGTCATTTGCAGTAGAGACTGGGCCCTCCCTCCTGCTTCTAGGTTAAGGGAGTATCACTCCATGGGGAACGTGCTCCCAAAGTCCTTTTGTTCACCAGGGATACATCTTGGTTCCACTGTCAGAAGTCCCTTAGACTACACAAGCCTTCTAACTGAGATGCACATTCAGGGGGTCTGAGACGGTTCAATGGTGGATTCCCAGCTATCAGTCCGGGGGCCCATTGGCTCCTCCTTGTTCAGGTCATCTCTCTGTGTGGGTTTCTGTAGCCTGGTCTTGTTCTCCCTCTCTGCATCTGGATTCCAGTTCAGCTTTGTATTTAGCCATGGGTGTCTGCTTCTGCTTCCATCAGCTACTAGATGAGGATTATATGATGGTGGATAAGTTAGTCATCAAACTCATTATCAGTGAAGGACTTTTATGGTAGCCTTTCCACTGTTGCTCAAATTGTTAGTCAGGGTCAGTCGTGTAGGACTCTGGACATTTCTCTAGAGTCAGGTTTCTCTTGAAACCTATAATGGCTCCCTCTTTTGTGGTATCTCTCTCTCCCTTTATTTTTCTCTTGTCTATTCCTCCTCTGACACAATCTTCCTAGTCCCAAGTTTGTAACCTGTCCTGAAACTAGCTTTGTTAGAAAAGGCTGGCCTCAAACTCACAGAGATCCACCTGCCTCTACTTCGTAAGTGCTGGGATTAAAGGTGTGTCCAACCAACAACAAGCTTATAGTTAAAATTGTAAAGAATAAATAATATTTAAGACTGGAGACATAAATATGTATATATCTAAACAGATAACCACAGATACTAAAACACTACTTCATGCTTTGCAAATAAATATTAATTATGATTCATTCCTCCATTCTACACAGGTACATTCCCCATAGTGCATCATTGCCATATTATCACTGAAGTTAAGTAACATTATAAATCATCACAGTTAGCAATAACTTTACAGTTTTGATCCAGGTACTAAATTAAAGCATTGTAATATAATAAGATGAATCTCCTCACCAGATGGCTGCTCTCTCAGGGAGCACAGTCCTGTCTACAAAATTAGCAGAGCTGACAATTTCTCTTTTCTTTGACCTCAGTTAATATACTCTTGGTTCAACCTACTTTAAAACTTTGAAAAAAAAAACCTTCCAAATATTTCTCTTCCATTACTTCTCAGTCTGCAGAGTCTATTCATGCTAAATTAGGTTCTTTCATTTAATGGTTAGAATAAGTCAGCTTATTTGCTCACACCAATTTTATAGCTTCAAGTTCAATAGCTTTATCTCTTGAAATATACAATAAGCAATAAGAGCTTCTGCTCCTGTTGATTGTCATCTCGCACAGCATTAAAGACACAGTGACACCATGAGCATTCTGGGTCAGGATTCTGAGAAATGGATTCATCAAATATGGTAAGCCCTACTTTAGAGATAATGACACTTCTTTCCCTGTCATTGTAGAAAGAATGTGACCAAAGTTCCCATATTATTCTCATGAACTATATTTAAAATAAGTATTTTCCAAATTCTGCTAACAAATATTTCAGAAGTACCTTTTTAGTCTAATCTAAAAAGTTAATAGAAATTGTTGTAAGTGTAGGAAGAGAATAACTATAGCAAGAGGAAAAGATGCTGAGAGCTCTGTCAGGTGCTTTCCATAGTTTTCTGTACAATTTGAACATATCTGTTTTAGTTACGTATCCATCTCACTTAAGGTTCTTATTGAATCCATCTCCTACCTTGGCACACATAGATATCATTTATTATATGCATGTATTTATTGTTGTATATATGTTTTAACATACAAACATTCACTTTACAGATGTATTTAATTTCCTAAATTAACATTAACTAGTGTATTTCACCCAATCCATTCACCTGCTTCTCAGTGACCCTTGCATTATTAAAATGTTTATATATTTACATATGGATGTGAGCTATATTTTATCACTGACAATACAATATGAGCAAATTTAATGAGGACACAGTTACAATGGTGTAATTTCAGTTATCCATCCAGTTAGTGACACTGTTTTTTTATAAGATACAGTTTGTAAAATTATTTGTATTATTATATATATTTATTTTATATATTATACATATTTATATATCATAAATACTCTTTTTTCTTTTCAGGGGGGCTACAACCTAGCTCCCAGATAACTCACAATCAGAGGCTTATCCTGGCTTTCGCTTGCCTTGTTTCTTGACTGTTTTGCTTAACTTAAATTGTCTCATCTACCTTTTGCCTCTGGGCTTTTCCTTTCTTACTTCTATGATCTTACTCCATGTTGGCTGTTTAGCAGTGGCTGGCCCCTGATATCCCTCTTCTCTGGCTCATAATTTCTTTGTCTCTCCTTCAATTTATGCTCTTTGCCTGGCAGCTCCTTCTATCCTCGCTTCTGCTTCTCTATTGTCTGTTCAGCTCTTCATTAGCATCATCAGATGTTTTAGTCAGGCAACGAATCACTGCATCACAGAATTAAACACATGCAGCATAAACATAAGTCACACACCTTAAAATCATATCCTATCACACTGTTGTCATCCCAATGTAACAGCAATTACAGATTTCTGCACTTTTCCTGTATAAGATGAGACTTCGCAATAAACAGTAACAGATCAAGAAAGGTTCACAGGGCTCTCTCCCTCACTACTCAACTAGTGATTATTGATGGACTATGGGGTAAGGTAAGATGTTGCATTCCATTTCATAAAAATTGAGGAGGCCACCATGATGCAGAGTGTAGCCCCAAACTCAGGGTCAGGCAATCAAGCACGTTTAATTCTCACTATGTTCAGAAAATGAAACAAAAAGAGATGGATGTAGAAATAGGACCTGTAGGGAAGAACAGAGGTTTGAAAGCGATATGAAGAAAATAAGAGGACACAGGGCAGAAGGTATCAGAATGTATTATACAAGAATACCTGTATAAATTTGTTAAGGAACAAATACGATAAAAATTATTAATACAAAACAAAGCAAATTTTTAATCTTACAAAAAAAAAAAAAACATGATGGAAAGTAACCTAGGGAAAGAGCCCTTGGAATTTTCTGGCCTTCACATACATACTACAGGTAAATCCACCTTTGTACATGTGTGTACATACATTTATGCCCAATATAGACATATTGCTTTTATTCATTGTGTTTCTGGGATAAATACTATGACCAAGAAACTAGAAGTTTGTCTTAGCTTTTGAAGAGACATCATTGCCAGGGCAACTAACTAAAGAAAGTGTTCATAGGGCTCTTTAAGTCCCAGGTGGTCAGAGTAAATGTTTATTATGAAGGGAACCTGACTGCAGGCAGGCTCGCATGACCTTGGAGCAGTAGATGAGATCCTACTTCCCACCAACAGGCATCAGGCAGAGAGAGGCAGCTAGCAATAGTGTGGGCTTTTGAAAATTAAAATATCACCTCCATAACAAGGTTACACTCCTGAACCATTCCTAAACAGTTCTGCAAAGTAGGGATCAAATATTCAAAGATATGAACCTAAGTGGCTACTCTAATTTAAACCATCACAGTGAATTATTTGTTTTCTGTAGTCTTGTGAATATACTTTTCAAGGCTAACTAGGTCACTCCAATCCTCCTGAACTTGACAAGCAAACTTATTACTTTAAACCACACACTAAAAATCCCTGTGTCCTCAAAATATCATGATAATATCATAATATAAAACACAGTGCAATTGTATAAATTCATTGGATTATAAAAATTCCAACAATTTAAAAGATTGATGTCTCTTTGTAAAAGTCAAAATCTCTTACCCGTTGGTTCCTGTTACAAAATTAAGTACTTTATTATTTCAAAACGAAAGTGGTCATATGACATAAAAACTACTACACTTAAGCAAAACCCAAATTCAACAGTGTAAACCCAGATTCTTTAATCAGTGTCTAACATCTGGGGCTCCCTCATCATGTTGTCATTGTCTTCTGGTCCCAAAGACTTTGACAGACCACCTGGATTGGGAGATGCCATTATGTATATATATTTTGCATACTGGTTAATGAATAAAGCACTGTTGGCCAATAGGAAAGGAAGATAGGAGGGGCTACGAAACAAGGAGGAAAGAGGAAGGAGTAAGGAGGGTCAAGATGGGGAGTCCGAGAAAGCAGAACCACCAGCCACATCTCCCTGGTAAGACAACGTGGAAATACATAGAAATGGGTTAATACTTAAGACAGAGCTAGCCAATAAGAAACAAGTAACGGGACAAGAGCATTATATCAAATACACAGTCTCGGTGTGTTAATCAGGGCTGGCGCTGCAGCGGGACAAGACTAGACAGTGGGAGGAAAAACCCCTACTCCTTACACACCTGTGCAGCTACATCACTGAGGAGCAAACAGCTTGTCTTACAGGTTCAGATCAGCTCAACTTCACAGCTACCAATTTACATGGTGGGTATATCTCATGGTCTTTCAATCTGGAGTCTCCGGATGACAGGTGTGATACTTTCACAGCTGTCAGTATTGGCCTCTCTTGAAAGGCTCTGACATTGACACATGGTGTCATGCTTTAGCCATTACTTCTTCATGATACCCCAAACCTTGAATCTTACACTCCTTTAAAACCATTATCACTAAAAAATAGTATATAGTGCCAAGTTCATCTGTCAATTTGAGATGGAGTTTGGGCCCCATGGACAATAGTTTTGTGTGTCAGCCCTGAAGAAATGTTTTCCTATTGTCCAAATATTTCAAATACATAGTCTGATCTTTATGAAATTGCTGTTGTTTATCAACCTCAGTTGCTGAGTGTATTCGTGTCCCCATGAAGCATAAAAGGTTTCACTTCAGTAATGTTAACTATTCCTTATTAACAGCTGATTCTTTATCCAAAATATAAGAAAAATGGCCACAATCCCAAATCTTGATGTAACATATGCCCTTCTCTAACCCTTATAAGCAGTGATTCTCAATCCTACTAAAACTGTGGCACAATATTTAGGGACCCCACCCAATAAAAAATTACTTTGTTGCTACTTCATAACTGTAATTTTGCTACAGTTATGAATCATAATATAAATATCTGATATATGTAATATCTGATATATGACTCCAAAAGGGGTTGTGATGCCAGGGCTGAGAAATACTACTGCAAACCCACCCCTCCACTGTTTACATGTCTCTGGGCACCTGTTTTCTGAAATTATGTAGGACCTATGAAGGTCTGAACATCAAAGATCTTTCCCAGGTCAAAATTCTAAAATCCTCCACATACATCCTATAAAAGAGTTCAAAGACCTAAAAATCCTAATGGTCATGTTATCCAAGAAACTTCATTCAAAACTAATTTGGATTATAGTATCATTCTCCTGCAAGGTAAACTGCAGGATCATCTTAGCAAGGATTCTGTTACTGTGATAAACTGCCACAATAAGAAGAAACTTGGAGAGGAAAGGGTTTATTTCTACTTATAGCTCCACATCACAGCCCATCAGTGAGAAAAGTCAGTTCAATATCTCAAGCAGAGAAGGACCTAGAGAAAGGGACTGATGAAGCAGAAATGCAGAATACTGCTTATGAGCTTACCTGCTCATGGCCTGCTCAGACTGCTTCATTAGAGCATCCATAGCCACTAGACCAGGTAAGGCATCTCCCATAGGAAGCATGGTCCTTATACATTAATCACCAAAAAGGAAAACACACCACTAGTTTGTCAACAGGCCTATCTGTAAAGAAATTATCTCAATTGTTGTTTTCCTTTTCAAAATTACTCTAACTTGTACAAGCTGACATAAAACTATCCAGTACCATTGATTTTTGCCAACCTGACTTGCAAAGTATCATTTTTAAGTCATTACATTTTCTTGTTTATCCATAATACCCTATATTAATGTAAAAATATAAAACACCCCCCAACTTGTAAAAGCACATGCCTTTAAAAATATTAAAATTCAGTATCCTTAAAATTCAACACTATGTAGATGTCAATGATCTAGATATTGGATGATTCAGAGACATTGGATAGAACAAAACATGACTGGCAAAATAACAAAACAAAAAAAAAAGAAAACCCCCAAATGTTAATGAAAGGATTCCTGATTATATCTACTGAACTCAAAGGATGGGTGCCTAGACCCATTGTTATCAGAGAAGCTCCCTTCAGGGATGAAGGGAGCAGATAGAGACCCACAGCCAAACATTAGGTGGTGCTCTGAGAACTTCACAGAAGAGGAGAAGGAAGAATTGTAGAAGCCAGAGGCTTCTACATGGTCCAGAGACAAATAAACAGAGCTCATAGATGCTCACAGAGACTGAGGAGGCAACCAAAGAGCCTGTATAAGTTTGCACCAGGACCTTTGCACACATGCTATGGATCTTTGTCTTGGAGTTTTTGTTGGCCTCCCAATAGTGGGAGTGTGTTTGGCTCTGATTTTTTAGCCTGCTGATAGGAACTATTTCCTGGGTTTCTCCTCCAGCCTTGCTTTGTCTTATTGCATTTTGTTATTCTGAGTAAGATTGTTATCACAGGGAGGCCTGTGCTTTTCTGAAAAGAAACAGAGGAGTGAATATGGGGGGAGGTGAGAAAGTGGTGGGGATTAGGAGGAGGGGAAGTAGGTAGGCTACAGTTGGGATGTAGTATATGATAGAAGAAAAAACAAATTCTAAAGTCTTTCTCAATGTTTCATGGCTGTATAAATTCCAAAGTCTCTGTAAAATGCATAAAGTCTCTCAACTGCAACTTCCACAAAATTAAAGATAAGTTAAAATCTTTCTTACCACAAGAGGAAAGAATCAGGAAACTGTTATAATGAAATCAAAACAAAACCATAGCCCAGTAGTGTAAAGCTCAGAGTCAGTCTTCCAGGTTCTAGAGGGCTTCCAACAACTCATCATGTAGCATGTTTTCTAGGTGCAGACTGGCTGCATTCCAAAGTAGCCACAGTCCTTATTGGTCATCCCATGATATTAGAGCCTTCACAATGCTATGGTCTCCACTGCTACCGGTCTGCTCATCAATTGCTTCCTGCTTGGCTCTGGTCCAGACATGTGGTGCAAAACTTTAACTTAGTAAAGTTACACCTTCTCTCCAGTAAACTCTATTAATCTATATTCAGGGAACCTACCTCTGCCACACCAGTTTGCTCTTCATGACTGTGACTGCTTAATGACTTGAAGCCAATACTTCCTGGGCATTACTATGTTTGCCTGCCAGCATTAGATGTAACCTTTCAGTTTATTTCTGACCACAGATTCTGATTGCTGACACTGAAAAAATATTCTCAAATTTCACCTCAATGATACTTGTCCCATCTTAATCACAGCATGTTCTTCAGCATTATATGACAGGCATTAACTGCCCTGCCAAAACAAAGTTTTCCCTTTAAGGGGTTTTAATTAAATGCATAACACAATGTCCCCAATAGTCTTTGAAGAACTAAAAAAAATTCCCACAAAACTTCACAATCCAGAACTTTAGCTATTCTTAGCTATAGAATTCATCTTCAAAATTCCTACAATAGATCATTAATCTTTGAGCACTTGGTAGCTTTTTTAACTCCGAGTTACAAACTGTTTACACAACACCCCCTCAATAACTTGAACAGGTCTGTTTTAGTTTGGGTTTCTGTTACAGGGATTAAAACACCCTGACGAAAAGCAACTTGATAAAGAAAGGTTTAATTTTGCTTAGAGTTTTACATAACAGACCATCACTGAGAAGTGATAAGGGTACACATTAAAACACAGCAAGGACCTGGAGGCAGACTCTTATGCAGAGATGATGGAGTATTACCACAGCATGTTGATTTCTTCCTTATACTTTGTTCTGAGTGCTTTCATATAACACCCAGAACTACTAGCCAAGGAGTGACACCTCCCTGAATTAGCTTAGTCTTCCCATATCAATTATCAATCAAGAAAATATAGCATAGGATTGCCTACAGGGCAATCTGGTGTGTCATTTTCTCAATTACAGTTGTGTCTTCCAAAGTAAATCTATGTTATGTCAAGTTTGCATTAAACCAGCCAGTACAAGTAAAAAGGAATTAATTGTATAAAACTTGTAGGCCAGATTCCATTATTGAGGAAACTTATGTTGAAACCCAAGCAGTAATTTGAGGCACAAACCTTGAAGGAATACATCTTCCTGCCTTGTTCACAGTTGGTTCATTCTTGGCTGATTTGTGTAGCACTGGGCCATGTGCATGAAAATCTTGCTTTCCTCAGTGACCTGGACCTCCTTCGTTAGTCAATAATCAAGGAAATTCTTTATCAGTGTGATAATACAATAATCTGACCTGAGCAACCTTACAGTTGAAGCCTCTGTTAGGTGAATCTAGGCTATGTAAGGTAACAATATAATTAGGACACATCCACAAACACAGGTACACGTACATTCAAATAACAGGAAGTTTCAGAAGTTCTTAACATGTTTAATTGAGAAAGATCCAATTTTCATCATTTAAACAGATTAGGATTATAACTCTAGTATTTTCATTCTGGTTGGTTAGAATAGTCTAATAACACCAACACTTATTATTCCATGGTATTGATAATTGAAAAATTATTTCTGAGATTTTTTTAGAAGTCTCACATCTGCTGAAACTATGTATTTATGGTTGGCTCAGACGTTATATGAAACTTGCATCTGGATTATGTCTTCTGAACCATGTTTACAAGAATTGTTTCCCATATGCCAGTAGCTCAAATAAATGAAACAAGTAGCTCTTTCAGTAAAATCCAAGATAAAATAATTTTTCCCTATATTCTACACATCTTTGTTAACATATTTATTTAATTTATATAGGTAACCCTTAAAGAGAAAACTTTCAATTTCAGAAATTATCAAATGTATATAACATTATCCTAAATAACGCACATCTATCAGGAAACAAATACAGTTATTTTATCTCCCTGATAACAACAATTTAAGCTGTAACAAATAACTCTTAATCTAATACTGCCTTGGCCCATAAATTTTTACTTTAGTCCTGTTACTAAGACAAAAAGAAATAAGACATGATATAAAAACTAAATTTCATCAGCTTCTACAACTTTTAACTTACCCAGAGGTTAGGGGAACTTCTTCATTTCCTCAGGGCTCAGCCTGACACAGGAATTATATAATAAGGATAGGAAAGGAGTTTCACTGGCCATTTATTATTTTAAAGACCAATATTTCTGTCAAATGTCTAACTTCCACATGAGTGTCTGCAGAGAGACATTGATCAATGTGCCAGAGAAAAGTATATGACTCAGGAATACAAACCAGACCTGTTTTATTTTATTGTTCTGTTCTGTTCTGTTTTGTTTGTTTTCATAATTTTCCTGGCTAAAACATACATTCTCCATAAAAATATAGTTTGTGTGTTGAAAAGTAAACTTTCTTACTAATAGATGCACTCCATGGGTTTCGTTCTTTGTTAAAATGTGGCATAGGAAATCATTCAAGAATATTTAACAAACAGAACTTTTAAACTTCTTAAATCAACATTAATCATGACAAAGAACTTAGCTACTGATTTCAAACCTTCTTAGGAAATAGCAAAGAAATATTTTCATGAATGTAGAAAATCATGTCTTCTGATGTATATTATCAAAAAAGGTTGTAAAAATTTCAGAAAGAAATCACACGTTCTTCATCATAAAATATTTAAGACTGTATCACATTAGTGAAATAAAATATGAATCTGACCTTGTGATATGATTCAATTATCTTGCTGCTTCATATTAACCTGTACATCTGCACACCAGGCAATTTTTTTTAAGTGTATCTCAACTATTTAACTTTCCTCTGAGAATTCTCTATTTAGATGTGCACCTCATATTTTTATAGACTGAGCAGTTTCATTCAGGAACACACACACACACACACACACACACATACACACACACATATATAGTCACTCTAGGGGATTTGAAGCCTCACAAGTAAATCTGGGTTAAGCGAGAAAAAAAAAAATGCTTATTTTCTTTTTTATACTGCTGCAATACTTAAGAGACAGAGAAAAGGTTGGTAGAATACCATCATGTACACTAAATATCTCTATCCAAGATTTATTTTAGGCCAGTTCTATTTCTCATGGCCATTTCCACTTCCTGACATCAAGTCATTGCAGTATTTTACTGTGTAAGTCCAAAAGACAAACATTCACTTAAAAAAAAAAAAAAAGAAAAAAAGATTCTACAATGTTTGTATCTTGGGATTCTTATTGCTACCATGAAATACTACGGCCAAGAGCAACTTGGGAAGGAAAGGGATTATTTAACTTATATTTTTACATTGTAGTCCATTATGGAAGTAAGTCAAGACAGGAAAAAAAAAAAAAGTGGTGGTGGGGACGGAATCTGGAGCCGGAGATGATTCAGAGACCATGGATAAACTGTACCCATTTTTTAATCGGATTATTTAATTAGTTGATGTCTAGCCTGGATTCTTTATATATTTTGGAGATTAGTCCTCTGACAAATCTGGAGATTGTGCAAATCTTTTCCCATTTCATAGGTTGCAATGGCAAGCCTTGCTTGAAATCCCAGCAGGAGAATGTGTATGAGTTTGTAATCGGCCTGAATTATATGTGAGTTTTAAGTCAAACTAAGGCACCATTATTATTTCCTGTTCTATACATTCTGTTATCTTGGTGTTATGTGGGACATGTTACAGTGGGAATGAGAGTGTCTGTGACTCTTTTGCCTGCATTTGTCTTCCTTTTCCTCCTACTGGGTTGCCTTGGTCAGTCTGGATGTGAGGATTTTGACTAGCCTTATGCTATGACATGTTTGGGTATATCCCTTGGTGGTCAGGCCTTTTTGAAAAGAAATGGTGAGGAATGTATCCATGGGAGAGGGAATAAGGGATAGAGGTACTGGAAAGAGAGGAGGGGAAACTTTGATCAGGATATAATATATGAGAAAAGAACAAAAAGAAATGCTAAAAAAGAAAATCAACACCAACATGTATTTCTTGGTCAGTTTATGATCGGTTGATTCAAGAGATAATATATCTGTAGCTATAAAAGGCAAATTATATTTGAGTATGTATGATAATTTAATATTGGTATTTAATAAAATATTATAGTCCATATTGTAGTCTAGTGTTTGCAAATGTGTTGTGTTTGAAGAAAACAACTCAGAGAAAAAATGTTCCAATAAAAGTTGCAAGATTTTCAAAAATAAAGTTTATGGTCAAAGAGAATTTTTAAAAAGATGCAAAGCATTAAAGGCAATTAAATTTACAGGCCAACTCATTTTACATGAACACTTTTATTTCCACCAATTTTGGCATGAATGGTTTCTTTTCAGGACTCATATTAACTAAAAGAACACCGATCCTTACAATAAAATAAGACTATTGGGCAATTCCAGGTCACAGAGTTTATGGAATGCAGATGGGCATTGCCATGTGGATGAATAGGGAAGTGTTGGTTCCACCAGAGTCATTAGATGATCATCTCTGGAGCCATCTGCTACTGTTTTTCAGAATTACCTCCAAGGACACTTCAGAGGCTCAGTACACTAATTCTTTTCCTACTACTCTGTTGGCTGCAATAAAAACGTGTGCCATTTTCACACCTACAATTTTTTGCAAGGTGTATGTCTCAGAGTTATAAGAAGTATTATATTTCTACTTGATCACTGTTATCTTATTAGCCTAACTTAATCATTACTGAGGTGTCCATAAGATATTATCATTGCAGCCAAGAATGAAATTATCACCTGGAGAATAAAAATTATTATATATGTTTATATATGCACTTGCATGTTGTGTGACAAAATACACATATTATATACTACATTTTAAAAAAATAATCTGTATATGCTGTATTAGAGTAAAAACAAATTGCTGGGAAGATAAAATCAATAGAATTATGCTTGTTAAATTTTGTTATTGAATATAAGTAATGTTACAACACTTTCACAAATATATTTTAAATATCATTCATAAATCTTTCAGGAAAAAAGAAATTTAAATATTAGGAAGATCAACTAGGAATATTGTTCTTTACAAATATAAGTGGAAACAACAGTTAAAAAAAGCTTATATAAGATGAGAGAAAAACAGCACTATTAACTTTAAATACTTGAAATATGAATGCATGTTATCTGACTGCAGGTACACACTTAGGATCTGACAATCTGACATACTTGCTGAAACACTCAAATATTTGAGAATTTAAAAAATTTTTCATGGTATTCATTTATTCTAACTCTAATGGTACCACAATGTTACATCTCAAAAATTGTGAGATATATTTATATCACGTTTCTACATTTTACTATTTATATAGAAGAGTTTCTACACAAATGTATCATTACAAGTTTTGAAATTGTTTGTGTAACTTTGCGAAGTTATTTGCTTGCCCTTTAAATACTAGAAAAAATATAGAGAAAACTGTTATTCTTCTTTATAGAATCTAAACAAAATATAAGAAAGGAGATAATCTAGATGAACCACTGAATTAATTGCCCTACTCTGCCCAGAGTAATTTTCCAGAATTTGGAAAAGAAAAGCACTCATGTAAGACCACAACTGTCTTTCTGACTTGCAGACAAAGGGAACAGATTGTGTTCAGATTTCGTTTGCTTGAACTCATAGAGCAGAATTCACAAATGATGCAAATATGCAGAAAACTAACTCTAGAATTACAAATGGGGTTACATGAGTTTGTCCTAAATGAAATATTCATGGGGTGAATTTGGCATTTTTCTGAAACTGGGCAAAACCTTTTAAAACTCCACAATGGCAGGGAGGCATTGAATCGAAACCTGTAAACTGAGATTTGCCTGGATTCTACCCATTGCTTCCAGAATTTTGATTCCAATTAGTTCAGTATTGACACTTTGTAGCATGAATCCTCATGTCAAAAAGTACCAAGCCTTATTTTTTATAAACCAACTATGCCCAATATAAATATCCACCACCACAAAAGGTAAATTTCAAATGCAGACAACTTAATGAAGTTAGATTACTTGGAGATTTAAAGGGAAAATATAGAAAGACATAAAGGACATATAAGTAGAAGTGCTTGACATAAATATGGAACATATATGATTCAAAAATTAGAAAACACTGATAGAGAAGATACTATAAATTATGAATGAAGTATACAAGTAACATACTTTAAACACAGTGAAAAACTAAGGCACAGAATAGAAAGCATAAATGATGAAAAGTGGAGCTGTGAGATCCTGGAGGATTATGCACAACTTAATTGTCTAACAGGGAAGAAAGAGAAGTATGTGAATGACAAAAATTACAAAGTGTCTAACACCCCTCTCTTGTATAGTAAGACCCCCAAAGCTCAATGAATGTTAAGTATTATGACTATGTTGAAAATTATGCCCACAATCACAATAATTAAATCATGAAAGTAAAAACAAAGTAGAAAAAGCAGAAACAATACCAAAATGCTCTGTGGTTCCTGGAAGACCATTTGCTTGGAGTTATCATCCTCCTTCAACTCCTAACTGTATTTGCCTCCCTTTCAAATCATCCTTGTGTATAGAGGGGAATGGTTTGATAAAGTTACTCCATTTGCTCTTGAGCGTTTCAAAGTCTCTCACTCTGTACTTTGTCCAGTAACTATGACAGTGAGCACATGACCTACCCAATTTTAAACCAGACAAAATCCCAGCACTAACAAAAAGAAGCGGATATAAAATCCCACTTCTAATCAAGAAGTTATGTATAATTTGATCATTTGTAGCTGTTGGGAAGTTTCCCCAAAATAATGTCACTGTTTGTATCATTGACCTGTGCAGGGCAGGTCCCATATTCAGGAGTAGTTGGTTCACATAAAATGCACTCCATGTTTTATTGTTCAAGTTTGCTTTTGTTATGTTATTTTTGTGTTATTATTTCCATAAACTTTTTGTTCATTTTGACTTTATATACACATATGATAGATGATACATACATCATTTATATAAGATAGAAACATATGATGTCAAGTAGGTAGGGAGTTGATGAACATTTGGAAAAATAAAGGGGAAAATAATATGATCAAACATGTAGGAAAATCCTTTAAAATATAAAAAAATTAAAAAAGAAATACTATAAAGAGCATATTCAGTATTAAGAATAAAATAAAAGTTGAACGGCAAGGATGACAGAAAGCAATGAATATGCAGAAAATGAAAGTGAAGGAAGCCATTTCTTTCAAAACACTGAAGTATTAAAAAAAAGATGGGGAATGAAAGGCAAAAAATTGTAACAAGTATGAAGAACAAGTTTTAAGGGGTAGATGTCTTTCAAGTGATAATTTTGCATTCAAGAGTAAATGTGTTCTGTTGGAATTCATAATATGAAGCTGATATAAATTATGTTCTATTAGAAATGCTGAGAAAAGTTATAGTTCTATGAATTGGTCAATATAAATTTATTTTTAAATTTTCTATATTTCATTAACTTATTTTTCATCAATCCCGACGGAGTTATAGCTGTGCATCCATTAAACTGCTTAAAAAAAAAAAAAAAAAAAAAAAAAAAAAAAAAAAGACCTTTTGGTGGTGGCTCAGGTAAACAGGCCCTGAGGGCACAGGAACAAGAGAGCTGAACATCATTAGTTATGCCCCCCTGCTCCTTGCCACCTAAGGCAGGCAACAGAACTGGTCCTTGTAGCATAAATAATAAAACATCTGAGGTGATCCTGTTCTCAGATTGTGTCTCCAGACTGCACTGCTCTACACCAAACCTCAGATTCCCCTAAACATTTGTCTCCTCCCACCTAATATTCCTCTCTAATGCTGGGATTAAAGGCATGAGATCCCAAATGCCGAGATCGCATGTGTGTGATCTCTGTTTCTCTTTTAGACAGATTGACTCACATGTAACCCAGAGTGGCCTTGAATTCACAGAGATCCATCTGCCTCTGTCTCCCGTTTTCTGGGATTAAAGCTGTGTATAATCAGTGCCTAGTCTAAGTAGTGTGGCTAGCTTTGCACTCTGATCTTCAGGCAAGCCTTATTTGACCACAAACAAAAAACATCAGTTCAGGTTGAGCAAGCAAGAGCTGGTTCTGCCCCTCATCTCTGCAGCACATCGGAGAGAAGGTCCTGCATCTTGCCTGGGGAGCACATTGGAGCTGTTAGCAAGGTTCCAGGTGAGTCAATACTGTAGACCTGAGAGCAGGAGAGTGGAACCTCCTTTTTAAGCCATGTGGTGGCATGGGTGGGGAAATATGCCTTCCACCTCCTACCTCTTGAAACTGAAAACTGCCTTAGGCAGAATTGCCAGCCTCAAAGGAAAAAAAAAAAAAAAAAAAAAAAAAAAAAAAAAGACTTGGTCCTATCTTTCACCAGCTGTATAACATTTGGGAGAGTTATATACCCCGCCTGGGAGAAACAATAGAGCTGCCTCAGGTTCAGAGATTAGAACTGGCCCTGCTACTTGCTGCTTGCTGCATCTGGCTAGCTAGCTGGAGCAGTGTTGTTGATCTCACCCTGGTGGTGACTATAAGGGAAAGCAGGCTAGCTGACTAAACAAACTACCTCCCTGGCCCAAAAACAGCTTTATGACTATTCTCACTCCAACATTCACCTCATCTAAGAGGTGAGTATGTGAAAGGCCAGATCTACAAATCCAAAGCTACAGGATACCAAAGGACAGGACAACAATAGGATCTCCATAAAGAGACCCAACCGAGCCTCAGTATCTATACAGTAGCAGAATCTACTTACAAGTAACGATGTATGGACTAAGAGGTATACTGTGTGATTCACAGGACCACACACTACAGCTTCCACATCGAACTTTTTTTCTTTTCTTTCTCATTTTCTTTTTGTTTATTTTGTGTTTTATTTTGTTTGTAAGCTATACTTTTAAGTCTTTTTCTATTTTGTTGGGGAGGTCACAGAGGCAGAGACTGGGAAAGGAGTGTGTCCCGATAGGATCAGAATGCATGATGTAAGATCCACAAAAATCAACATTTTTTTTTTTTTTTAAAGAAAGAGGCATGTATGAATCTCCAGAATACATGGTCAAAATCTTAACGTGATCAAGCACAGTGTATAAATATTGGTAGTCTACAGATGAACTAACTCATAGTTATCTTTATTTTTGTGTGTGTGTTTTATTTATTTTTTTTATGCTGAAGTAGGTGATGCTTTTATTACCATTAAAACATACCAGACTTTCACGGTTAAGTTTCATGTCCATGGGTTCATATTTCAAAGATGGAGCACTTTCTGTTTAGTGCATGAAACAGCAGTTTCTCAATGTTCCTGTTATGTGTAGAGAAATTACTTGCTAAATGGGAAATATGTTTTTAGAGAATGTAACTCATAGGGAAAATGCATTAAACAAACACAGTGAGGGGTTAGAAGAAATCACCTCAAGTGAGATCATGCTTCTGAATCTTCTGAAATCACTCCTTATATATTAAACATTCCATGCTGTTCTACAACTTGGCTTCTCAAGGTTTATTGGTTTTATCTGCTCTAAAATTACAAACAATTTAAGCCATTCTGCGTGTGAAGTTTATTCTTTTAAATTCTTTGAATCTTCAATTAAATTTTAGATAAAATTCAGTGAAAAATATTGTTCCTTAAAATGCCACTTTATTACAACTTATTTATGCAAACTAAATTTGACCAGTGAAATTAATCTAGGGAACTGTAGCTATTTTATTTAACCTTATTTTTTAACTTTATGAAATATCTAACGTGTCAATTCGTGCCACTATGTCACTAATATTTTCTATATTATTGCTATTTTGACATGACATGTTTCTGAATATAAGAAGATTGTTTGAATGAAAATGATTATCAATGGGGGCATATTTTAATACTTAGATGTCAATGAGAGTTATTTACTTTTTTCTATTTTGTAGACAAATTCACAATTGTGTAATGTTGCATTCTTACCTAGATTAAATTGAGTATATTTTATGTCATATTAATAATATTATCTTGCTTTACTAATTGTAAAGTATTAGTTAATGTTCATCAATGATATTATGATCAGACTAGGAATGTAAGCCTTATCTCTACAGGAGTTTTCTCTCAATTAAAGCTGCTTTTTTATATTCATATCTACAAGCAATAAAGTTGTGAACTTTGATCTCTTTATTTGAAATTGTTTGTCATATGTGTGTTGCCCATGGTAACATGTTTAAACAATTTAGCTATATTTCCATGAATTCAGAACTGTGTGCAATCTTAGTATGTTGGTTTTTGTTTATTTTCAAATTCCACTAGTGATCCTATATCTTGAATATATCAATCACACACCAGTGTCACAATTATTCCATATAGTACAACAAAAGCACTACAACAAATTCTTCTATTACTTGTTATAATTTTCAGCCCATTTATTTAATCTGAGATGTTTAATTTTAATTTATAATCAACTATCTAATATAAAATCCAAAAATAATGATGGACAATGCAATAAATAGACATGGATGATAATGGCCATTAAAAATTATAAAATGGAAGTGGCTGATTATAAGATTTGGATGATTAAATATTTATATTAATTGCTATTATTTGATGTCATTTAACTTTAATAATTCTAACATTGCATTTTAAGTGTGTATATTAATTATACCAGCATCAAATTATCGTAAATTGTCAATGCTAATTTAAAGTGTAATATATAATAAATTTACTATAAATAAATGTATTTGTGCATATGCTTTATAAGATATTCAAAAAAATGGCACACTTCTATGTTTGAGTTTAGGAATCTCCGAATGATTTAGCATGAAATTTGTTGTGCCAAATACCACAAAAAGAGGAGACCTTGAAATTGACTTGACATGTTAATATCAGAGTTTATAGTGGGTCACATTACAATTAAATGGGAATTTTATTGTAACTAGATATGGTGCATTTGCCTTCTGAAATCACTGTTACTTTAAACAATTATATGAGGATATTATTAGCTCTATGAGGAATGCTGTTGGGAAGCTACTAAAGTTCTGAGATTTATGTAGGTTCAAATTTAAAGAATTTAGTGCTTATATATTCATACTATGTAGTATGAGTATAAGAAAAAAAAGGAATGGTGAAGCAAGAAGATATATAATATTTAAACTCTGAAATTATGTCTTTTGAAATTATATATAATGTATTTAATTTATGCCCTCATTCCCGAAATAAGTGTTCAAAAATAGATTACCTTCAAGCAGAAATATCTGACCATTGAAATAATTCACTTGATTAATTTTAACATTGGAGAATGTGTGCAGTTTTCTCTCAAATTTAACCAGAAGTTTTCATCTTCTGCTGTCAGATTTTAATCAGTATTTTAAAGGTAGATGTACCATGTTAGTGCGGTAGACTAAATTAAACACTAGTATTAATATTTTCTTTATTAGTTAAGAAATAATTATTGGTTACAGTGGCATCATGAGAAAGGTTACAGCTATTAAAACAATTCCTCTGCTCATAATTAACAGCATGTAAATAATGTTGACAGTTAGGTTTAATGCCTTTTTACTTGATTATAATGGGCATATCCTTAAGAACAAAGTGAAAATAAAATCGTAATTTTGTTTAGGTCACAAGTTGATTTACACATGGTTTTGATGATGAGACAAAACACTATCTTAACTTTGCTTTATAACTCTCCCAAACATTTAAATATCTTTAAAATTTTGTTTGCATTTGCACACAGAAAATTACCTTTTCCTTGAAGTCTGTATAGATTTTGGCTAATTTATTCGTGTTTAGCAATGCATTTTAAACTGAGTACTTCCAAAGCCAAATAAAATTGTTTAAAATGAATAGTAGCTGCATAATTTTGCTTTCACAAACTCTATTAATAGGTACTCCATTATTAAGGAAACTATATGAAACAATGGTTAAAACATTAGCTTTACAGAAGAGTTTAGAATAATGGGGACAAGCACTTGGCTCTGAAAAGTACCTAAGAAACAGTAACTTATGAAATGCTCCATCTATCCATGTTATGTGTGTTTGCATATACATATATGGATATTTACCATAATGTGTTTATAAACCATTATCTAGGTTTTATGTAAATTATATGTTAATATATATTAATGTTTATGTGAATTTATTCTGAATTAGTGTATAGTTTTCTTAAAGCACATACAATGTGTCTAGGGCAGCTATCTTATTATTAATTACATTGTTTTAAAACAAATTCATTAAAGATATTATCTGTTTTGTTTTTTGCTTAACCTTTGCATTTTATTCAAAGTATTACAAACTCTTCTCTGAACACATTTTCATATATTTTAATTTTTAAGTATTAATTTGCACAGAACAATACATAAATAGATCCCATTCTATTTTTATCTAATTTCTGTTACATATTTAAATATCTGTATTTTTGTGAATTCCTTACAATGTGTTTTGAATCATATTAACTTTGTCCTTAAACATTTCCCCTATCCAACTGTTGACTTTATCTAAATTGTTTTTACTACAAATACAGATTCAGCTATCAGATATTGGTGTGAAAACCTGGTAGATCAAAAAGCTAAGGCACAAGCATTTGACCTTCCCTTACTTACCAGAGACTCACCGAGCACTTGTCTCTCCACACATCCCTGATCGAAGAGTCTGTGTAACCTCTAAGTCCTGCGCTATTCCTTTTGTGTGTCTTCTCTGTCTTTATTTCTCACTTGCTTATGGCTTGTTCTGATCAGGTAGTTCCTGAATCCACCTCCTGACTCAATGTCAACTTTATTAATACAGTCTTGGTTTGTAACAGTATGATCAAATATTACTCCTTTTGGTCTCAATAAAAAGTAAAGTTTCTAAACCCCATACAATAAAACTATCTACAGTGAGAACAATTATCATGTAACAATTACATTCACCATGTCCACCCTACTCCATTTGAATTTGACAAATTTGGAGAAAGTACACTCTATTAGCTATCATATATTGGTTAGTCCAAAGTTTTATACATGAAGCACATTCTACCAGAACTTTTATTATTAACCTAAAAACATCTTTTTTAGACTTTACAATATTTTCTTAGATAACAGTTTAAGCTGTTGTATATCTCAAACTTAGGAACTTTCCATCTCTTTTGTATGATTATTTTCGGAATTTGGTAACAGAGAAAATGACAAAACTATCTAGTCTTCAACCCCCATCGAGGCCCAAAAAAGGATAAAATATTACTTGAGTAAATAGAAGCATAGAGAAAATAACTTCCAAAACTATAAAATGACAGAGACCACTGGCTGTCTGGAGTCATCTATGGTTCCTGTATGAAATTGGGGCATCCATTGGCCTACAGTCCTAGAATACTGGACAGATTGTTCTGTGAACAGAAACTTGAAATAATGTGCTACCTTGTCTTGGAAAAGTCAGTCAGCTTCCTTTGTGACCTGCTAGTCAAATTTGGACAACATATTGTCAGCAATTGAGGCTAGTGCAGTTTCTTGCCCAGTGGCAAGCTTTTCCACAGGAAAGCAAATTCTACATGGAGGTGTTTTGATGCTAATCATCCTTTTTTGAAGTAGATTGGTGCTGTCAGGTGTTGTGCTATCATCAAAAGACTTGTTATTTAAAAACAAAAATCCTAAATGGCATATACTCTAAGTCTCTTAGATGTTCAAGGACCACTTCCGAGATAACTAAAATATGTCTCTGAGCATGAAAACATACATACCTTATATGACTACAAGTTTGATTGTTGTAGATGACTAGCTACTAACATATATTTCTAAATTATTCTACATAATTTGTAATAATAGTTTTCAAAGATTAGAAATTTACATTTGTAACTTGGCTTCATACATAAAATACCTTAAGGAAGAGTAAAAGTATAACAAAATAATGTTAAATTTCTAGCAATATACAATAATCCATACCAATATAAAATATTTGAGACTAGTAGTTGTTTTTTTTTAATTTAAAGGTAGATCCAATAATCTATTCTTTTATCCCATCATTTCTATATCCTCCCTTTTTCTTTTTAGAAAGAAGTCCCTGAATCTAACCAACTTTGCCTATTTTTTCCCTGACCATGGCTTGTAACAACTTTGAACAAACTTTCCTTAACAAGGACAAATATCCATTATCACAGAATGAGCAAGAACAACCCAGTCCCCTCTCGAAAATGTGAGCATCATATTCTTAAAAGCACTTTCTCTTTAAGGACCTGTATCTTCTTCATATATGTGGTTTTTAGATATTTTTCTTGTGCTTCAGCTATGTTGGTATATCCAGGACCAACTGTGTTAGGATAGGTGGGTTAATGCCCTGGATTTTATTGATTGTGGGTTTTTGTTGGCCAATATGTGTCTAGATTTTTGAATGACTATAGTTCTAAGTATTTATTTCAGGATTTGTCTTTGGTGGGTGAGTATTTTGTTCTTGGTTTCTGGGTCCTCTCTATATTTTATAGATAGTGCTGACAGTGTGTTGCCTGGTAGGAACTTTTGTTTGAATCTGATAGTTGAGGCCACTGGGATTTCAGGTAAAATGTGTTTCTTGGTATTGGCAGTGACACTTTCGAATAGGGATGTCAGTTGTCTGAAGGGGTTCACAGGAGGTAGGAGCACAGAGTACTTGCTCCTTTGATCTCCTTGGTTGTGGGATACAGTGAAGGAAGGCCCACCAGAGGGCCTACTGTAATGCTGGGTATGAGAAAGGGGTTTGGAAATAGAAGAACAGAAGGGAAGAAGAATATCTCCAGATAGCCTTGCTGTTTCTCTGGAAGGAGTAGTCTGTGGCTTAGTAGAAGTTGTCTGCTAGGGTTGGGGGTTGACATAGAGCAACAAACAGAAAGAGGAAGATTAGGAGGAGAAGGTCTGTGAAATCCACAGGAGATAAGGCTTATTAGGTGTCCTCTTGCAGAGACAGATATAAGACTGGGTGATTGGGTTTGGAGGAGAGAAGGGAATGGTGAATGCCTTCAGTTGGCTTACCTGTTTTTTGGCCTGCTCAACTGGTATGTTCCCATAGAATGACTGAGGTTTCACAGGCTAGAATATTGGGATGAGTTGCATGAAGGAAGGTTATTGGAGAAGATTTGTGTGATCCACTGAAAATGGGGTTGGAAAGGAAAGGCAGACCATAGCTGGTTGGTTGCTACAAAACTGTGATGGAAGCTCCAAAAGATTTTTGTCAGATTAGGTAAACTTTTAGATTGTGCCTCTACTCTTTGTCTCTGATCAAAGTTTTTAAGAATGAGACTTAAGAATGGTGAAGGCAAAGAGTTTCATTTCGAATTGTCATTCTATTAAAGTCTCATTTCTTAAAGTAACAGTCATATGCATGCATTTGTTTCGCTCCACAACAGTGGGAAAACCCTAAGTGAGAAAACTTGTGTTTTCAGTTGTTCAGGTTTTGTCCTTCTTGAAAATAAGTTCCTCCTTTACCTCATTTTACTTTTGTGTCTATGTGCAATTTATTTCAACTGTCAAAGTTTCATTTTCCATTTAAATTTAATCTGTGGTTTATTTTATATAATATGTCTAAATTAACATCTCACATCCTAGAATTACTATACAATTATTACTTATAATATAAAACACTGAATGTATTTACTCAGTATATGAAACAGAGTCATGAGCCACCATTTTTAAAATATACCATATATATATATATATATATATATATATATATATATATATATATTCTTTTTTGAGAGCAAAAAACACTGTGTAACTATGGCTGCCCTGAATGCACTCCTTTGACCAGTTTGGAATTGAACTCATAAAGAGTGCCTCATGAATGCTAGGATTAAATGGGTATGCCATCACTACACAACAGTAGTTGTTTTATTTGGTTTTACAGTACAGATATCTAAATATCTACTTTATCTACTTGTGTAGATAAATAGAACTATTAATATTTTATATAGAAAGGTTGGATCATGAGTGAAAATGTCGAATGTGATAATTTTGGCTAATGATTGAGAAGGACATTGTAATGGTGACCAGGTTAAACTAATCTTCAATTTTCAACTCATTGAAGCAGGTTTCGAAGAGTTGTTTATTGGAAAGGAAGAGGGTACATTTTTAGCAACATATATTTTCCTATACTGAAGGGCATTAGATATTTCAGCTCTGCTCTCACTGCAAAGCCTTTTGAATACTCAAGCCTTCAATGCAGATGATTGATGATGATACTTCTGATGTGATAACGATGTAATCTGTTTCTTGTTCAAAGGGGATGCCAAGGCCACTAATAAATTCCCTACTACTAGAGAAAAAGTCCTGTGACATGCACAAGGTTAGACATAAAAGAATGGATTCCTACTCTGAGCTTGTGAAAGGACAGGCCCCAAATCCCTTCCGCATAAAGCGCTTCTATAAGGTTTGTAGTAGTTTCATTTCACAGCAAAATCTCACATGAATTGATGACAAATGTTGTAGTCTTGAATCTGGAGTCATTGTGTTGAATACACATATGGATATAATTTATTAAACTGTTGGTAATTTTTTCTGTTTGGTACTATAAACTTCCCTCTTTCTTCTTAATTACATATAACTAAAGGGAAATAAAATCTGAAATCAACCGAATGCAGTGTTTCAGATGAGTACTTATAGACTCAAATATTAGTTCTTATATTTCAAACTTTGCTCTCCTCATTATTTGATTCATTATTTATATTTGACTTTTCTAAGTGTTCCATATATTACAGAGAAATTATATGTACCTTTACATATATGCATGTTCTGACTTATAGACCTAAAATTATCCTTATACAAAATCAACTTTTTAACTTTTTAATTGTCAATTCTATATGTTTATCATGCAGGACAAATTCTTTTCAGATATGTGTGCATATACATATAGATGTGTGTGTTTACCTATCCATGCATGCACACATGTACTAAATTTACCTCATATACAGAAATATTTAAGAAAGTGAAGTCTTAAGAGATATGGGTAGAATGAAAATCCCATGTAGCATGGTTCAGTGGTAACTATGAAATAATTTTAAGAGATCTATATATTGTATAACATGGTGACAAAACTCAGAAGTTGTTGCATTAATTCTTGAAATGTACAGGATTCTTTAAATTTGCTAGAAAAGCAAATTGACTGAGTTAGTGATATCTGACACAAACCATACATGTAAATCTAGACTCTCTGAACCACAAGAACCACTGCCTTTACTTTCTCTTCTTTTGTAAAACTATTATTATTATTATTATTAATTATTACTATAAATATAGTTTGTACATTTAAAATTCTCTAACATTTCTTTTTAAGTTTTTCTCTTATTTTTGAGATTATCATGTAATCTCATTTTTTCTCCATTGTCTTTGCTCCTTCAAACTCTCCCATATATCCTTTCTTGTGCCCTTTAAAATATGGTCATTTTTGTGCATATAAATATAGGATTATGTATTCAGTATGTAAAACAATAGGATGCCACCTCCCCACACACATCGACTCAGGCTGTATAGCAGTCATTATACATATTATTGTATTCAGTACTAAATATTTTGTATTGGTAAGCAATTGGTGTGCTCTTTCCTGAGGAAGATTATTTGGCCCACTCTCAGCATCCCTTAGTTGCCTGTAGTTTTATGTGTAACTGTAAGGCCTTATGGGCTTTTCTATCTACTCTGGTACATCAATTAGTGTATTCAACTTGTGTTTATTTTTAGCATTTCCTGAAGATGAGAAATACTCCAGTATTCTGATAATTTTCATCTCCTATTTTGTAATTAACAGATGTATTCCAGTTGACCATTTAAAAAAGAATCTTGAACCATATTGAACCATAGAATTGATGAGAATATTGGATCAACAAATATACCTTATCCATATTAAACATAAATATATACAGATGTATTTACCTTATTTTAAGCGTAGATTAATTTAGATTAACTTTAACACGCAATAATAATGCATATCTTGATCATATTTTAAACCTTTTAGTATTTCTTCTACAGTTTTTAATTGGAATTTCCAATATTTTCTTTTTGAAAAAAGGAAGAATGGGTATGAATTTGTGTGACTGGGTTAGTGAGAATGATCTTATTGGTGAGAAAAGGGGACCATAATCAGAATTATTGTATAACAATAAAAAAAATTCTAGTTCCAGTCAACAAAAACAAAAATTAAAAGTTAAAAGAAATGAAATACATTTTAAATTTTATATATTTTTATTAAAGATTGGATTTTTAAATTATGATTAACTGACAGAAAATATTTACCAACAAGTATTTCTGCTTCTTTATATTAAAAATTTAATGTTTGTTTAATATGTCATGGTCAAAATGCATATTTCAATAGTGAAAAAATAATTTTCCACCAGGCGTTGGTGGTGTATGACTTTAATCCCAGCACTCAGGAATCAGACAGAGGCAGGCAGATCTCTGTGAGTTTGAGGCCAGCCTGGTCTACTGAGTGAGTTCCAGGACAGGTTCCAAAGCAATACAGAGAAACCCTGCCTCGAAAAACAAATAATAAATAAATAAAAAGAAAGAAATAATAAACACCCTGCAGCTGTTATTTCAGAGAATTGTGAAATTAGGTATGGGGAATTACTCTGATCCTCTGGATAAGAAACAAGTACTCTAAAACACTGGATATATCTCAAATTACTGTGCTTACTGAATGGCTGGGGTTGTGTAAACAGCAAGTAATTAAGTCATGAAACCGGTTAAATTAAAAAATCAAGCTGAATTCTAATATCTATATTAATGCTAATATTTGGGTAAATGTATACCATGACTGCAATTTGTAAGATTTTATAATGATTTTTAAATTGTTAATAAAATTTATACTTTAGACATTTAAATATAAAGTTTTATAACACAGTTTAGTTATTGAGAGTGCCCACATTCCTTGGTTTCCTGGGGTTAAGATTTTAAATCCTGGAATTCTGTTTCAAAAAACTAATATGAATTGAGCTGAAAGATAACC
Organism: Phodopus roborovskii; assembly: GCF_943737965.1. NCBI lineage: Eukaryota > Metazoa > Chordata > Mammalia > Rodentia > Cricetidae > Phodopus > Phodopus roborovskii. The sequence continues at coordinate 10,664,648 of NW_026126470.1, forward strand.
CAAACTGTTCTCAGTCAAGTAACTGTACACCCTGTGAAAAAAACTCTCATAATTAATATAACCACATGATTTATCATCAAAGATAGAATGCTCATGAAAATGAATGGACATTGGTAGCCTACAACTAAAAATAGGCACAAACCCAAGTAAGGTAGGAAAAACTTGACTGTCTGTCATAGTACCCCAATCAACTTATAGTCAAGGACCCATCATGGCATTTACTCTAACAGTATTATCGTACACCTTAAGCACAGCTAAGACTATGCAGAAGCTGGGAAAAGGACAGCGATGTAATCATGTTTAAGTAAAAATAAATAAATAAATGAATAAAATAAACATTGAAAGGACTTAATATAAGAATAATGATAACTGAAAATAATATCTAAAAATAAAGATACATAATAGTCAATTCTCACAGCGACATTTCCTATTTATTAATGAGTACTTGCCTTTGAAATTTTTCTACATTTATTTTTATTTATGTGTGTATGTGTGTATGCATGTATTTGTTTGTGTATATGTGTCTGTAAGAGACAGGAGAGAGAGAGAAAGAGAGAAAAAGTGCAGAGAGGTATTTGCAGAGAGAGGAGGAATATCGTATCCCGTATAGCTGGAGTTTTCAGGCACCTTTGAGAAGCGAAATGTGAATCCTGGGACCAGAACACAGATCATTTGGAAGAACAGGAAGTGCTCTAAGTGCTGAGACATTTTCTAAGAACTACCTCTGACTTTTTATTTAGATTGATTCAGATAGTAGATTATCTATAGGTCAAATGTTTCCTTATTCATATTTATGTGAGTTAAGATCTTATTATTAAACCTTGTTAGCCTGAAAGTCATGATCCCTACATGTAAGCCTTCAGGTGCTGAGATTTAAGTATGTCACCATTACACAGGAATACAAAGCAATTAGAAATTAATCTGAAACAAAATTAAAAGTATAGAAAAATAATTGTGCATGTGTCTTCATAATTTCTGCTTTCATAATGTGAGTCAGGTTATTTAGTATGTAAATGTACATTGCGGAAAGTCTCCAGTAGCCCTCAAAAGTCTCTACATAATCAAAATTTGTTCTAGAACCACAAATTGTTTCTTATTTTTAGTGCTTGATAAATCTTCCTGTGAAATATTTGGCTTTATGCCTTTTAAGTGGATACCACTTAATTTGTGGGATTCCCTACATAAAACATACTAACTAATTTATACAGCCTGTGATTAATTTTGAAGACCAGTTGTCTCATTTTTCTCCTCTAATACATATAAGAAACAGATTACTGGTAAATTCTATTATTGCACGTTGTCAAATCTCTCATTGACTAGTTTGTTATATTTTTTTCCATTCTCCTTGTCTCCTAGTCCCTCCTCTCTTGCTTTCCTACTGGCCAACAGTGCTTTATTCATTAACCAATAAGAGAAACATATTTACAGAATGACATCTCCCATCACACTGCAGGGACTGTTTCAAGTACATGCATGCATTCCTGTGCCTGTTTGTGTGCACACACAGAGACTAAAACTTCCACTGCCTACACAGCCACACAAGAAGGAACTGTGATCACAGCCTGGGAAGTCAAGCAGCTCACCTAGGTGATAGAGTTGTAACTTGGGCCCAGGCAAATTGAATGCTTGCTTTAAACCCCTGCCACGCTCATGTATCAAGGAAGCCCATTGTTTCTGGATGTTAGCAGAGTATGCCAGTGTGGGATATGACATGCTAAGATCATAGTATCCCCCTCTCTTCCTTTCCTTATTGAAGTCCACAAACGCCCGAGGTCCAGCCATCAAGAGCTCAGACATTGACTAGGAAGGATCTCTCTTAGTGACTTTGCTTGCTCATGTCAACATGAGCATCCTAACCTCTAAGGTACTCTGGAGTGGGTAGTAGTTCAGCAGAGAAATGTTAATAAGCAGGGTAGAAGATTCAAAATGAGCCTTTTGATTACTGGAATCTCATGGTCATCAGAAGGGGCATCTGTGGTCATCTGTCAGAGGTTTCCATGGCACTGTCAGAGGCTCCTATGGCTGTCATTAGTGGTCAGGGGCCTCCATATCGTATCTCTTCATTCATCTCTCCCTGTGTCTTCTTTGAGGGGAGGACAAAGAAATGTGACTGTTGTCAGCTTCTGAGAACATGAAGAAACCGACTGTATACATGAAGCGAATCGCACTTTATATGCAGTTTCTGATTGAATTTCTCAACAACAGCTATGAGTAATATGAATTATGGCTTTGCAGATGAAGAAACAGAGGTACAGTAAAACAAAGAGCGAGGTCACAGGGTTTGGAAGGTCCCTGGGTTTGGGATAAAAACCTAGGTATATTTTTTTTTTAAAAAAAAAATCAGTATGCTCATAACTTATTTTCTGCAGTAATTAGTGTGCTTAGGTCCAGCTCTCAGATTTCAAGTACGTTTGGTGGTGGTGGGGTGGGAGAAATGATAGCTTTCCTTCATTGCCTTTAAGTGGTGCCTGGTGATTTCACCATTAGGGATCTCTCTGGTGTTTGTAGAACTTTTTTGGGGGTGGGGGTGGGGGTTGGAGACAAAGTTTCTTTGGTGTAGCCATGGATCTCCTGGAACTAGCTCTGTAGACCAGGCTGCACACAAATTCACAGAGATCTGCTTTCCTCTGCCTCCCAAATGCTGGGTGCCACCATGTTCCCTTTTTTGAAATTGTTTTTATTCTAGGAAGATTTTTACCTCTATTATTCTTCTTCCTCTGCTATTTTCTGCCTTTTTACATATTTATTTATAATCTAAAAACGTTAATGCAAATAAACACAAAACTTATGATTGAATAACCTCAGCAAGTAAAACTAGATCTATCCCAAATGTCTTTGCTCTTCCATTTCTTGTTATTGATTTTACCCTTCCTTCTTTGTTACCTAAGCTGGATAATTTTCAATTAACATTGACTATTGCAATGCAGACAGTGAGAATAGGAATGAATAAATTACAATATTGGTTATGGATTTTGGAATATTATAGCAAACTGTAATTAACAAATACATAGGCCTTTCCTATTCTGAATTTTGGCATGGATAAAAATATCCAGAAAAAATAGCAGGGTACATGATGGTTTTATGAGAAAACTTATAATTGTATTTTTCAGTGTTACTAAAAAATTTAGTATTATTGTAATTTAATTATATTAAAACAGAAATATGCATATCTTACATAAATATTAATCATCATTATGTAGAATAAGAGAAAGAACGTATTTATTTTTCCTGATTTCTATCGCTGTATTAACTACTCAATATGAATTGATACATAGAATTTGTCAAAAGTACCAAGAACAGTTTTATCATTTCTTAATAATATATTCTACTCTTGGTAGACATACATTAAATTAATTTTGAGCAAGATACATATAACACCTTATGTTTTAATTCTTCAAATATTATTTGACTTTTAAATATTATTATTTCCTAGTCATTAACTTATACTTTAGGCGGTTCACTTATTTGCATTTGGCATCTGTCTATCTACATTTACATCTTGTGTATAACATGCATATGTGTTTACCTTCATGCATTATGCACACTATATCTGCAGAGCAGATAAAGTAGGTACAAACTGATGCGATGTTGAAAATATATAATATAATCTCTATTGTTAAATGTGCAAGTGTTTTCACTAGAAAGATGTGTAGGTTATAAAAGAACTTTATCCTCTTTTAAATAACCTGGGTGTGCATTCTAGAACTAATAACAAAACTCACAGTGGGCTGGTTTTTCCAGTTCCAGGAAATCTCACCCTCTGCCTGTCCTCTGCCTACACCAGGCATACAAGTGCTACACATATATGCATGTAGATAAGACACTCATCCTTTAAAATAAAATGAAGCTATCTGAAATTACTTAAAGTTTAAATGTATGTTTTATTCACGGACATTGTTTGTGCCAATGTGGAGCATATATAATAAATATGTTTGAATGAATAATAATGAATTTGAGGGAGCGAGTTCAGTTCATGGAGCAATGGAAGTGAGTGTCTGAGAGAAGAAATGATGTCAACAGTGTGTACATCTATGTGAGAGTCAGAATCATTAAATCTTAAATAACAAGCAAAGAAGAATGTTAATTCATAAGAAGAAAAGAGACTTGAAGCATGAAAAGATTAATGGTAAAAAAGTTCTGCAAGAAACTTTTTATTTTTTTAATGGGCTTGTTGTTAAACTACTTTTAACTCAAAGCAAAGGCAGAAGTTAAATATGTTGAAATAAATTGGTGACTGTTGGAAAGAATATGTTCTAGTCAGCCAAACTTCAGCTAGTATTTAGCCATAATTAAATACAAATTTATGTTTTCTAATCTATTCTACCATTTTTTCCCTGATCATCAATTAATTGATTTAGACAAAATTGGTAAAAGTTACTTAATTCATTCAACTTTTAATGAAGACTTACTTAGTTGTAAAAATTATTTTTATGTAAATGCACTTGTCTAGCTTAGCTTCAGTACTTAATTATTGATGTGATTACTTCATTCCCCACACCAATAGATGCCATTTGTCTAAAGTTTAAAATATTCCATATTAATTATATTTCTATGTTGTAAGGATTTTTACTAAATTGATACCATATATTTTGAATTCAGATTTAATTTCACTTGACTATTTCTATCTCTGGGTTCAAATTTTTAATATTTTAATGAAGCCTTTAAGATTATAGCATCATGCTACAATTTCATAAATGTAAGAGCATAAAACATTTGTAGCCATAGCCAGTGAATAATTTAATTAGGTTATTTCAAAAGTCATTGGCTACATGGCTGACTTACCATCAAACCTCAAATACTCTGTAGAAACTCACAGGCATATTTTATAATATAATTTGTCTTCTATTAATACAGCTTATAAGTTCAACTTCATTTCCAATTTTTTTCTTTATTGCAATTTAAAGAAACTTGAGAATTGTTTCTTTACATATTCTACCCATCTCTGTTCCATAAAATTACTGTTTATACATTTATATAGGACAATTATGAAGCATGGATATTTTATCAGGAGTTGAATTTGGAGTATATACTGGGAAAGTATCTAAGAATAAGTGTGAACAGTTGTAATGCCACCAGGTAGAGCACATATTCCTTGTCCTTGACAAGAAATGAGAACAGAGTCAAGTCTAGGAATGGGGGAATTAATAGAAATCAAAATACAAAGAGCCAATAAGCTAAGGTTAGGTCTCAGGTGTAGTTAAATAACACCCCATAATAAAAAACATACATATTTATGCACATATATATGTGTGTAGAGTGTGTATTTATGTGTTTTGGCATGCTTATGAGATTATGTATATGAGTGACACAAATGCAATTGTGTGCAGAGTTCAGGATAAATACTTAATATATTTTTCACTTCTCTTTTATTAACACAGGCAGGATCTCTCTCTGAGTTTAAAGCTTGTCAATCAGTCTAATGTGGCTCATCAGCTTTCCCCAGGAATCCCTTATTTCAACTTCTGGGTTTATAGGTTGGCCACAAAGTAGACTATCTAATCCATACACTATTCCTGATTCCTGCACATTTTCCATTGAGCCAACACTTCAGCCTAAAAGAACATGTATCTTCTAAATGAGAGAATATTAAGAAAGAAAACAACAAAGAAAACATAAAAAGTACTGTAAAAATATTGGCTTACACTCAATACAAATAATGTCTTGATGCATATTGTTGCTGTTAACATTTTCATTTCTTTCTTTTTGTGAAACAATAACTATAACAACATTAGTACAGTAACAAATTCTACCAAGAGACATCATTATAGCAAAATATACTGTCTTTTAAAATTCTCACAAGAACTATCTAATCCCATTTGCTATGGGCACCAAATAATAAATGTATATTTGAAAATCCAGCAGTAGATTGGGGCATTTTTACTTATAATTTCAAAATATTTATTTTAGTAAGGACATCAGTCTAAATCAGAGGACATAAAAAGATACAAACATACTGTAACCTTTAAGTAAGACATGTTATAAGTTTATGTCATTTTGGGTTTCTTCATTGACTATATTTCAATAGCTTTACTTGAGCCTGCAATTTAAACTTCATTTTCAAATGTTTCTTTAAAATGTTCAATAAATACCAAAATACGATAGTAAGTGTTACATGTATGCACATGGGAAAGAAACACAATTTTACTTTTCAAAACAGTCTAAGAATTGAAACTCAAGGGAGTGAAATCTAAGAAAAGAAGGCAAGTGTTGATTAGCCTGTGATTTGGCACAGCTCACAGAGAACCATATGTGACAAAAGGAAAGATGTGAATACATAGAGATAAGTATACAGTTGAATCAGGGAGAGGAGGGACTTTTCTCCATTTTAGAAAACTTTATAAAATAGCAGAACTGGAAAGATACAAAAATATCTACCAGTGACCTATTGAAAACACTATTTAAATGGTAATCACATTAAACAATGTATGTGCACAAACTTAAAATGATGACCATTGTTTTCATTAGACTATTAGGGTTCTAGCTTTTATGCAATGCACAAATCAGTCAACGAATCAGATACATGGTATCCAGCTACAACTTTTAATTAAGTCAATATAGTATTTTTTGTTTGTTTGTTTGTTTGTTTGTTTGGTTAAGACAATGTCTGTCTGTATGTAGGCCTTGATGCCCTGGAATGCGATAAAGATCAAGCTAGATTTAAATTCATAAAGCTACACATGACACGTCCTCATGATTACTGGAAAGAAAATTGTCATTATGTCTTTGTAAGGCAATATTCATAAATATCAGTAACTATACCTCATAATCTCTAATGTTAATCATTGGTAGTAATACATACTTTACATAAAAGTATTTAGCATAGATTGCTTGCCACCAAGAATACCACGGTTTAACTTGGGAGAATAGTGGACTGGCTGTTTCTTAGCCTAAGACAGATTATTACTTTGTGCTGCCTTTCCATAAGCTGGTCTCTATCTATAACTGCTAATAACAATCATACCAAAACTGATTTTAGTTTTACATTTTCATTTACATAGTCATGAACAATCAAGTTAATTTTTATCACTTTGTCTTTCAAATATGGAGTTAATCTGTATGTGACTTCCAATTGATTGCTTATTTTGCTAATTTTTCTTGATATTTTCTATGTTTATTATTTTTGGGAAAGCAATATTAATCATTACACCAATTTAATTATCTTGGAAGATCTATGTGTGCATGTGACTCTACCCCAATATCTCCCTCTCCCTCTAAGTCTGTTAATTTTCACAGCCTCTAATATCTAGAGGTTTAAATATATGTATCTTTCCTATCCTTTGGTTCCTATTATACTATGACTGAAAGCTCTGCCTATGTCTTAGGTTTGTTCCCAAATAGCTCTTGTAACTTACATTAGCCCATTTATATTAATCTACATTCTAACATGTAGCATTATTTCTCTTCCATCTTACACCTACTGTTTCCTCTCCATGTCCTGGCATCTCCCCCATGTCTTTATTCTTCCTCCATTCCATTCTCTCCCAGGAAATTCTGCCTGTACCTTCTGCCTAGCTATTGGCCATTCAGCTTTTTATTATACCAATCACAGCACTATGCCTGCACACAGCACACATATTTCCTACTTTTCCCTCTTTTTGTCTGAATAAGAAGGATTTGTTTTAACTCTAATATATGAAAACTATATACAATAAGAACACTTGTTAGGTAGGAATTACATTTACAATGTCCATTCTATCTGTACTTGGCAAACACAGAGAAAATTATCTATCCTAACTTTGTAAGTCCAATGTAGTTTTTTTTTTTTTTTTTTTTTTTTTTTTTAATAAACCTGATTTGCTTTCTCTCAAAACTATGGAAAACACTGACTAAAACTCTCTGATGTTCAACCTCATCCAAGACCCAAGAAAGATATTGTATTACTTGTGTAAACAGGAAGTACAAGGCAGGCAACTTCCAAAACCAAAGAAATGACAAATACAGATGGCTGCTCCAACAGTCATCAAAGATTCTTCTGCAATATAGGGGCATTCATCTTTGGCATACAGGCTGAGAATATATGACTGACTTTTCTGTGAAGCAGTAATTTTAAAAGACTGACCTACCATGTCTTGGCAAAATTTAGCACTACCCTTCTTTCTGTCCTGCTTGTCCAATTTCAACAGCATACTATCAGCAGTCAAGACAAGGGTAATTTCTTGTCCAGTGGCTAACTGGCACAATAATAGTATACTACATATTTAATCTCTTTGATGTCCATTTTCCTTTTATGAAGTCAAATGGTGCTGCCAGGAACAGACGTGTTTTAATGTCATGGAAAGCTGTATTAATACATATTCTGTATGTCTATGAAGTGTTTGAAGAACGTATATCTATTTAAAATATATCTGTTTAACCTTAAAAACCATATTTGAGGTTTAATTATTATAGATGACTACTAACATGTATTTCTTCATTATTGTATATAGCTTTCTAGAACTAGAAACTAGATCTAGATACGTATGATACCTTAAACAGCAATAAAAACATCAAAAATATGACAAAAATAACTCAAATTTGTGTCAATATACAAAAACCGTAACAATATAAAGTACTTGAAATTAATAGTTACATTTTAGTTAAAAGTATATCCAATGATCTACCCTATTATCCTATCATTCCTATAGCTATCGTGTTTGTTTTCATAAAAAGATTTTCAATCCTTCTTCCATTGCTCAGCTTCCTCCATGACCATGACCAACAACATATTGCAATCAATCCCCTTAATGATGATAAACATCAATAATCAATTGCATAACCAAAAACCATCTACCTCTCCATTTGGGAATGTGAGCATATTGCTCTTAAGATTGTTTCTTATTGTCTGGGGAACAATAACATCTTTAGGGGACCCTGAAAATTAAGATAATGGTCAAGACCTGGGCTGGCTGTCTGTATCATCTGTCCTCCCTGTTCATAATGGGAAAGCAGAGGGCTTAACTGAAGTCCTGGCTGGAGGAGTTTGTGAGGCTGCCTGGAAGTTGTTCTGGATGCAGTTTTTTGAGGTCATGACAATGGAGGCATTCTGTGAGGGTGAATCACGTGGGCTACTTTTATTCATTGCTGTCTAGTTCTTTTGTTCTCAGAACACACAAATTTTGAAAGGTAATGTACACATCTGCATTAACACAATTATGGAATATATAGTATGTACAAGTCAGCTAAAGATGATTTTCTGCTCTATGTTTTGTAAATGGAGGTTTTGCATCTCAACTGCCAGTTCCCAAATAACCACTATAAGGCTTTTTTTATCAATTACAATTGCCTAGTCAATGGCTCAGTCATATTACTGACTAGCTCTCATAATTAAATTAGCCCATTTCTATTAATTTACATTATACCATGAGATGCATGGGATGTTACTTCACTGCTTGCTTCCCCAGCAACTACATGGTTTCTCTCTGGTAACACCTTCTTTCTCTATGTGTCTTTGCTTGGATTTTCTGTCTTGCTCTATTCTGCCTGGACACGTGCCAAATCAGCTTTATTGATAAACCAATAAAAACAACAGATGTTTGCAGCCTGCAGAAGAACATCCCACATCTGTGTTTGAGAAAGTAAATGGCATCTCTCAACTTTATGTCTGTTTGAATTTCATAGCGCAACTGTAATAAATAAATATTGACCTATGCCATATGACAGAATGGCATTCAATAATAAGGCTTGAAGTCACTGTTGCCAGCAAGATTTATTACATCTTATTCAGAGCAGTACCTGTATTAGAGGGATTAGCATATATGTCACTGTACTGTAGTCTCTCTTGGTTTCTTTTTTTCTTGTATGTATCCAACATTTGCAGGTGCTGTCTGCTCAAACACATTGATCTCCATTAATTTGAAGTGAACCATAAATTCCGTTTCCTTTGAAACAAAGACATAACCTTCCCCCCAATGAAACACAATTTCTGACTTCCATTTTGAAAGATAAGGTATACTTATAATATGTACATTGGTATCATCAAGAAGTTTCCATAAACCATTGTCTTTCATCAGTTATTAGTTTTTTTCTATATTATACTTTAAAAATTTAAAGTCAACAAAGTACCAAACTGGATGCAGACACCCTGTGTATTTCCCATATTTCTTTTTATATTTCTTTATTCTCTCCTCAAAGACTTCTTTGCTTTTAAACTATTTATTTTCCTATGACTGTCTATATTTGTTTCTATTTTTTAATCATATACACACATTTTTGAACATACTATATCCGTTTGGTTGTTTTCTCTCTCTGGAACTAACTTTCTGCATATCTGAAGCATTCGCTAACCATGAAAGGCAAGTCTACAATTGCTATACTAATTCTTCAGCATAGTTCAGATGGCTACCTCCACACTCCTCAGTTCTATAAGAGCCTAGACTTTTGCTGTAGTGGAGTGTTTACCACCCCAGCTCTTGGAAGCTACTGTGTCCACAATATTCCAGGCATTTTTACTTAGCATAATGGATGTACAAGTAGTCTGCTTTACAGCAGGAACTCTTTCCTATAAGAGCAGCATGTCTGTATGCTGAGCCTTCCCAAGATTCTAATTTCTCAGGCCCTATGTGAATATTTGAGGCTTCTTGTTGGATGCTTTATGTAAGGAATGCTTTTATGTCCACCAGTCAGCTCCCAAATAATGGCACAGAGAATTCTTATTAATTATGGAAGCTCAGCCTATAGATTAGTTTTGTCCTAACTAGTTGTTTTAACTTAACTCATTTATAGTAATCTGCTGTATAACACGTGGTGTTACTTCTCTTCCACCTATCACCTCCTATTTCCACTCTTTGTCTCCTGATATTTCCTGTGCCCCTAGATTTTTCCTTTTCTTCCTTGCTCTCCCCATAAACCTTGCCTATACCTCCTGGTAAGCTATTTGCCATTTGGCTTTTTATTATATCAATCACAAGAATACAACTTCATGAAGTGTACAAATATCCTGCAACAATTACCTTATTTTATTCTTTTCTATCTCTGTATCCTATCTATTCATTTGAATTAGAGAGAATTCTTACATTAAAAAAATTCTTCAAATTTAAAGAGCACGGGTGCTCATGAACTGTCAGACAATTTCATTATTTATAGGGAATGAGGACAGAGCTGGCATCTTTTTGGTTCTGTTTACATTTTTGTTTTCTCACGGTTTCATTTTCCCTTGTGATAAGTTACTTTAGTTTGTGTTCTGCTCATTTTCATGTTCTACAACTTGTAAGAATTCCCCAAATCCTAGTTTGAAGGTGTGAAGGCTGTCTTCCTAAGTAAAGAATTTGCATTTGGCCTGTCAAATATTGAAGCACTACAGATACAGAACCATGTCTAAACAGCCATGTGTATGAATTTTGTTCGTATTATGAATGGCATATTTTTATTCTGTTTTCACTGGCTAGTGTCCCAATAGGCAAAATCATGAATAGCTATGCAACTGTATCCTCATGTGAAGTATCTAAATTCAAACCATGTCCTAAAATGATTATATATTTTTCTATGTAAAGTTTACAACAGTGTTTCAGGTATCCCAAGCTGTCTTCCAACTTGCTGTGTTGCCAAAGGATGATCTTATATCCAACCTCTATCTGATTAGTTCCTGGATCAATTTTTTCTATAATTTTTTATTGAAATTTTGATTTCAGGTAAGCCCTGCACTTTCCCATTACTCAGAGAATGAACAACAAATGATACAGCTACCCCCTCCAGGACTTGACAATTAACCAAAATTTTTTTCTTCAGGATCCCTGAAAGATGTCATCACCCGCAGAGAGTAGGAATTATATTTAAGAATATAATGCCCACATTCTCAATAGATCTAGTGAGTGATTTTGGTCATTCTATGGGTTATGGATATTGGTCATTATTTAGGATGGTTGGTTATGAGTTGTTTCTGGTAATGGTCAGGAAGCAAGCCAAACAATGGAGATTAGAATCAGGGTTCTTTTTTTGAAAAGAAAGAAAATGGAGGAAAGATATGATAGGATAAAAGTGAACCTACTCTTAAAAGAAAAAAGGGGATGTATATATATATATATATATATATATATATATATATATATGAATGATAAAAAGGTAGATTATAGAACTTACTTTGTAAAGCAACTACTAGTTTTAAAAATTTCACATTGGCTTAGGGTTTTTATAGTTATACAAAGGTGAGTTTGCTTTTATTGGAACTTACTGTATGTACATTTCTAATCTTGTTCAAAATGTGGTATGTAGGCAACACATTTGACAATGCAATAAAAATTTTCAGCCCTTGAAAATTATTATTATCAATTATATTCGATAAAAGAAAGGCTAACAATTAGTCACCTATTACAACTGAACTTGTAGTCATATTAGGCATGCTTTCAAGGTGAAATAGAGATATATTTTAGATAGATAGGTCATCTTCATGCACTTCAAAAAACTGCAGAATATGGCATTTAAGAATTTTAATACTGACAACTCAAGAACCAGCTTGGATGGAAACAGGCCACCTGAACATGGATGTCAGTTAAGAGGCCTGGGCAGTCTATGGGGCCTCTTGTAGTAGAACAGCATTTATCCCTAGTGTACGAATGGACACTGGGAGCCCATTACCCATTTCCCATAGACAGATACTATCTCAGCCTAGCCACACTGGGGAGGGTCTGGGCCCTGCCTCAAATGTTGTGACAAACTTTGATGATCCCCATGGAAGTTCTTACCCTTTCTGTGGAGTGGAAGAGTGATGGGGTGGGAGTTTGTGGGGGGGGGGCATGGGAGTATGGGAGGGAAAAGGAACTGGGATTGAAATATAAAATAAGATTGTTTCTAAATTAAATAAAAAAGGAAAAACTAAGTTTTAATAATATAGGTTCTTTTTTTTTTATGACAATGAAACATTTCTGTTCCTGGCAGCACCTATGTATATTGGAGAAGATCAGGACATCAAAGAAACTTCACATGGAGTTTGTTTTCTTTGGCACAAAAGTTAGTCACTATCAAGAAATTGCTTTTGCTTCAACCGCTGACAGTATGCTGACCAAATTGGACTAGCAGGACAAACAAAAAAAAGTCTGCTGAAGTTGCTAAGACAAAGTAGGACACCCCTTCAGAACATCCTACTTCACATAAAAGTTTGTCAGATATGCTATCCTTGTAGGTCTAATATGTATGCCCCAAATTGAAGAGGAACCTTGGGTAACTTCCAGGCAGCCAGGTGATTCTGCCATTGTTCACACAGCAAGAAGTGCAAGCTAGCTGAGGATTTAGTAAGGTAAGAGTTGGCTGTGGCCTGTTCTTCTCTCTCTTTGATATTTCAGCAATGACCCTGATATCTGGCTGAGTTTGTATTATTAAGACCAATTAGAACTCGTGTTGAAAGTTCTCCAAGAACATGTTTCACAGAACTACTTTGCTCCAATGTCTCTACTAAGTGCACCAATTTAAAAAATAAAATGGAAGAATAATACAAAGAATAAATCCAAAAATATTAAGAAATATTATTTCAATATGCATGTAACAATTTAGCTTAGTTTGAAATAATTTCTATATATTAGATTTTTTAATTTGATTTTGTTAAAAGATAATATAGTTTTCTATTATCATTTGACTAATATAACTTTAATTACAAACATCTGTAGCCTATTTTTAATTTTATTTCTTTGATTAATATATTTTATTATGTAGTGCCTAAAAATGTAAACTTTATGTCTCTATTGTGTATTCTTTAAATCCAGCATTTTAAATAAATTTAGACCTTGCTCCTTTTTATCATTTTGTTTTTTTATATATTATTATGTATTGTTTATGCTTGATATCAAATGAACTTTTATGATTGCAATGTATTCATTTTTATTCACTATTTTTATATTTAAAAATATCAATCTCATCTTTGCTTGTATCACATGCCTGAAAACACAATGGAAATCCCCAGCATTTCAGATGTTTTAGTCCACAATGAGGAAGTGTCATTTTCTTTTCTCTGTGGTGACAGAGTATCATTTCAGTAGGTTTTGATATAATAGAGCTCTGCACCTTCTCAACCAGGAAACTGAAGGAAACAAAGAGGCCTAGAAATTGACATAGCCTGGAAAGAGATTCACTTCTTTAATTAGAACATTGTAGTGAATTTTTTATAACTTTTCCAGATGCCAGAAAAGTGTGACTATGTCTATGGCAATCCATTGACTGTATTAGTATCCTTGTAATTTAACCACATCACAATAACTATATACATAGATTTAAACACAGTAATTTTGAAGAACAGTTCATATTAAAGATTATGACCCTTTGGCCGAAAATGTGTATCATGCTTTATCTATACAGTAACATTCTATTCATTTGTATTATTACATATTAACTAGTTCCCGTGTCATGTATCCCATGAAGCAAACTCTATTTAATAATAATCTCTTAAAGATTGAAAGCAAGTTTTCTAACCTTCCAGGTTTATCAATAAAACACAACATAACAAGATGAAATGAATAAATAAAAACCCTCAATAACAGAGGAGAAGTGGGTATGGAGAACTATGGTGGTGCCTGGGGGGGCATGGTGGAGTGAAGGGAGGGTAGGCTATGTTTGGATGTAATTATATTTCTGGGAGCATAATATAAAAATTAAACAAAACAAGTTTTCAGAACATATTGTATACCTTCTTGAATTTAATTCTTAAAAATGTATTAGGACATTCTTATTTATTACATGCGGTACAGTATTTTTTTATAGTATTATTTAGGTTCCTGAAGAGTAAGAAATTATTTGAACATTATCTCCTCTGAACATGTCATGACTTCTCCTAATAGCAACAATACACATACATAATAGTGATTACTATGGCCAATGAACCATTCATTTTAATTTCACCAGCATTTGTACATTCATTAACCTAATTAACAAATCTGATTGTTATAAGTATTTTTAAAAAAGGATGCATCCACCATCAACTCAAAAGGGAGGGTGAGGCCTTCAATGAGAGAGCATCAAATCTGTCAAGTCATTTGGAGTAGGTCCTAGGCACTCCCCCTTTTCTCTAGGCTAAGGAAGTATCCCTCTGTGGAAAATGGACACCCAAAATCCATTCGTGCACTAGGGATTCATCCTGGTCCCACCGGCAGAGATACCATAGACTTCTCAATTCTCTTAACTGAGACCCACATACAGTGGGTCTGTGTAAGTCCTATGCTGGTTTCCCAGCAATTAGTATCCAGTCCTTCAGCTCCCCCTTGTTCAGATAACAGGTTCTGTAGATCTTGCTTTTTTAACAAATGTATCAATACCAGATGTTCTAGATGAAAGTATAGATATTTGGTATACTTTTCAGATATATCCAGTTCACTTGTTAACTAATGAGTTCTTAGTTTCTATTTGTAACTTTTGTCAAGAGACAATAGCTATCTCACAATAAATGTCATGACATCTAATGTGATGAAAGCACTTAACTTTTATACACCACCTTAGTTGTTACAATACTAAAC
Organism: Phodopus roborovskii; assembly: GCF_943737965.1. NCBI lineage: Eukaryota > Metazoa > Chordata > Mammalia > Rodentia > Cricetidae > Phodopus > Phodopus roborovskii. The sequence goes on from NW_026126470.1 coordinate 10,680,058, forward strand.
GTAGTATGGGAAGAGGGTATTACTTTCGCCAGATCACTCATTTCGTTTTTTAAATTCTTTTATGTTTTTGAGGTTAAAATTATCTCATTTTCTCCTTCACTTTCCTTACTAAATACAGGGCATTGTTAATTATCATCAATAATATCCCTTTTATTTTTTTACTTCATTTGTTTCTTTTTATTCTCCATAATGGAAACCTATACAATTATAAAACAAGATATGTATCTATCTAGTTAACAATGAGAAATATTTCTCTATAGTTGGTAAAAGCTTTGTCAAATATTTTGATGAGGGAAATTCTACATGAATTTACCTGTATATGTTTAGCTTTATTTTTAATAGACTATAAAAGAAAATATACTACAAAATTTTAAGTATAATCTACATGAATTTTTTATTATATTTTAAAATTCTGACAATTTTACTATAAAATGACTCAAACTACCAATACACTTTGATTCTCATATTTTTAACTTTAATTGCACAGTATGAATAGCTTGTGATTTTAAATGACATCTTTATTGTTTATGTTTGTCACATTAGCTACAGTGCAAGTACAAACAGCAAAATAAAATTCTTTGTAATATGCAAACTTGAACTCTATAATAAAATGATATCCACACATCCATTCCCTTTTTTTCTGAAAAAAAAAAAAGTGTGGTATTTACTTTTAAATGTTTCTGTTGTAGAAAATCATTTGTCTCAACTTCTGAAGCTACTAGATTCAAATAGACTTGGAATTACATAATAAGTTTCTTATGATAGTCTTCAGCATCACAATACTAAGATTGTTTTGAAACACGAAAACCTCTGAAGTTAGCTGATTTCTCCCTTACTACTTCCTTTTCCATCACCGTTGAAGATCTCAAAAGAGTAGCATTGATAATAAATACTTTAATATATAGTGAACTATCCTTTGGCAAATAATATTATCTTAATATAAGTACAAATATTTAATTATTTTATTGAAGGCATTATTTAGTGTATACATAAGAAATATGAATGTTATATTTGTGATTAGGATTTTCTATATATTTAAAACTGTCATTCATTGGTTGATATCATAAAAATTATATAGCAAAATCATGACATTATTTTATAATTTTCTTAAGAACTAAGAGTATGTTTGTTGAGAATTATATATTAAATTATTATACTGCCATTGATATTGAAATAAGGTAGGTTTTGTAACTGTGTTTTTTGTGTATTTAACATTTTTATGATTTGGTATTGAAAATATCTTAATTGTCAATTTCTTGGTAATAAGTAATTAATAGAGTCTAAATATACATTGGTAGTTGGGATAATAAAAGACCCCAATTCAGAGAACCATACCTAGAAGATAAACACTACATACTAATATCATTAGTCCTCTAAGAAGTATGTATTCCTGTCTATATATTAACCATTTTTCCCACAAATATAATAACTATTTAAACTATGTTAACTATGTTACCAGAGGCACATACTGTAAATTATATGTGGTATAATTTCAAAGTCTTTTCTTTACATTTGTTGGCCTATGCAAATATCTTTAAATAAAAATGTCTAAATTTTTAAATGAAAGAAAAATAAGGATGGAATTTCCTTTAACATCTATGCCTTAAAAACCCTATTTAAACCAAAGTGACTCAAAAAGTAAAAATAAGAAAGTAAGAGAGAGAGAGAAGGACAGAGGGATGGAGGGAGGGAAGAAGGAAGGGAAGAAAAACGAAAGGACGGAATGAAGGAAAGGAAGTAAGGAAAAAAAAGAAGTAAGGAAAAGTGTGAAATGCTAACAACTATATTAGAAGTTGTCAGATTTCCACAAGAGTCCCCATGCATTCAGGAAGCTGTAACCCGCAAAGTGGAAATTGTGCAAATTCACACACATTAAATCACCATACATAAAGAAATACGAATTCTTATTATGAGAAATTTGAACATGAAATCTTTATACAAGATCAGAAAAATTATAACATATTTAAAAACTATATAATATATACATAGCAAAAGCAAACTTTTTATTTTAAAAGACAGACTAGATTCTAAATAAGCATTAATATCAGTAAAACTTATGTAACAATTGAGCTATAGACAATAGTGAGTACTGGAAAATGTAAAGAGCTTTAAAAAAAATTCCTGACTAATTTCTCAGCCAATTCTTAATTGAAATGATATCCACATCATTCAAATTTTTGAAAGAAAACTCTTGAGAGATGATAAACATTGGTGTCACTGAGTTTCTGGAAAAATAGTTATGGCAATTCTCAACTACACCAGAAATTTCAGTTGATTTCTTTTTCTCTGGCTGAAACACTTTATTAGATGACTACAAATCAATTACATTTAACTTATTTCTCTCCACTGTTCAAAGATTGACTTTAACAGCAAGGGGCTTGTTTCTATGGGCAGGTGATATCACAAACAATTGAGAGAGTTACTTTCTCAGGAGGAAACATTCGTAAATTGAATGGTACAAAAAAGGGGGTGGAGAAACAAGGAAAAATTCAGAGAGTTTATTTCAACAAACACCAGTCTATTCTTGAAGTGGTTATAGATGATCTACAAGTTAAAATAACTCAAGTTATACTGTTACATTTTATATATATATATATATATATATATATATATATATTATGAGGAAATCTATATATGAGAAACTCAGATTATATAAACTATCACTGTAATAAATAATTCATTCTTCAATTCAAAATTGAAACTAGCTTTTAAATTTTTACTACAAAGTGTATTTTACTAGCATTTCTTTGACAATTATATCCCATCACATAAACAGTATTTAGGAAAAAGGGTTGTTTACTTTGTAACACTAGTCAATAACATTGCTGTGAGGCCTGAGAGTAGACCAAGTCTTCAAAGAGTACAGATTTTTTGTATCGAAAATATGTATATTAATATAGTTATTATGAAAATAGTTGCACCTTTTTATTATAGAGTTTGAACAATTATATATTCTGAAGTACCAGCAGCCAATGAAAGAAGTATAAACATCAATAACTTAGGGAAATTGGAATAATATGTGTGATGCAAATTTGATTACTTTTTAATAATATAAAAATTTAGAGGTAAGAAGATGGTTCTTGTAGTAAACGCCATGAGTAAAGCTTTTGGAAAACAATAAGAGTTACAAAAACTAGTAAAATGGCAAAATCCTTAAGTTTTGAAGTAAATCAAATTTGAAAGCATGTATATATTACTAGTACAACAAAATAAACATTTCAGTTAAACCAGATGTTTTTTGGATATGAGAACTGATATTCAGGGATATAAAGATCTAAATAAAGGTGTAAGAAGTTTGTCCATATCTGCTTTTACCCCTATATTTTAACAAACTTCCCATTATTCAAAAGCACAAAAAATTTATAAAATATTTTCACATTATTAGACTTTTATTAAATTTAGAAGTACTCATACACACACACACATATACATACATACATACATGCACACATATAGATCAGAGATATGTGGGTAAAGAATTTCAATAAATCTTTCCTTGAATTTTGTTTTATAATTTAATAAAATATCACTTTGGAAAAGATGTGCTTCTCAGTATTTATGAGCAGATAATTTTATATTTAGGCAGTTATCATTTAACTATAGTTATTTATAAATGAGAAGAAATTAGTTGCATTTTCTTGAAATAGTCAACATGCCTGGCAGCTGGTATTACACATCCCAGACCATGGTATTTTGATAACAAAGAGCATTATGAACAATGTGCAATGTTTTGTTCAAATGTGAAGGTTGAAGATGATTAATTAAGCTGTTCAGATATGTACAATGAGATAAAGTGAAACACAAATAAATAGGAACAAAGAATAAAACATATCACAGCAAAGAGTTCATGTGACCACTGTTTATTAATACAGGCCAAAGGAAATATTCATCCCTTATTCCTGGATATTTTGTGTTCATTTGTACCACAGTTTCATGTCCATGACTTTATACTGCTGTCCAATCAATGTTTCGTTGATTTGTGTGCCTACTTTTGCAAAGCTATTAAGACTATGTTAATATTCATGAATATCCTAATATTTATTTCTTCTGAGAGCATCTTTTCCTCTCTTTCATCAGCAAAGGGCAGTTTGGTTGTGTTTTCTGCCATTGGCTATATGTTTTTTTCATTTTTCCTGCACTAGGTGATTAATGATGACAAATTTGATTCATTCACACATCATTTATCCTAATTAATTGCTTTCCCCTCCATGTTTTCAAAGGTTTTCTTTTGCTTTTGTTTCTTAAAATTCAAATATCATGTGTTTTATGTGGATTTTATTATATTCACAAAGATAGAATTGTAAGAAAATCTTATATTTGGTTTGTAATATCTTTGTACAAGTTCTACCCATTGCTCCTTCAAATAATAAACATAGGTACTTCTATTTTCTTATATAATTTCACTTTTCATCTGTCAATATCCTATAGTTCATTAGGATTTTTACTCTTATTTATAAGTTTTTTTCCTTCTGAAGTAAAATCGGCATTTGATTTTTATTGCATATTCCAATCAATACTCCAATACTATTACTATATCTTCATAATCCCTGACTTTAAGAAAGTCAGATTTCATCCTTTGTAGTCACTGATATTTCCTTAATGAATCACTTTCCTGATTAAATTTAGCTCTGTATGGTGTGTTCACTTACTATTAGGTGTGGTCTATTTTTTATTGTTGTTATTTAAATTAGAAGCAATCATATTTTACATACCAATCATTGTTCCCTTTCCCACCCATCCTCTTACACCCCACAAATATCTTTCCAATCCAGCCCCATCCAGTCCTCTGAAAGAGTGAGGCCCCCCATGGGAGATCATCTGTCACATCATTTGGGGCAGGACCTAGCCAACACCCCTCCCCCCCCCGCCATCTAGCTGAGAAAGGGCTCCAAAAACCACTTCATGCAGTAGGAATAAATACTGGTTCCACTGCCAGCAGCCCCATAGACTGCCCAAGCCCCAGCTGACAGCTATGCTCAGGATATCTATTCATTCTTATGCAGGTTCCCCAGCTCTAAGTCTAGATTCCTTGAGCTCCCACTTGCTCAGATCAGCTGGTTCTGTGGGTTTTCCCACTATATTCTTGACCTCTTTGCTCTTCACTCTTCCAGGAATTCTGCTCAGAGTTTGGTTATAAAACTCGGCTTCTGCTTCCAACAGTTACTTGATAAAAGCTCTATTGATGGCATTAAGGTAGATATCAATCTCATTATAGGGGAAGCACATTTAAGGTAGCCTCTCCACTATTGCTTAGATTCTTAGTTGGGGTCATCTTTTTGGTTTCTTAGGAATTTCCATAGTACCAGGTTTCTCACTAACCACATAATGGCTCCCTATATCAAAGTATTTCTTTCCTTGCTTTCATGCTGTTTTTCTCCAAACTTCATGATACCCCATGTTCTCTTCTCCACTTCCCTTCTCCCTTTTTCTTCTACCTCCCTCCCTCTCCTCCATGTTCCCAATTTACTCAGGAAATTTTTACCCTTACCCTTCTCTAGAGGGTAGACCAGGTGGTGTATGTCTCTCTTATAATCCTTGTTTCGTAGATTCTCTAGGGTTGTGGAATATAGGCTGGTTATCCTGTACTCTATGTCTAGTATTAACTTATGAGTGAGTACATTTCATATTTGTCTTTCTGTTTCTGAGTTATCTCACTCCAGATGATTTCTTCTGGACCCATCCATTGGCCTGTGAATTTCAAGATTCCATTGTTTTTCTACCACTGAGTAGTACTCCATTGTGCATATGTATCACATCTTCTTTATCCATTCTTCAGTTGTGGGGCACCTAGATAGCTTCCATCCAGGTTCTGGCTACTCCAAATAATGCTGCTATGAACATAGTTGAACAGATCTCCTTGCATATGAGTGTGATCCTTTCGGTATATGCCCAAGAATAGAATTGCTTAGTCTTGAGGTAGATGGATTTCCATTTTCCTGAGAAATTTCCATACTGATTTCCAAAGTGGCTGTGCATGTTTACACTCCCCACAGCAATGGAGAATTGTTCCCCTTACTCCACATCTTCTTCAGTATAAGCTTTCATTCACGATTTTAATTTTACCCATTCTGGCAGGGATAAGATGGTCTTCCAGAGTTGTTTTGATTTGCATTTCCCTAATGGCTAAAGATGTTGAGCAGTTCTTTAAGTGCCTTTTTGGCCATTTAAGATTCCTCTGTTGAAAATTCGCTATACTAGGTCTGTACTAAAACTTGATTTTTTCCCCCCAGGACATTGAATATCTCATCATTTGGATAAGTTTCTGCCTACTTATTTACTTATTAGATTGGTGTATCATTGCATGTTTCTTTATATAGAATGTTGTTCGTTCTCTGTTTTAATCTTGCATCCAAATAACATTACAGACTTTTAAAAATATATTTACATGCATACATATATTTAGGTAATAAAAATAATGAAAAATACCATAAATATGAAAGAGAGCAAGAAGGGTTATATGGGAGTTGTCAGGGCAAGGAAAATGATGTAGTTATCTTATAATCGCAAATAATAAAAGCAAGTTTAAAACAAGAGTGTAATAATAGTCATTTTCTGTCTAATATAATTTCAAAACTTCCCTTTCTTTCCCCCCACTTGAATAATGTGTCTACTTATTTTCCTGGGCATGAAAACATTGCTTTCTATTTGAGAAGTGGCACCTTTCCTTCTTAGGATCCTATAATCTTTTTTATGGGTAGTATACCTGAACAGTAGGGGAGATGCTTTTAAATGGTGTGCAGGAGAGATTCTGTTTTCAGCAGGCAGAAGGCATCAAGACTGCCAATGCAAAACACAAAACTGTCCCAAGACATTTCTCCAAAGTCAAGATGCTGGATATATTTTCTCCTCTTTTACCCTCTTGTGAGAAAAGCTGTAAAGTGACATTTCCTTTCTGTGCCAAGCTGTTTCCACTTCCTTCTGAGTTTTGACAAATTTCCTTTAACTAATACAAGCCAATGAATTTAATCTTTCTCTTGGGGAACTCAGGATATTCAAAACGAATATATTAACTTGACAGTTGTATTAAAAAAGACAAAGAATCCAGGTGCTAGGATGGGTGTTCCCTGATTATACATACATACATACATACATACATACATACATACATACATACATACATATGGGGTGTGTGTGTGTGTGTGTGTGTGTGTGTGTGTGTGTGTGTGTGTACCCGTTCTTTACCTTCAAGGGGTCATGAGATTGGCAGTGTCTTTATATTTTGTTAGGTTGTACTGTGTTGAAAGATGTGTTCATATATTGATTCTAAGTACCTTTTTATTATGCCTTATTAATATTGCCACTATGGGGTCCTACTAAATTTTATACAATGTCTATGTATTCATACTACTTTTGGAATTGTCTATAATTTTGTTAATGCCTTTCTGAGCAATGAGTTTTATCAATTCCTATTTAGCTCTTTAACAGGGACTGATTATACAACTAACATTTGATACTTGAGGATAAGAAAGAAAATATGATATCTCCCCAAAGCAAGACAAAACAGTTGATTGTCAGCAAACATCTGAATTCACACTTTACACACAATAATCACTGTTTTTATTGTTAGTTAAATTTATTCACTTATTTTTCATTCTGTCAGTAAGTACACCCTCCCTCATCTTCTCCCATTTCCTCCCCAAACCCTGCAATCCATTCATCCTCTCTTTTAGTTCAGAAAAGACAGGCTTTCCATGGGTGTCAACAAAGCCTGAAATACCAAGTTGAGATAGAACAAAACTCTCCTCCTTGTATTAAGGCTGAGAAAGGCAACCAGTATGAGAAATAAGTTCCAAAGAGTCACCCAAAGCATTAGGGACAGGTCCTACTATCATCACTAGTAGTTCCATAAGTAGATCAACCTACACAACTGGGCAGATGTCATGCAGACACTAAGAGACCATGGGTGCCAGTTCAGGCTACTATATTCAGCAAAACTTTCAATCACTATAGACAGAGAAAGCAATGTATTTGTTAAAAAATCAAATTTAAACAATACCTATTCACAAATCAGCCCTAAGCAAGTTTCTAGAAGGAGAACTACAACTCAAGGTAGGCAGTAGATGATCTCACACAGGTGAAATAATCACCTTTTAAAAATAAAAATAAAGTTTTCTGAAGAATTATCAGAGAATATGCCTTATCCATAGTAATGTGAAGTGTTTTTAGACTTAACAGCAAAAATTGAGCATATAAAAGAAATTTTCATAATTATAAATTTCTCAAAATTTAAAACATTTTTAAATATTAAAATATTTAAAAGAAATTTAAACATTTCAATATGAACTATCCATGAAAACTATGAGTGAACAATTTACCTGTATCTTTATTTTACTTCTTTATGATTTTAAATTTTTATTAAATCCAGTCAGAATTCCTATAGGGCTCTACCATTACATACTTTATCCTGGTTCTTAGTTTATCATCCAGAACTTGACTCTAAGACCTTATTACTAAAGGCAAGCACATTTGAGTCATCGATCATGATGAAATCAAAATGCAAATGACCTTAAAGCTTCATGCTATTGTCTAATTTTTCAGATCTACACTTTGCTATCCATACCACTCCATACTACTAGAATGTAAAAGTCACTTATGCATATATGTGAGTGCTGTGAGTGACAGTAATGATTCCCTTGACAAGACATGCAGATGGGTGCCATAGTAGCTGGGCATAGGGGAAACAACCAAAACTTTTTCTGATCAGATTGATCAGAAATTGCACAGCATAATACCTTTAACTGACACCATCATCAGACTAAGAATCTGTGGCTATATAGGTGACACACTCAAACTACTATCATTTTTCATCCATAACAACAAATTGACTCATATTTATATATCATTACACATATACTTCAGTGCATTTTTTGTAAATTTTAGGTGACTCAATATAATAAGTAATGTTGTATGAAACTTACAATGGGCCTATAATCATAAATTATCTTACAGTTAGAATATTTGTGTATATTGTCTATATACATGTATGTATATGTATATACATGCCAGGGTGTATGTACAAATATACATGCTAACACATGTGCCTACCAGTGGGGCTCAAATGACAGCCTCAGGTGTTGTTCCTCCTCAGGGACCATTCTTTAGATATTTTGGTTAAGGGTTTTCCATTGGCTATACATACTGATTAACTTAGCTAGCTAGTGTAACCATGAGTGCCACTTTCCAGATTTGCAAAATACTTGCATTCTAGCAATTTAATTAAAGTCCATATCCTTGTATTAAATGTTCTGTGTGGACAGAGTTTCCCTCAAACTCTTAGATTGAATGTTTAAACAATAACTAGGAACTCCACAAATTTTTTAAGCTGATAATTTTTAATGGTGTTATTCACTACCAAGAAATATTTAATTTACTATAAAAATAAATGTATAGGACCTTGTTATATATTTGTGTTAGCTTTAAATATCATGTATAGATAAATATGCTATGTAAACATTCCAAATGCATTTAAAGTATTTCATATAGTAGTAATCCAATTGATTAATCTTATAAATTAAATTTGAATTAATACAGATGAGAAACTACTATATATTTACTAATTTCATATACAGTATTGTTACATTTAAGATTGCATAAGGCTTAGCCTACCATCTTAAATTTATATGAGTTCTTTAACTATTCAGAAGGTTTTATTTGCTAATTAGACAATTGGAGTACTTAAAAAGAAATTGAATATATTAAATTTATGAGTGCTGTTTAAAATGTTGAAGGTGTTTAATTAACCAATTTGTAAATGGTACCAAACATTATTCAAAAGCCTACTAAAATAGGTATAAAAATTTACTAGATTTGGAAATATAATATTCATAAATAGAGCTTAAAAGCTCAGAACAGAACTGGTTTTAGGATATGCAACTTTAATAAATTGAATATTAATTTTTAAAACTGAAGCCAACACTAAAAAAATGTTCAAAATATAAAAACCTCATTTGAGAATGTAATGAATTACACAGCAATCGTTAATTTTGTGTTTTGTTTGGCTAATATATAATATGGTAATTTACTTTATGACTCAGTTTTTCTTTTTTCTATTCCATTCCTTCCCTTTATGTGTTTCTATTCTTTCAAAGAAAAATTAATCTTAGCATTTTATCGAAGACATGGCCTGAATTCATCCCTGAGGAACTTAAATTCTTGTATGGACTCTTCCCTACGTTTAACCAAATTAAAGAGATAAAACTCTCCAGTCTCTGCTACTTGAGATTATATGTAGAATCAGACTTAGATAAAAGGTAACTACATGTCATTTTATTATGAATTATCCACAGACTCAGTAATGAAGGCTAAGTCCAAAGAGCCTGTATTTGCAAACTGTAGTCTCAGATTACTCAGCGTTATGGATCTAGTCAACACCTGAATCTCTCATTACCTGGAAAACCATTGATGTGTAACAACCCAGATCAGAGGTTCATAAATTTTAGTGATATCCAAAGCCCTAAGGTTCCAAACACTGAATTCTACCTTTCTAAAGAGGATGCAATACCCATGCTATGTATAGAGCAAAGTCTATATTAGTATGAGTTTCACTTTTATCTGCTCAAGCCAAAACAGTAAGAAATTGTACTCACTGCAGATTCTTATCTCAAAATGAATAAATAATGAAAATACTCAAAATAAAAATTTACTCGGCTATAAAAAAATTATATTATGAAATTTGCAGGAAAATGGGAAGATCTGTAATTAAGTAAAAGGAGTTAATATAGATTTTAAAGGGAGATACATATCTCTCTCATATGCAGGTCTTATTTAAAAAATAAAATGTGTGTGTGTGTGTGTGTGTGTGTGTAAGAGAGAGAGAGAGAGAGCATATGCATAGGTGTGTTTGTGTTAGTCATGAAACTTGCTCTAGGAGAGGATGTTTAGTTTAACGGTATTGGGTTAATATAATCCATGTGGCATGAAGCATGAAGAAAGAAAAGGGAGAGGTAGAAACATGGATGTGTGATGATATTTTAAGATGGTGAAAATAATCTCTAAAAGCAAAGAATGTAGGAATATACCATCATGGAACCTACAATCTTATATGTAGATTTAAAAAGAAAAACTGTACAAAATAAAGAATTCAGGTGTTTCTTGTAATAAGTAGTCTGCTGAAGAATTCCTTGCATTGTTCTCTAAATATCAGTATGTATATGGCTGTCCTTTTGTTTTGAAGTATTGGATAACCTTAGTGTATGTATTGCATATTCATCCTTTTTATGCTCATTGACTTATTTTAATCTCCATAAGAGTGATTGACTTCAACTTATTTATAAAGAATTAACTTAGTGCTTAAAATTAAAAAGTGTTCAAAGAATACTACCCTGGTTTATAAATATTTATGTCCACTTCTGCTGTCCAGTAACATGAGATCACAAGGGATAATGCTGGCTTTATAAATGCCAATTTCTGTTTTTAATATATTTTATTAACACATATATTGTATCTTATCATAATCATATCCAGTTCTCAACCCTGCCAACTAACTACAGAATTTTCCCTCCAAAGTCCACATTATCACTTTTTTTACATTTGTTTTTATTTTGTGCACATTAGTGTTTTCCTGCATATGCCTTTATGAGGGTTTTGGATCCTGGAGTTACAAACAGTTGTGTGCTGCCACGTGGGTGCTGGGAATTGAACTTAAGTACATTGGAGGAGAAATAAGTAATCGTAGCTGCTGAGCCATATTTCAAGACTTCTATTATAGTGCCTCATATGAATATTATGAAATTGAACATCAAATGGAGTATGGGTTGGATGTCTACCAATAGCCTCCAACCATATAAAGAAATTGGATCCTACCTCCACTAGCAGGCATTAAAACCAGAGTTTAAACAGAAGTACCACATAAGGCTGAAGAACCATTAATAACAGAAGACAGTCAGTATGTGAAAAATCTCAGTCCTGTGCACAAATTATACCCAAACGGTACATTTGTCAATGAGGTTTCTGAAAACAATGTAGGCTATTATTGGCTCCATACGTATATAGTAAAAGCCTATTGCTGATGCCATCATGTGCTTTGGCTGAGGGTCATTAAGAAGTTAATCTTGGACTGAAGTGACTTCTCAGTGAATAAAAGAATTGGGTGATTTCCCAGGGTGAGGGAACTGAGCTTCTATACCTATACTGAGGTTCACAAGCATATTTAGTGCCTGTTCCCAGTGACCCAATGCCCTCTCCTGGACTCTATAGCTAGTGCATGAACAATGAAAAAAGTTACACATGTTAGCAAAACATACATACACACTAAATAAAGGGTTTTTTCTTTTTAAATTAAAAGTAAGATAAATGAAATCATAATTGAAGTGACTACTAAACAGTAGTTTGGCTGGCTTTCATAGTACAAAAAGGAATTATGCAAGCTCCTGTAAGATATATGGTTTAATTCAGCAATGGAGCCTCCTATGCTATAATATTGACCTACATGGCAATAATGTACCAACTGGTATGTGCTCTCTTGATTGGCCTTGAGGTGTTTCTCAAAGGAGAGAATCAATGCATGGAATGAATTTATAATTGTTCTTGTAGAATACAATTATAATCTTTCAACTAGTGTAAAAATATACGATAAACTTGTAAGAATAGAGAAGACAACAATATTAATCAAAATTGAACCAACTCCCACTATCAAAGCGCTACAAAAATTAGGACAAACACTTAAAAAATTTTAATTCTATGTGACTATGGGATACAGGATGATCAATCCAATCGATGAAGCATACCATGTGCAATGATCCAATGATCAATCCCTTAAACAATGGTTTTTATTACTAGAAATAATTATTCACATTTTTTGAAATTGTGTGATACTGCTGAGTATAAATTTAATGTGTGTCATTCAAATCTATATGTTTTATTAATGACTACAAATAAGACAGTATAATTTACACATAAAAGTTGGGAAATAGGAAATTAAATATCTTAAATGTACATGGATCGTGGGAAACTAATAAATCCAAGGTAATGTCTTAAAACAAGTTTTGTTGAATGTATTTAATTAATTTTTAATTTAAATAAAAAACAATCTTACTTTACATTATAAACAGAGTTCTCTCTCCCATACTCCCACTCCCTCATTCTCTCCCCACCCCACCCTATCCACTTCTGAGAGAGGGTGAGGCCTCTCATGGAAGGTAATCAAAGTCTATCACATCATTTGAGGCAGGACCGAGGGCCTCCCTCCTGTGGCTAGGCTGAGAGAGTATCCCTCTATAGGGAGTGGGTTCCAAATAGCCAGTTCATGGAGTATGCTAAGCAGTGAGATGTACTCCTGGAATCCAGTTGTAGAGAAGGAGGTGTGATGAGCAAAAGGGTCAGGATGATGCTGGAGAAACCCACAGAAACAGCTGACCTGAGCAAATGGGAGGTCAGAGACTCCATAGGACAGATGCAGAAACTGCATAAGGCTGAACTAGGCCCCCTGAACATGGGTTAAGTTGGGGGTGGTGGGTAGTCTATGAGGCCACTTGCAGTGGTTTTGAATATATAATGTGTTTAGTCTTAAGAGGATGTCTCCTTAGAAATACATGATCACATTAGATGTTTACCTGGAGGGAGATAAATAAAGTTCTAAAATATTTGGAAAATAAGAAGTGAAGCTGAAATTGTATATTGTACTAAAAAAAAATGGTCATCTAAATGAAAAACGATAAATAACTTCCTATAAAATATAGAAGATGCTTGTAACACAAATATACATACAGTATAGAATAAGAAAAGTATCAAGTGAATGACATCTTCTAAATTAATAATTTGAACATGAACATTTTAGCTTAAGGTAAAGTAAAACAACAAATATCAGATTGCATTTCTTCTTTTACTTTTATTTATTTATTTATTTTATTTATTTATTTTATTTATTTATATATATATAACATTTATATTTAAATGAAAACAAACATTTATAGACAATGTTTGGGAATTTAGGTGTTGTTCTTTCCAAACTACTTCCTGCTGGTAAGGGGCGCTCTCATGGGGGATTCGAAGAAGATTCAGAAATCCTGGCCGTAGTTTGTAAGGCTGCTTTGTCCAGCTATTTTGAATGTAGGATCACCTCGTATTCTGTTTCAGGCGGTCAATTTGATTTTTCAATTCTCTTTCCTTGTTTTAAACTTTATCATATACTATTATTTCAAATGAAGAATTGAGTTGTCATTTAATTGAGGTCCATAAAAATTCACAAATATCTCAACAAAGTGGATGAGAAAAGAGATGGCCCATACATAAAATTAACATGGTAAAACTAAACAGAATCTATCATAAATAAGCCTATAAGAAATAAAAGAAATAGGAGAAGCAAATGGTATTAATGATTACAATAATCTAGATAAAATTAATATATGTACTAATTTCTAATTAAATGTTCTTGTTCAATGAAAAAATCGCAAAGAAATAATTCTATATCACCAAAATTCCCAATTTAGTATCACATATTTATGCTGACAGTCATTTAAAAATCACAGAGAATAAAAAATAAAATTCACGCAAAGATTTTTCTTTTTGAATGTCTGTCTTTGGAAATGCACTAAAATACATAATTTAAAAAGAATAAAGAGTTAAAACATACATTATAATATATATGTTATTATATGTATTATGTATATGCATAACACACACACATATATAAGTATGTATATATATATATATATATATATATATATATATATATATAGAGAGAGAGAGAGAGAGAGAGAGAAGGGGTTTGTTAAATAGAGACATAGATATATATTGATACCATATAAGCAGCAGATTCAATATTTCTATCCAATAATTAAATTTGGGCAGAAATCATAGTTTCAACAACAAATCTTACTGTTCTGCACTGGCAACAAAGTTTAAGGCTGTCTCTTAAATAACATTTTATCTTTGAGATTTCTTACAATGTATTTTGATACAAAATCTCCTCCTACAATCCTACCCAATGCACTCATTCTACCTTCACCTACCTCTACCACTGGAACAATGTTGACCTATTGGGGTTACACTGTCAATGTAAACTGCAGCTATTAAACTCCAACAACTCTACAGCTAATAGTGTGATGGCATCGCCAGTAGAATTCCATACTGGGAATTTTTCTGGCTGGAGCTTGTGCAGGTCTACATGCACTCATAGGGTCTGTGAGATCTCACGTGCAACTTCCCTATTTGTCTCAGGGTGAAGAGGAGATTCGCCATCACTTATTGCTTTACTCATAGTCAGGGCATCCATCAATCCTCATCAGAGATGATACCTGAATTAGGTTATAACAAACACAGAGTGTTCAGTGCTCTGTCAGCAGTCCTTGGTCTGAAACAAAGGAACAAATTATACCCTTCCCCTAACTTGGGGATCTGCTCAGATTATTGGGTGGATAGCACCTAAGAGCTAGAAGTTGTAGAAAGCTTTTGTTTTTACATTTGTTTTTAAAGTTCATTGTCTGGTGTATGAGATATGAAGACGAAGTCAACATTTTCATGTCATTCAGAGGTTTTATAATTTAATGTATATGATACAGGCAGAGTTATAAAGAAAACTATTTGCTCAGTACACATGGCTTACCCAAAGTGTATGAAACATTGGAGAAGTAAGCTAATGATAGCATATTGTTCCAAGTAGCAAGGGAAACAACATATTAAATTAGTACAGATCTCTTTTGCAAATCATTACCCAAAGTGAAAACAAATAAATAAAATGTCAGATTATAGCTTACTTGTTTTCTGAAAGTCTTCTTAGTTGAATTCCATTAAAGACCCACATTTGTTTGAAGAGAATGTTTTCTTACATTAAAATAAAATAACTAAAATAAACTCAGTTCTCTACATTTTAAATTATTTTAATGATAAAATACACAAAAGTATACTCTAGAGTACTTAGTGACTACTGATATTCATCTTTCAGTCACATAGCACATTGTCTTGATAAAAGAATGAAAAATGTTGCAAAAATAACTCATTTTCAGACTCAAATAAAATTGGCAGTAAAGATTAAACTCGCATTACACTGGAAAGTTGGGGATTTTAAGTTGAGCCTCAAGCAACTAGAAGGTCTACTTAGAAATGTGTCAGTAAGATTAAATAGCTCAGGCTTTCATCTGGAAAGTGTGGACAGGACTGAATTTTCAAACATGCTTTATTGTGCAAGACTTGTGCTTGATATTGGGAAGTAATTTTCATTGAACAAACATTAATCAGCTTTATTGTGTGTCAGAAGCAGTTCTAGATCTAGGACACAGCAAGCAAAATCAAAAATAGCTTTCCATTCTGATGCTTATAACCGAACAAGCATCCATGATGCCTTTCAAGATGTTTCTTACACATGAAATGGCAATATAGTGTTTATAACACATTATAAGTTGAAAAGATACTCCTTGAAATTCGAAAATATTTCCCCGTTTTCTTCTTGTTTTACATTTTTTTTTTTTTTTTTTTTGGCTGCCAATGAACTGTCCTCTTTTTAAATCTAAAAAAAATGAGGTGATACGTTTACAACTGAAATGCTCAGTGACAGTAAGACCACATTGTAATCCTGGTACATGAGCTAGCTTGTTGGAGCCCATTCTTTATGGTGAAATGCCATGCTCAGTCTTAATGCATGGGAGGGATTAGCCCTGCCCCAATTTATTGTGCCAGACTATGTTAACTCCTCATGGGAGCCCTTACCCATGGTGAGAAATGGTGTGAGTGAAAACTGTGGTTTGGATGCAACGTGAAATTTAAAATAATATATAAATTATAAAATATGTGTAAATCACATTTTACAGTTTTTGTGCACTGAATTTCTGAATTTCAGATCACTAGTAATATCTGAATCTATACCAATCAAATCTCAGCAACATGATTGCCCAAAGTCAAAGACAATGGTAATTATCCAACACCAAAAATGGCCATCACCAAGAACTTTCCACCACCAATAGTTATGCCAACCTGGATGGGGAAAAGTCCATAGGACAGCAACTTAAAAAGTAAAAAAGCAAAAGGCATCCAAGGATTTCTGGAAATCGGAAAGATGGCCTTCCCAAGGGGAGAACACAATAATTGATTGGCCAGTGACGAAGTGTATGTACAAGTATATGGGCTGAAAACAGACATATATGCAATAACTATTAGTGAAAAATGAGCCTATAAAGTTAAAGGAGACTAATCATGGGTTTGTGAGAGGGTTTGTAGTGTGCAATGGGAAGGAAGAAATTTTCTAATTATATTATAGTCTTAAAGTTATGAAAAATTTCTGGGCAGTGGTGGTGTATGCCTTTAATCTCCTCACAAATGAGGCAGAGGCAAAGGTAGATGGACCTATGTGAAATCAAGGCCAACCAAATATACAGAGTAAATTTCAGGAGAGTCAGAGCTCTAACACAGGGAAATCTTATTTCAAACAATGTGTGTGTGTGTGTGTGTGTGTGTGTGTGTGTGTGTGAGTGTGTGTGTGTGTGTGTGTGTAAAATAACCATAGAATGTAGGAATAAAGTGTACACAGTTCACAATTTCTGTTATCTAGTCAGTATTTTGGTATTAATTTATTTTCATTTTCTGCCTTATTTTAATTAAAGTATAATGTCCTAATTATTTAACTATATTTTGTTATTCTAAGGAATACACAACTAATATTATCACTCACATATAGAACTGCAACTAATGACAAAATTAGTAACTAAAGTAATACCCATAAATAGTATATATTTTTAAGTTAAGCTTTAGTCATAGTCATGATTATTTGTAAACATCATAATAATTTCCCATTTTTACTAACTCTGAAATAGTTGAAAGTGAAAACTGGTTGTTTTCAAGACCAGAGATAAGGAATTTTTAATTGAAAAGAAAATCCACGCTATTTATAGTAGTCATGAAAGACTCAAGCTAATAACCAGTCATGCTCATTTGACCTTCAGCACATTAAATCCCAACTAAAATGAGTGTTTAAAGTCTACAGAAATAATTTCATAAGCTACATAAATATAGATATAAACATGATTGTCATAGTGATTAAGTATCACCTAGCGTGGCATCTAATTTTTGTGATAAATGGCACATTATTCCTTAAACCTTTTCTCAGTTAGCTGGCACACTTCATGGTACACATTCTAATGAACTCTGTATTTCCTTCCTTCATGGGTTTCTTGTTAGAATTTAAAGATCATTTCAGTACAATCTTTTTGGTCCAGTGTTTTATTCCTAAGGAGATTGAAAAAACCTCCAGAGTCCCCACAGGCTCAGTGTGAGAACCACTAAAACATTCATTCAGGAATAATCTCCTGTTAAGTGTGACTTGTGTGGTAAACGTTCACTTATTTATGACTGACATAGTCTTGTGTCAAAAGAACATAAAATTGAAGTTATAGTTAATAACCTGCCACTTGGTAATATACCTGCATTCTTGCTCTTTTGCAGTTAAGGTTGTATGAGTATTTCCATTAAAAATTGATTTTCAGTGGTTTGTAACTTAACTGAAAATGATCTGTCCATGTGAGATGAAAACTGATATATGAGTGCATCCCTTAGGAGCCAACGCATAATTAAATCTGCATGGCTGTTTCAAAGTTAAATCACTGCAGGTGAAGGGTGGTATCAAAATGCCATGGGTTTAGGGGAATATTGTAAATTAAATTTAAATTAGAACTTTTTCCATTTTAATTAGCAAATATTATTAATTTAAATAATTGTTTTAATTTCATTTAAAATGTAAAATACTAAAATGTCTAATATATTCATTTAAAATGTAAAATACTAAAATGTCTACTATATTCTCTTTATTCAAAAATGTATGGTTTAGATTAATATCTATATATATTAGGAAATCTCCACAGAAAACTTCTTTTCCTTTTTTCTTTTTGGTTTTTCGAGACAGGCTCTCTCTTTATTGCTTTGAAGTCTGTTCTGGAACTAACTTTCTGACCAGGTTGGCCAGCCTGCCTCTGCCTCCCTTGTGCTGAGACTAAAGGTATGCACCACCAACACCCAGCCACGGAAAACTTTTTTGTGGTTTTCCTGTTTCTAATCATTTGGTACTAATATATACTATTTACTGTATAAAAATTACTGAGTCAGTTCAATCAATAAATTATGATGATTTTTTTCTCTTTAAATAAGTGCTATGTAGGTATTGAGGGAACTCAGATGTGTGGAACAATAACCACCTGTGAGAATCAATAGAGAAAATATCATGGAATAGCATAAACCAATGTTTAAATGATACAATAACTAAAAAAAAGAATTCCATAGATGGAGACAGTGACAGAGCTGAAAGATAAAATATTAAACTCTGTGCTGATAAAACAATTGAAAGTGGAAAAGTATCTTGAGTGAAGACAAATGAATTCACACATTAGTTTTAGTGACTGATGGGGTAATACTAAAAAAAGATAGGCTTGGATCTCCAATTTTTAAAAGAGTACTAAATGATTTCAAATCCATTGTCTTGATCAGAATGTTTCAATTAAATAAATCATAAAAAATAAAATGTAGGCTATTGTATAACAGTTTTTTTTTTTAGTCTCCTCTTATAAAACCTTTAGCCACTGGGCTAAAAATATTATATGTAACATCCATGAAGTAAAAGAATAATAAGTTGAAAATTAATACTAGTCTACCACCATCCCAATGGTTCCTGTCTAGGGTATCACCTTTTTGTTTAGTATACGCTAGTCATATGCAAATTATTCTGTGGCTGTGTAGATATGAGTACCATTTTCAGCAATCAACTTGAAGGATAGAAGTATTTTCAGACTGAAAAATGTGGGTTTGGGGGCACCATGTTTTCTTTGATACTACCCTTTCTGGTGAGATAGCTGAATTTAAATTAGAAATAAATTTTCTTTACTTTGTGAACTTAGAAAAATCTTCATCTCTTTAATGTATAGGTTATTTAAAATTGAATTGTCAAGATAAGGTAATATATACTTCTTTTGGTGAAGACAGAAAAATTAATGAGTTTTTTATGATAATCATTTATCTAAATTTGAAACAATCGTGTTATACATGTCATTTAAGTTTGTAGTTAGCATCATTCATGGATATATAAGTATTAGCTCTTATTAAAAGACCCCCATTATGCATATTGCCTGTTTGATCTGCTCTTGCCAACTTGCCAAGGTCAAATTATGGGAAAAGTACAGGAGGGAACCAGGTGCTGGTCTCATCCAACGCCAACCAGATATCTGTGGTCTGCAGCTTGGACCAAAGCAAGGTCAGCAGGATGGTATCCGGGATGCTGAGATAGTCATAACTGAATTATTTGTATTCTTTGTGTCCAACCCGAATAACCAACTGTCCTTGGTTAACTACAATCGCTTTATTTAGATGGAATAATGAAATCCTTGTAACCATGCTTTTGCTTCTGTAAGCCTACTTCTTGCCACTCCAATTCTATATAAACTGCATATGTTTTAATCACGCATGCTCTCTCAGTCTCCTGAAAGACTGAAACATCCACAGGTACCTGTGTGTGTAAACAATAAACAGCCTCTTGTCTGGTCTTGTCTCTTGGGGCAAGGGCCTCTCCCTGACAGGCTCCCAACTCTTGGGGTCTTTTATTACTACTACTGAATAGGAAGAAAGGTTAATGTTCAGAACAAAAAGTATTAAAATAAATAATGTTTTAATGGTAGAGTTATTAAAGTAACTGAATGAAGTTTTCAATAAGCAGAATAAAAATTAAATTAGGCATCTAATATAGAACACCTGAATTCAGAATAAATGAGACTGGGAAACAATTTGAGTAGTAAGAAAAGCATGATCAAAATAAGTATTGTTCTGTTTCTAGAATAGAAAACTGTTAACAAGAAGATATTCTCATGATTATAAATGCATATAACTGGTTTGTAATAGGAGATTCAAAATAAACTTAAAATAGTTAATTTTCATATGATAAAAAAAATTTTTTAAAAATAATTTTAAATCCAATGAAATGAAAGACCTCAATCCAAAACAAAAGTCAATTTTTCCTGAAAATATAAGAACTTGAATCAACACCATTAATACACCCTTATTTTTCAATATACTCATACAATGAACAAAAATAATATAATTATCATGATTAACAACTGCAGAAATATATATAAGAGACTTACCATACAAAATATTTCTTGGAACATTATGCTATTTTTGTTGAATTAAAATAATAACTAGAACTAATTTTGAAAAATATATGTTTTTCAATATAGAGAATTCCCCTAAAAAATAAAGAAATGAAAAATGCTTTGTATTTTATGTTCAAATTTATTTATACATGTCCCTTGTATAAATTGTTGAACATGTCTCCATAATCCATACCCAAAATTATAATAATTATTTAAAAATTATACTTTTTTCAAAGTATGACCTGGATGTTTCAGTCAGACTTTTGCAAAATTGTCCTTAACTAAGTAAAACTATAATACTGGATTGTTTCAGTGTTGGAGGAGCACATTGTATGCTAGAATTCATTAATTAATTCATTATTCCCTGCTCCTCACAGTGTCTGTTAAATGGTAAGTTGCTTAAAGTTTTTGCCACAATGTTTTTCTACATAAATGAACTGTTTGAATTCTGAAATAAATAAATATTTCTCTCTAGACGTTTTTTGTCAGGATATTTTATATAATGAACATAGAAATCTAAGAAATATGCACAAAGTAATGATAAAAGTGTAAGGGTGAGTAAATCCCTGTCTATAAAAAATAATAACTAAAAAATGTAATCGTTTACTAAGAAGTATCATAGGGGTTTAAAATGCATTGATAAATTCCTTTTTATCCTCATTATTTTTTTTTCATTTTTTAATTTGGCACATGAAATACCAGGTTTCATTATGGTGTTTTTGCCATTTTTCTCATCCTCTCTCCATTTCTGCTATGAGTTTTTGCCATGTCTTCTTGTATCTTGTTTTGTCTGTTTGCTCTTGTTTCATGGCGGCATGTTCCTTTCTGAAGAGATACAAAGGGGAGTTGATCTGGGGAAGGGAGATGGCAGGTGACAGCAAACTAGTTGGGATGTTTTGTATGAGAGAAGAATTTATTTTTAATAAAAATATGTAAAGGAAAATTAATGAGTATGTATAAAATACTTACCTATGTACTCTTTATTTATGTGTTCATGACCGTATGAGTTAAAGCAAATGAACATCTGCACACAAGTGCACAAAGAAGCTAGAAGAAGGTTTTTTTTAAAGTTTATTTGTTTTGTTTTGTCTTGTGATAGTAATAGATTCTAAGTAATTGCTTGAAAGAAAATGGTCCCATACAAAACAAAAATATAAATCTTTAGTCCTGTTACTGGTTTGCTTCTCTATTGGTATATTTTTCTTTTTATTCATGAAGGGAATTTCTTTGGCTTTAAAATTTTTCTGTAAAAGTGAACAGCATAGGGTATAAAATATTTTATTAGATTTGTTTGCTGTATGTGTGAATATTTTTACTGCATGTATATGTGTGTACCACTTGCTTGCTTGGTACCCAAAAAAGTCCACAGAAGGTATCAAATATTTGGTAGCTTGAGCTATGCATATTTGGAAAGCACCATATCAATTATGGGAATATAACCAAAGATTTCAGCAACAAGTGTTCCTAACTGGTGATTTACAACTTTAGACTAGAATAAAATATTCTAGAAGATGCCTTGAGTTTTTTAAGTTTTCAAATTTCCTAACCCCAAGTCTCATTTTAAAAATTCCCATTATTTTTTTCAATTTTTAAAACAAGTTCTATCACACACACACACACACACACACACACACACACACACACACACACACAACTTTTATTTCATCATGTATTATTTCTTTACCTTTGTTCCAGTGTAATTTTAGATTTATGTTTCTTTGGAATTTACCATTTTGTTTTTTCATGTAGTATAATGTAGTTTCATCCTGTCCCTGTATTTTACCATTTTACCTGTTTCTTCCATATTTTTATTGAAAACTGAAAGAAATACAAAGTCATATCACTGGTTCCAACACTGTTGTATTCCATAAGTCCTCATATCAGTCTCTTATACCAAACATAGACTGTCATGAACTTTATAGTTTTCTTCTGTTTTTCCATATGTTTTTGGAATTTTTTTTTCTTATTTTGCTTCAAGAAATAAGAGAGTTTGTTTTCTCTTTGAGAAAGGTCTCACTCTTATTTCTGCAGCCATTTACCCTTTGGAGGTAGCTGGTTTTAACTTAAATGCTTGTATCTGATAAAGAAGGTTCTGCTTTTAGAACAATCTAAATTTTACCATGCATTGATTTACCTTCCTGTAAAATAGGTAATCATACTTCACTAACTTATGTGGCTGGCAGGCTTCTCTGACTTTGCTGAGTTCTTTGAGGTACTTGAATGCAAAATGAAATTGAAATCCGGGATATTATTACTGTTGTTATGTAGAAAAATGATATTAAAATACAGCTGTATCTTTATGCTTCCCTTGGGCCATTGTCCTTTATGTTTTCACTTTATTCACTCTTTTCTGTGTTAGACTGCCATGAATATAAATTTCATAGTAGATCAAAGGCTACCAGTACAATGTAAGTGCTTGAATCACTCCTGTAAGGCAAGAATTAGATAAGCTCGAGGTCTCCTTCCCTAAATTTATATATGGGTCTTCCTTTGGTAAGTATATTTTCTTTTATGGAACTATGACTTCCTTGGCATATGTATATCTATGTGGTGGTTTTGAATGTGTTAGAAAGCTAAAATACGTTAGCTTAAAACCAAAATTTTCACGTGAATTACTGGCCTTAGTGGACTGGATGATTTCTTCCTCAATTGGGCATGGCATATTTTATTTTCCTGTTTCAACCATTTATAATGTTTTGTCTAATAATGGTTTTGATCAGTTTTCCAGGTTGAGTTTAAAATGCAGTTTTAAGAACCTACCAGTGAATGTAGTTTACAGATGTGCAACTTCAGTGAGTATAAGCTTACAGATGTGCATCTTTTCAGACTATATTTTCAGCCAACTTTCTGGACCTAAGTTCATAATGTCTTTGGAGTTTCATAATTTCTATTCATGATCTGATTATGTGTAGGGAAACAATTTGTTTCTATATAAAAGCTGTTGGCATGTTACTTATGATAAGCCCGATTTCTTTTTCTAATGTGATTTTCATAAAAGGTTAACATTTACCTACCTACGAATGCCAGAAATGAATATCCAAATTAGGGGATGGAAATAATGAGAAATATATGAATGTATTCCTATAGTTTTCAACACTAGCTTTACAATGCCATTTATTTGGAGTACTTCATTTCCACTAATTGTGAGGAATTAGAAATTTGATGTACAATGTAATATAACCCACAGATATTTGGCTTGTTGACATGTAGTTATGATCATATGTTTGAGTTTTTGGTGCTGGGAATGTGACCTTTTTACATAGAGAGCAGTTTCTCTGCCACAGAGACATCCAAACTAGTTCTACTTATTAGATAGTTAATAATTTGAATACAGGAAGTAGTAACTCACTTTCAAGAATGAAAATAATGATTTCTATACATTTATTGCTTATCCTCTTATCATTTTATAGAAAGGTAGCAAGAGCAATATAAAGCCTTCCAGTATTTTCTTTTTCTATTTTCTTTACTAGTTATAAATAAAGCATTCATTTGCCCTAAAGTTTTCATCAATGTATAGGTCCAAAGAAAATAAGTTACTGATCAATGTTTTTACATACTCAAATTATAACAGCACAAGTTATAATTTCAGAGAGTAATCTACAATGTACTGTTATTACCTAACATACAGAACCATTCAGATTTCCCAAGAATTACAAGCTTGTCTTAAAGAACAGGGGAAAATTCAGGATCTAGCATAGTAATCAATCCCTATGGCTTTCCTTACTTTTAATCTACAACAATTCTTCATTTTTAATTATGGTTCATGATATTGCCATCTTTAAAATCTCGTGTTGTAGATCTGTCCCAGTTTAGATTCAGATGATGCTTTGGAGGATTGTGTTCATGGTCTATGATACTGCGAGAACTACAACAAACACTCCACTGCTATGATATTTCACGTGTGCTTTCTTGAGAGACAGAGGAGATTGCTTTCTCTTTTTCAGCAAAGGTATATCTGTTCAGATACTGCAGGCTGTCTAAGGATTTCCCACTGAAGAGTGACTTAGAAAAAACGTTGTACACAGTTTCTGCCAGAGGCTAACTGCTCCCTATGTAAAACCTGATTAAAATATTCCATACCTTGCCATTTAGTGAATCTAGAAACAAGATTCAACAACTACATTTTTAGCAATTTAAGTGTACTTTATTATTGGAAAGAAAGCTAGATACAGGAAGGAATGTGGGAACATGCGGGAACATGGAGAGAAAGACATAGAAAGAGACTGGACAGAGAGAGGAAAGGAGAGAGAGAGAAAGGGACAGGAAGCAATAAAACGATAGCAGAAAGTAAAAAAAGAAATTTAGAAAAGAGTGAAAAAAGATAAGATGGCGAAAGGAATATCTTTAGTTTAAGCACACTGGTGTTTTATTTTTTGTACTATTTATTATGTCATTTAATAAATAATGTCTCTTATGAGAATAGAATTTTCTTTCTTTATTGGTCATCTGTAAATTAAAATCTATGAGACAGTATGTTCCATACATGTGATCAGAATTTAATCTTGTGTACTAATTATGTAAGTATTGATGATTACTTATTAACAATAATTATGAAAAATTAGTGTTGATGTATATTCTTATTTAAATTAGCAGAGTGCCTGGATATTTATCATCCAGCAAAACTCAAATCAGCTGTGGCAGCCTATGCCCTGACACTCATTCTGTCACACATATGTGGATAAAATTAGAGCATCCCAGTTACTACAGTAAACATAATTCTTCCATGAGTTAAACTCCAGTTATTGCTCTCTCCAGGCTTTACATTACCACAACGCAAACAAATTGAATAGTATAGTTTCCTTGTTCCTTTCAAAACTGCCTTAGAGATGTACCAGATTCAAAGAGGATGAAAGGTATAATGCTCATATTTGATTCAGGCATGATGGTCCATCTTCATGAATGAGCCATGCCAATGTCTGCACAATGTCTCATTTGCAAAGGGAGGAGCTCCTCTCGAATTGAGCCTCTATGTGCCATTCTCTCGCTCTCACCTATGCCCATCGCAAACCCATTACTATCCTCACCTCTCTTCCTTTCTTGCCCTTGCCTCCTCCTTCACACCTGCTAGTCCTTTCATTCTGTCTGCAGTGGAGATTTTTCTTTCTTTTTTCTTTTGTCTTCCACGAGTTGAAACAGAGAGGGTAACTCACTAGATACTGACAAAATGCTACCACCAAACTCGGGCTTTTCTAATCTCTAGAATTGTGCTGGAGCTGGAGGGAACATTTAATAACTTACTCAGTGAAGTGCTATTTGGTCCTGAACAATACAAATATTTAATTATACATCATTTCTTTACCTTTCAGCTTAGGAAAATAGAGACTGGACCAACCACATTTTAAAAAATATACATTATTTTGTTAAACTTTGAGATTTCATGCAAGTATTTTGACAACATTCTGTTCAGAGGCCTGTTGGTCAGATTTGGCAGTCTATCATGGCTAGGCAGCTTTCTCCAAGATTGTCAACAGGAAGGACCCCTCCCCAGGAGGCTTCCTGCTTTCTACTTGCCCTTGTTTGGAGAATGTCTCTAGTCTCCCATGTCTGACTCATCCCAAGAATGAACCTTGACATAATTCCCTGCAAATGCTCCTCCCCTGATGCCCACATGATAATTAGGCTAATGCTCTTGCCATTTTGACCAGACCATGCTTCCACTAATTGGGTTGCATTATAGGAGTGTGCCACTTAATGCAAAATAGTGGTTTCCTCCAGGCTTCCAGTACTATATATCCCCTCTCCTCTGCAGTAAAGTTGAGTTGTAATCCAGAGAGTTATCTGTTTGTATTCATAGCTGTCCAATACCCTGTTCCCTGTGTCTGCCTCTTCCACCCTCATGGATCATTTGCCAGTGATCTCAAAGAAGACCCACAATATTTCTTCCCCACTTGTTTCCCCAACTGCTTCCTTATTAACCTCTTCTTCCAAACCACCTTCTGTGATTTATCTATCTACTTAGATTATAGAAAACACTCTCTTAAGAAGATCCCATCTTTCTTTCCCTTACAAACTTTTTCTTCCCTCTTCTATGGTGCTCACAGAGCCTTCAGTATAGAATTTGAGATATAACGATATGAATTGGGGACACTCAATCTACATTTTCTTTATTTTGACCAATTGTATCTTTCTGTAATGATCGCCATTTGCTTCAGAAAAATAATCTCTCGAGAGAGATTAGGTACAAGTGTAGATATGAGGACAACTATTTAGAAGACAATTTAAAGATATAATAGTCTAGAAAATTCTCAGTGGTAGGCTCCTAAATTCCCCTCTAAGCTCTATTGTCTCACCAGCCAGAGGTAATGGGTAAATTTACAATTCTAGGCATTAATTACCTCCTATTGAGAGGGCATTAAGTTCAGTTAGATTTCTTTGCTCACCCCAAAATGTGCAACCAGCATTCACCTTGAGGAATCTCTTACAGTTATGGCATGGAAGCTGTTCATAGATATTACAGTTATAAAAGACTACTGATTCACTTTCTCCCTGGGGAAACTGAGTATCACTTTCTGAAGTGCTGAAAACAATTCGAGGAGTAGCCTTTTATTCTAAGTCCCATATCCAAAATGTGTAATGTCTTCACCAAAAATTAGGATTTCTGCTATTAAATAATTAAAATAATTCAAAACTAGTTTTAGCAACCAAAACTAATTTCATGATTATTGTTGGATGACACATGGAATGCATATGTTTTATTCCTGAGAAAAATCCTCATTATCTAAACTAAAATTGAAAATAAGTGTACATTTTATTGTTCTTTACATAATGGAATATTTTTATTTCTTTCTACTTAAATTCTGTATCTTAGCCCATTTTGTTACACAGTTGATGCTTCACTGCAGAAGAACAGATAATTCCTTTAATTGCATTTCCTCTAGAATTATTGTGACACCAAAATGCTAAGGTGACATTTATTTTAATTTATTTTATTTAATTTCTTTCAAGGCATATATTATTGGTAATTCTTAAGACATTTTTTCATTCTATATATACCTGCTTAAATGTGTGTTTAATGAGCTAAGTGGTAAAGGACCTCAAAAAATTTCCTGAACCCAGGAAAAAAGAGGTGCCCACATTCTCATAAAATGTTAGGATATTTTTGAATGAAAACAGAAAATATGATCAATAACTGAGCAGTGAATTATGGGTCTGGTTGGATAGCCTGAGGAAGGATACCCACACTCTTTGGTTTGATAGTAACTAAGTTATGTAAAATTTGATGCTGTATCATAAAAGTTTCTTGATTATTGGAAGTAGGCAGGACAAAAAGATCCTTAAATGGAATGTGGAGCATAAATTAGGTGGCAATTGTTGTAACCACAAAACCATAATCAGTCAGCATCCTTAGCTACCAGGGAAATGTAAATCAAAACAACACTGAGATACCATCTTACTCCCATCAGAATAGCTATAATCAAAAACACCAAAGACAGTTTATGCTGGAGAAGATGGAGAAAGGGCTACATTCTTCCACTGCTGGTGGGAGTGAAAACTCATACACCCACTTTGGAATAACTTTGTATTACATTCAGAAAACAATTTTCAACTTAACCATTGCAACAAAACTCATAAGCTTGTTGGTTTAAAGTGGCATTATTGTATTACTAATAATTTAATTATTAGTGGACAACAAACATCTTTTTATCTTGTTGTTACTCACAAGTAGTCATCAAAGCTAGCTAAGCAATGATTTCTACAATGTATAGTTTGAGAAAGTGAAATTAGGATACTTTCTCATCCTAGTCAATGAAATAGGAAAATGTTATCAATGACTACTAATGAAATGTTAATGAAAGCCCCAATCTACAGGTAAGTATGTAATCCTACCTCCTATTCCCTAGTTCTTCATCACAGCAACTCAAACATTGGCATTTGCATGTCTGTTTATATTTTCCTCCATCATATTGGTAGTTTGTCACTATTTCCTTGCTTGCTTGGAGGCATTATTTTAAGTGAATACATTTTGTGGGTAGAAGACTCCTCACTCATCACGGCTGTCAAATTCACCACTTCTCCTTTTAGTTATTCTTGTTAGTTGTGCTCCCTCTTCCTTTTCTTACTTAAGACATGTCACTCACTCTGCAGATGCACTGACAAATGCTTGAGTGACGTGAAAATTTATTCACAGGAAAGAAAAGAACATTTTTGTTCTGATGTTTTATTTTTATCTCTGTGTGCCATCTTTATTTGACAGATTATGAAGCCATATTCATATTAGAAGCATTTTTAAATAAAGGGCAATTTGCCATATCAATATTTTCTTCCCACTTCTTTTATTTCTCTGGCCTTAGAAGGCTGAGTGAAAATGAGATTTCTCATAAGTAGTGTCAATAATCCCAAGAATAGTGAATAGTCATCTTTCTTACATTTATTATTATTATTATTATTATTACTATTATTATTATTGGGTTGTTCAACAAATACAAAGAATGTGTCATCTTCTTATATGTTGAAGGCAAGTAGACTGGCACGTACTTTTATTTTCTGAAATGCTCTAAGATACCATAAATTTTAGGCAACAGGAAATAAAATAATAAAGTACTGCCACAAAGGACAGATAGTCTAGAGGAACAATGTGCATTCTACTGTATGTAGGACAGAATTTATCTGTCAATACAAAATTTCTTTCTTTGTGAGTAAAGTGACTAAAAAAAAAAGACAGGTTGTTGTAATTAAATGAGTAGGTTGGATTTTTTTAAACATGGTTTGCGAGTTTGTAGAAATATGAATTATTTTCTGAATTAAAATTATACATATTTGGTATAATGATTACAGACCTGTGGAAAAGAGTGCCAGCTTACAGAAAAGCTGATTACTGTGGACATGAGTAGAGTAAGCAGTATGAATGCCTCATACTGTACATATAGTCAAATATGTGTGACTAGACCGCTTATAAGCCATAGAGGAGAACTTACTACTGCTATTTTACTAAATCTATATAGATTAATAGAATTACAAATACTGAAAACCCTAAGCAAATGTGCATAAAAAACATTAGATGCATAAGTTGTCATGTGTGTGTGTGCATGTATGTGCGTACATGCACACACACACACACACACACAAGAAAGAAAGAAAGAAGAAAGAAAGAAAGAAAAAAGAAAGAAAGAAAGAATATATAATAATAAAAAATAGGTCAGGGATACAAGAGGGTGTGAAGGGGAATATGAAGGGGATCATAAGGGGAGTAGAAGTGAAGTAAATAATATTCTTGTATAAAATACTCAAAAGGTAATTTGCAAAGACCAGTAACAACTTCACATCATACTATGTCTAAATTATACATTTTTCTCTCAGTTTGTAATTCTAGTGAATTGAATTAACAATAAGTATCAGCGAATTTTATCCAACTCATCTTTCACTAATAAAATTTGAGAAATGTGTATTTCTGCTATTTCTGATATTAACATAAAGTAAAATAAGTGGTCCAACTAATAATTTATACATAAAAAACACAATTGATCTATTTTTACAAAACTTGAAAATAATGAATTAATGAAACAACAAATCTAAGGATGTCACTCTTATCCTTTGAATATTGAGTTACTGAGAGAGCCAAATAAATAACATGAGGCAATAAAAACCTATTGTTGACTATATACGATTGTGGTTTTCATCAGGTTCTGTGGAAATGATATGATGTGCACCTCAGTTTTTATGTTTTGAACTTTCCTTTTATTTATTTTTTATGTCTTTCCCATCATGCTTTCCAATTTTGTCCATTTTCTGTACATCCACTTTCATCTTCCCTATGCCCCTGCAACTCTAGCCACTCCCCCCCCCAAAAAAAACAAAATTTAAGAGTAAAATGTTCAAATAAATAAAGGAAGAAAGGAGAAAACTCACAGAAGCTGTAGTGTGATACACTGAGTCATGCAGTAAAACCCTTCATCCATACATCTTTACATGCAGACATTCATCACAAAGAAAACTGGTCTGGTTTGAAGACCCTGGGCTATGCTACATTATTGGCACTGGACACTCACTGAAACTCTCTCTGGACATCCCATTGCTGTCCTGTGTTCTGGAGATCCTGTAGCCCTGGGTCCATAGGACCAACCTTGCTCCACCAGTGCTCCAACAGATATTAGATGTGGTAGATGTAGGGGTGGGGCAATAATTAATCCTTGTCCTGGGTCTGGCTAGTTGCAGGGTTGTTCAGCCCATCAAGTCTCCCCTGTCTTCACCACCAGGCCCAGCTCTCCAGCATTGACATAGTTAGTTCAACCCTACAGTGATGAGACCATTCCCAAGTCTTGGCTAGCAGCATCTATGGGGCTGAATCATCTCAGCTTGTCACCTAGAACTTGTTTTGAGCAGTGTGTGTGAGGCTGGATCGTCTGAGCAAGTCACCTTTACTGCGGTAAATAAGGATCAGGATAAACAAATAGGCCGAATAGATGTTTATTTAGGGAGAAATAACTTACAACCTAGACAGATGAACACCAGGAAATTTAACCCGATCCTCTCCTGTCCTAGTCGCACCAGAAAGAGAGAGCGCCTTCCTGGCCCCCTCCGACCTCCTTCCTTAGATCACCTCCGCCCATCGCTCCACCCCCCAATGGGCGTGGTCAGTGCTACAGAAGGACTACTTCACTACACACCTTGAACTTGTTATGAACAGTTTTTAGTACAAAGCTGATCTTTAATTGGTGTTATTCAACTTAATGCTTTTATCATAGTCCAGGTTGAATTGTCATCTGGGGGTTCCATCTTCTTTTTAGTTTGGGTCTTTTTTGTTTTGTTTTTTGAGACAGTTTATTTGTGTTAACAGTCTTGGATGTTCTAACAGAATTGGATTTCTAAAATTCACTTGGTAGAATAGTCTGTCCTTAAACTCACTAAGATCCACCTGCCTTTGGATTCCAAATGGTGGGATTAAAGTTGTGAGCCACCACTCCCTGGTTTCTATGGCTAACTAGTGGCTTAGCCCCACAGCCTGATCTGCAGGCAATCTATTTGTTAGAACACAAACACAACAGCACTACAATGAAACACATTAATTTCAGAGCTCTTTTATTACAAATTGAAACTTAGTACTAAGAGTTGTACCTTGGACAAATTGTTTGGCAGTCCAGCATTCAATCACAATGCCATATCCTCAGCTCAGAATTTTGTTGAATTGTTATTTTGGCCATGAACTTGAATTATAGTCCAGGCAGCTTCAAGCTTTCCATTTTGCTATCTTGACTTTAAGAGATGTCACTAAAAGTGTTTACTCTGTAGTTGTGATCAAAATGTTCATTTTACTGAAATAAGGAAAAACTATTATCACATATATGAGGGAGCACTATTAGATAATTATGGGATTGGTAGTCCATACTTCTGAAAGTTAGTTAAAATCAATGAGAAGGACAAAAGATTCAAATACTATTGATATTCTTAAATTATCCTAATTCTTAGGTGCAATATCCATCGAAGGATTTCAAAATCATCTTGCTGTAAAATGACATGCTTTCAGCTTGTGACCTTCTTAAATATAAAATATAGGAGGAGAGCGCTAAGTCAGCTCAAAGGAACTTTCCCAAATGTCTGAAGGTAACCAAGGTGTTAGCTCTGACTTCCGCTATTAACCACCCCGCTGCAGATGTCTCTTTCAGTTTGCATCGAGTCATGCCATTTTTTAAAAAATCTGTTTAATTAGATATAATTTTAGAAATGTTATCTGGGGATTTTAACTTAAAAGTATGCTCCATAATATTAAAGGTTCCATAGATAGTAAATATATTCAGAAGCGAGGAAAAAGAGTTGAACAAAAAATGCCACTGGGTAACTCAAAAGCTGTCTACAATCAGTGCCTCAGGCTATATGGATATTGGGAAAACTTTCATTTTAAAATTGAATTCCAAAATTTTACATCTAGATATCATAGAAAGCTTAGATATATGTATTCATATTATTTTGTTTTGGTATATGATCTCTCCATATACAATATTAAAAATCATAATTTTTAAGGAATATATTGACTGCATTTTATGTCTATTTATGGGTTTTGTCAAAGGTGGTCCATAAAAGAACCAACTTATAAACAAAAACACACTTTCTCCTGATAATGTACATTTTCCAGTATGTTAATTATTGTTCTTGAAGGGTAAAACAGAAAATCTTCTCATTTATGGAATATATTATACACTCACATAAGAGTTGCTTAATTATCCCCGTTTTTCAGTGACTCTTATATAATTGTTTACTATAAAAATGTTCTGTGATCATTTACAATCTTTCCATCCCCCTTCTTTCTCATCCAAAAATAAAAATTCTGGACCCAAACAAAAACCAGAATATCTATAATTCTTTTGCCAGGGTTTCTGAATGTGTACCAAGGTTTGACAAAGGATTGATACTGTCAGTCAGCTTTCTAATTAAGGAATGAAACAATGTGAGAAAAAAAAGTTTCACTTGGAACTTTTTTACTTTCAAAGTTTAAATATGGATTCTTGTTATGGGATGATGTGAGAGGCAGAGAACTGGATGATTATGAAAAAAACATTCAACCTTTCCACCCAATATTTCAAGGTTTGGGATTACAGCTGTCAATGGAAATCCACATGCTTAGGTTTGAGCCCTAGCAAGTCTTTTACATGGAAATACCAAACATTTTTTTTTGTAATAGAAAACTTCAACTATATAATTTTATCTATGTGCTACAAAATTACCTGATTAGAATAAAAGCTTATGAATATAAAAACCTACATCACTGAAGTGAGGTGCATGTTTTAATTCATTCTAAGAGGCATATTATTGTTTTAAATTATAATAATTTTAAAATGTTTTCCCTTCTTGCAATAATATTACAATGTCAAAAACAGGCATACTCAATTTACAACTACTTTGAAAAATGTATTCAAAATTTTTAATAAATATTATATATTTAAATAGATTTAATATGAATAATGCTTAGCTTAAATTTTGTATCATTAGTGCTAATAGATCTAAGAAGACGTGTCATTCATGCTCTAAGTAGTTCATAGAAAGCTAATGTATTTATGGGACATTTAATAAATTCTAATAAAATATATTTTAGTTATAAACTTAATTCTAACATAACATTCTTTAATAAACATGTAAGATTTATTTTAATGTTAATGATAGGATGACAACACATGAACCTATCCAAATTTCTCCCTTCTGAGAAACATTTGAATCATTCATGTTTTCATCAGTGCTGTGGGGATAGATGTAAGCATAAGTTCAACAAACAAAAACCAAATAGTGTATTGTTATAACCATAATAAGAAAATGGTATACAACTAAGTTCTTGCAATGGTAAATGATGCATTGCCATGAAGATAGTCAACATTTGGGATAAATAATTTAGGAGAATTAAGGATCATGTTGTTCAGTTTTAGTTTTTTCTCCAGAGAGCTCAAATTTATTTGGTAAAACATAAATGAGAGGAAAAATCATTCTAGCACCCAGACTAAAATCTAAAGTTCTTGCAGCAGAAATTGATGTAGTGATGTCTCAAGAATAAACTGCATGCTTCATGAGGCCTGCTGAAGAGCACACATAATGACATGTGACATGAGGGTCACATGCATTGGGAAAGTTTATCCTCTGGTTAGGTGTTTCTAAATTGTTATAAAGTCAATAAGGATCCAGATCTTAAAGCAGAAGTGTAAGAGGTTTCTTCTGTGATATTTCTTACAGGGAAGGTGATGTGAATCTGTGCAAGAACTGATAAAATAGAGAGAGGTTAAGCATTTGATATAGAAACTGTTCAACCTAAGCTCTTGAGACTGAGTTGCCTTAAATAAAAGGGTATCTGAAGCTGTTACAGAAAAGAATAGGTCCAGGAGCAAGTTCTCCAACCACCAGCAGCCAGACCAGACAAGATTCTGACATAAATCAGCGCTGCCTGAGAGGCAAGAGCATTTTTATCATGACAATTTGGGAAATGCAAACATAAAATATATATGGAACCGACTTTGTTCGTTAATAAAGGGTGGGGCGATAGGAAGCAAGCACAGTTCAGGGTAAAATGTCTTTAAAAACCAGCAATTTATGTTACTGAATAGACTACACTAAGTAATCCACAATGCTCAACCAAAGCCACTGTTTTGAGGCAAAGATTCAGGAATATAGAACACTGGATTTTCTTGTTGGTTTGGATCACATCTGTAAACGTTACCTTCCCTTACCTCATCTGCCCTCCTTCTGGTCCATTAAATGAAATTTAGAACATTGTAACATGAAAAAAAAATGACCCAGAGACTGATACTGGGATTCAAACTTCAAGCTGAATATCATAAATGCAAAGCAACTGGCCACTAGCTCTTTACCTCTACCTTAGGCTAAATGGGCTCATCTTGTATCCATGAGCTCTCACCAAGCCTCAGACTGTAAACTTTACTTTGTGTGACTGGGGAATAAAAGTCTCATACTGAATCGGTTCTTGTCTTAATACCTCTCATGAGTCCTGGTATTAAAGGAATGAGCTCTGTTACTCTTTTAGACTCTTGTGTAACCCTGGGTGGCTTTGAACTCAAAGAAATCCATCTGCCTTTGTCTCCTGAGCCCTGGGATTAAAGGTGTGATCCTCCACTACTGCCTGACCTCTATATATTGTGGCTGACTTTGCTTTTCAGAATCCTTGGGCAAGCTTTAATAAAACATAAATAATATATCACTATACAACATCTCAATATTTATATTTTTCTTTGTTTCATTTAATTCATAGGAATGTTTTGCAAGTGTGTGTGTGTGGGTGTGTGTGTGTGTGTGTGTGTGTGTGTGTGTGTGGCCCAGCCTTTACAGAGGTTAAAAGAGAGTCAGATAACTTAGGACTGGTTATACCTATGTTTGTGAGGCTGCTTGTAAGTGGTTAGTACCAAGTTTTCATCCTCTGGAAGACCACTAGATGTTCTTACCTGCATAGCCCTCTGTCCAATCTCTCAGTACTTCCTTTTCCAGGAAGGTATGTATATAGAATATAAGCAGCCCATATTGGAAAGTAATTCCGGAGATTCATTAGCTTTGACGAATTCCAAATTCCAAAGGCATTTGAAGAAAACACACCACTCAAAGAATTAAAATAACATCTTCTTAATTTGTTTCATTAATTTTTCTATGTTTTTAAGTTATATACACAATGTGTTGCGATTATAGTCCCTTCTGTTTCATCATCGTATCTTATCCCTCTACTCCTCTTGAATCTCTGCTTGTTTTCACATAGTCTTCCTCCCTTCCTTTTCTCCCTTTCTTCTTTCTTCTTCCCTTCTTCCCTTCTTTCTTCCTTTTTTTTTTTTTTTTCCTGTTATGGTGGTCTTTGGCAGATAGCCAGAGCTTCTGTGTGGTTACAAATGCAAAGACCAAGGCAGTGTTTCAAAGAATGCCCTCAATCCTCCATCTTCACGCTGAGAACATGGCAGTCACTTCGGACTTTCTTAAGATATTCAGTGAATTGTCATTATCTGTACTCTGCTTTACAATAGTACCAGACTACGTTTTCAAGTAATTACTGTCTAGTATTAGTTAGTGAACATTTCTTTATGTTTTCTAACTCTCTCAATCCTCCAGTAGGCACCATTTGATGTCAACTTTTCTGAGACCAACTCTTCAGATCCTCCTTGGTTATTATACAGTGTCGTTTTCCTGTGCCTGTCTAGTTCACTTAGCATGATTTACGGCTTCATTAGTGTTACCACAACTGACAACATTTCATTTGTTTTCATTGTGTTTCTGCTATTTTAACCATTCTCTTTTGGAGTGGTGGTTTGCTTTACACACCACTCAAGAAACAAAAGGCATACTAAGTAAACTAGGACAGGCACAGAAACAAACAAAAACAAAAACAAAAAGGAAGAAGCTATTAGAAATTGGCAGATGCTTGGGAAGGAATTTAATTGTTATTTAATATATTTATGTGTATTGTCATTTTATGAGAATTTAATGGCTCCATTCACTATCATGATTCCATTAACTATGTGTTATAATACTGAATGTAGACCAGTTTTGTTTCTATCAGAACTTTACGATATTTTCTTTCTTCTTAATCATTAATATTCAACATGTCCTCATTAATTTTATTAACATAATTTCACATAATTACAGGTGCAGAATGATAGAAGTTATTTGCAAGTGATTTCTCTCATAACATATCAAAGAAAATTGTAAGACAATGTCATATTTTAATTTAATTATATAATTTGGGAAATTTTCATTTTTCAACTAGAATAATTTCTTTGGTCCTTATTATAACTTTTCTAAAAGAATTTAAACCCTCTATTTTAATACAGAAAATATTGACTGATTTTAATTACTTTTAATCAATTACCTTCATATAATATATATAGGTAAAAGTTTTTGTCTTATATTTTCCACATATATATATAAAATCATGATTTTATCCATTAATTAACATTTTTCATACTATAAATTTGTTATCAGTGTGAAATATTCCACCTATGATGTTTCAGAGAAATTGAGTAGGAATTTATATTTATACTATTTTAATGTTATATTTCCCAGTGTATCAAACTATTTTTAAAGTATCAAACTCATTGATATGGTGCTCGCTAAGAAAGAAAGAAAATTACTCTCCAGATTTCATTTCAACCTTATAATACTTATTTAATTAAACCAACTGAAATAATTTTAGTGGCTTCTAAAGATTTGCTTTCTTAAACATCCTGTCACCCCAAAGGGAAAAATGCACAAAGCAGCACAATTATAAAATGCCAAATCTTAACAGCAAACACTCACAGAGAACCATTAGGAGATTTCAACAGTACTGAGACCTGCTCAGGTTAACCTGCCAACTGTCCTATTTGCAAGTAAAATTTGCCCTCTTCCCTAATCAGCTGCAGGAAGCTGATTATTTCCCATTGATGTAATGTGATCTGCCAGCCTCTCAAATGTTTTAGTCCTTCCTTTAGGACCATCTCAGATTCATTAGCTTTCCATGTGACAGAGCCAATGAGACTCTCTGACAGCCAGAGACAAGGAACAGTCAAGCCTGTGAGAGCAAGGGCT
The DNA here is from genome assembly GCF_943737965.1 of Phodopus roborovskii. NCBI lineage: Eukaryota > Metazoa > Chordata > Mammalia > Rodentia > Cricetidae > Phodopus > Phodopus roborovskii. The sequence continues at coordinate 10,718,088 of NW_026126470.1, forward strand.
TTATAGGAAAACTTACTTAAAAAAAATTAAACTGTGGAGGCCATATATTTAAACACCAATTTATATATTCAAGTAACAAAGTCAAGTACTCATTATTATTACTAAGTCAGTGTAGTCTGTTTGATTTTTTAATATAACCAGAATTAATTAGTTTTTCATGAATATTGAAACAATATAACATCTGAAATATTATGTCCTCTTTTCATTAATAAACTGACTTCTTGAATCCACATCTAGCTAATGATGAAAATATCATTCTGGTCATGATCAAAAATAATCAAACTATAGCATTATTATGTTGGTCAGCCCAAAACAGTGTAAGGTAAACACTTTGTTTTTACAGCATAAAAAATTAGTTCACATTTATAGATAAATTTTGAAGTCAGAATTCAAGATTAATCCTTCTATATCAAAAAGCATCAATGTAAATATTTCTATACATTAAAATAAAATCCTCCATAACCTAAATTAGTCAGAGTTGGATTAATAAAAGCTGATTTTAAAATGTCTCCAGTTGGTTGGTTATAAGGAAAATGAAGTGTGCAAATAGTTTTAATATGAGTTAGCTTGTACAAATGAGAAATATGGTGAGCACATTTCAAGTAGAATTTCATTACAGGTGTAGTTCCTCAGAAATTATCTCGCATTGGTAACCTAAGTTATTTATGTCATCTCTCTGGAAAAACCCAAGCCTGCCAGTCTATTTTGATTTGGAGGCAAGCAAATCAATTGCAAGGACATAGGATCTTACATTTGTCATAAATTTACATAAAAGAACTATAAAAAATCCATGGCTTTATGAATTTTGTGCCGGGCACTATATTCCCAACTATATAAAGATTCAGAAGTATTAAAGAACCCCTCTGGGAACTCACAGTTATTGCTAGCACCTGAATTGGAATCAAGTGATTCCTAAGGTTTGCCTCTCCCTGTTCTCCACACTACCTTCTTAAACATTCCTTTTTGTATGTTCTTACATTGCTATTTTTATTATTACTATTATTATTACTAATGACTGAAGAGAGAAACAAAATGAAACCTACCTATGATGTATAAGATAATTTCAAATAATTTCAAATGCAGACCATTTTGTGAACCACTTTAAGCCCTAATGATCAATTTTTATTTGCACCTGGTTTTATAAATGAACATTCATTACAACATCATTATTTAAACATACATAGACCACAATATTTCATTATAATACAAATTGTGGATCATGTGCCAATATTTCATGAATGTATGTGTTTATGTATGTGTAGATGTATATGTCCAAGTGTTCAAGTAGAAGCCAGAGAACTTCAAGCATTATTCCTCAGATAACATGTAACAATTTTTGAGATAGTTTCTCACTGCCTTGGAAATCAGCAAGTAGACTCAGCTGTCTGACCTGCAGCTCCAGATAGCAACAGTTCCCTGTATCTCCAGAAATAGGATTAGAGTCATCTTTTAATGTATCTGACATTATTTTATTTATTTTAATTTATATTTTTATTAAAGTTAGAAACATGCTTTTTTTTTTTTTCTACATGCCAATCCAAGTTCCCTCTCCTGTCCTACCCTGCCCCTCACCAATTCCCTATCTCATCCCCTTTCTGCTCCTCAGGGAAGGTGAGGCCTTCCATGTGAGATCTTCAAGTCTATCTTAGAATTTAGAGCAGGGCCTAGGCCCTCCCCAGTGTGTGTGTCTGCCATTTTTAATACTGCTTCTTTAATCAAGTTCATGACCTCCAGATTGTGGAACAAGTAATTTACTTACAAAACTATCTCAGAAACCCTGCAAATAATGAATTGATATATAATTTCAATTACTTTATACAAATCACAAGGTGGCACATGATTAGAGGTGTATCATGAAACTAAAATTGATATTATCATATGATGCATTTAAAGCAACTCTAGAGATGTATCTACAGAACACAGTCCTACTAAATAAATAGGCGCACAGCCATGCTTATCCACAATAGCAAGATGATGGAATTTGTATTAACACCCAACAACTGCTAGATGGATATGAAAATATGGTTCATATACACAGTGGATTTTATTGAATTATAAAGAAAATTAAACTTCAGTACATTTTAAAAATAGGTATAACTGGAAAATTAGATAATACAGGCTCAAAAAAAGGTAGATACAACAGGTTTTCACTTCAATGTGGATCCTAGTTTACAACTTCTGATACTTATGCATTTCTACATATGTGGAATTTGTGTATAAATCTCAGGAAGTTAGAAATAGGCTCATGAGATAAGACCAAGTAGACCTTAATAGAGAAAAGGAGGGAGGCTAATAGAACACATAAGATTAGAAAGTGTTAGAATGCTATTGGAGGTGGACTTAAACAATTTAAGACCACAATGATGAGAGCAGAATGATGGGAAAAAAAGAAGAAAAAATATGGCAGCTCAAACAAAACTGATATGTATGAAAGTCTTGATTGGATTTATTCTCTAATCAAATAAATAATGAAATAATGGAAGGGGAGATGGCTCAGCAGTTAAGGGAGCTTACTTCTCCTTTCATGGCTGACACACAAGCACATGCACAAACACATACACACACACACTAAAATAATAAAATTAAAAAACAAAACATAATTAATAAAAATCTTAAAATCATTTAGCATGTCAACAAACAATTTGATAATGGGAATTTTGTGAGTATATTTATCAAGAAACTCAAATAAAAACTCATATGAATAAATAGCTGGAAAACATCGAAAGAGTATTATAAATTCAAGATGTCACAGTGAGCAGAATCTAAGGTCCTCAGAGGATCAATGTGGATCCAAGATGTCTACCACACATTCTCATATCACATCAATTAATTTACCTTGTGTTTTGACCACTGTAAATGTCAGATTTCATTATCCAAGCAAGGTAAATGGTAAATCAACAGTACGAACTTAGTCATGTTATTGTATTTTCCCATTCACATGTTTAGAGTATTTCATTTAATTATAGAAAATCAAAATAACTTAAGATTTTTTCAATATAAGCATATAGTACATTCATATATATGAATATGTGCGTCTGTGTATCTATTTGTATGCTTATATATTATATGAAGTTTGAAGGGAAAAATAATGATCAAAATACATTTTAGTTATGAACTGCTAGATGACTCATTTTACAAGACAGTAAATGCCAGTCAACAGATATAAGGGTTATGTGATTGTTGTATTAATACCACCTAATAATATATTATTTTTATAACATTTGCACTATAAAAACAATAGAAAAGTTACCATATCAGACTATAAGATATTTTAGAGACAATACCCAGAGCAGTTGACTCCTACATGATAAAATCTTAAAACTATGGCTCTTTTCCATGATTCTATTGTACCTTTATTCTTTCTCATTAATCTTGTCCCTTCTTGTCCCACTGCTTAGCAGAGCATCATAGCTTTATTTGCCTTGTGGGAACATTATTTACCAATAGCATATTACCGTTGGCTTCCCGTGTTGTTTTGGTCTGCACTAGATCCATGTGTAAGGTCTTAAGTAGGAAACATAAGGCAGCAGCCAAACTGACTTTTCTTCTCCCTGTGCACACATTATAGGTAGGCTTTCAGCAAGGTCAGCCAGTGAAGCAGGGGCCACCTGCTCTCACACTGAGAACAAAGTCACCTTCACAGTATGCAGAAAATCTCTGCCACTCTCTCTTTCCCTATCTGTAGGGAGAATCCTCTCTGGTGAGACTCTGAACCTGACTTTCCAAGCATGACACACCAGTCTTCAGGATACCATGCTGCTTCATGACTAACGCCACCACTCCACACTTAGATTTCAACCTCTGACACACTACCCTTTCTTTAAAGTTACAGAGTTGAGTTTTATTATACTGATCATTGGTTATTTCTTTTGGACTATCAAAAGTGTCTTCCTAATATTCACCTTTAATTTTGGTTTATATGAGAAACATCCAATGGCTTTGCAATGTATAGTAGATACTACTGTAGATGTGTTGATTGACTGCCTACCTCCTTATTACCCTTTCTCAATTTATTTTTCAAACCTGTTGAAATTTAAGATGTAGAGCAACAAGTAATTTCTTAGGCTCCATATATTTGTAACATGAGGTTAAAAGCTCCTACATTCAGTTCACAGTCCCAAGTACCTCTGCCTTTCTTTACAACAACATGCTGTCTTAATTTACTACAAGCCTGCCTGCTATAATGCTTTTACAGTTCTGTTGAAGTTGGAAGTATAATTAATATTTTTTAGCCATTAGACATGAAATTGTTTTCTCTTTCTCGGGTAATTATTTGAAATCTACTGTATCTTGTGTATTATTGGAATTGTCCAATCCACTATCTTCTTCCTTTTTATGAATATGAGTATATTTCCAAATGTATCTTTCTACTACTCAAACCTGGTAATTACTTAAACATGCCTGACAACAATTAAGCCTATCACTTAAGCTGAGACAAACACAAATGGTAAATGGAAGTGTTTAAACAAAAAATGTATTCTCTTAATATTTTCAATGCAGCAAATTCTTAACAGATGCTAATTAAGTATCACTGTACATAATTTACATGGAGGTGCTAAGCAACAGAGTAAGGAAAGCTTAGAAATCTTAAAAACAGAAAACCAATGAGAGAAAAGAAAGTATATGTGAAATTCACTAGCAAGCATAGAAACATACAGCATTTAAAAAGGACAGCAGCTCCCCTAAGGTAAAATCTATGATGCTGTCAATACAACTGTGACTTCTTTTTCTCCAGTCCCTTACATATAATTACCTTGACTTGCCATGAATGAGGCAAGAGTTCAAGAGTAAAATCTTTATACAATGATGTTTCTACGTCTGTGTACTTCTTTTTTTAATTTTATGCATAGATTTGTGTGTGTGTTTGTGTGTGTGTGTGTGTGTGTGTTTGTGTAACTGTCTGTCCACACCACACCAGTATTTTTGTGTACTCAAGTACACATATGTGTGCACATACACATGAGCAGAAGGATGCCATTGCAATAAACATCACCCATCTCTTTTAAAACAAAGTGTCTCTAACCAAGTGCTTACTGATAGGGCTGCACAGGCTGGTCAGCAAGCATCAGTGCTCTAGTTTCCACTCCCAGTGCTGACATTGGGAATTGGGTTGTAATTAGGTTCTCTTTTTTAATGGTAAGCACAGACACCTATTTCCTTAAACCCCCCATTTTTTCAGTATCTTAAACACCCCCTCTTTGTTTTTTGGTTTTGTTGTTGTTGTTGTTGTTATTTTGAACTTGTTTAGGTGTTTGTCTTGACTGCCCTGCAACCAGTGACTGACTCATCTATTAGTCTCATGTCCTCCTAGTAGTGACTAAAGATATTGCCATCTCAGCTCAGAGATCTCAATTGTTTTTGTTTTTACCATTTTCATTTTTTTATTTCATTTTACGTTCTAACCAGAGTTTCCCCTCCCACCCCCTTTGCCTCCACCCACTCCCCTCTGTAATTTTGAATGGAAGGTGAAGCCTATAAGTTCCTGAAAAATTAGTTAAGTCCAATTAGTCTGCTCAGAGCAACTGCTATATCACTTTTGGTTATGTTTTCTCCCCCCTATTTTACTTTTGACATAGGGTCTCCATGCATATGCCTGGCTGTACTGGAACTCACTCTGTAGACCAGGCTGGCCTCAAACAGAGATCCATGTACATCAGCTTCCCCAGTGAGCATTAAATTTGTGTGCCATCATTTTCTTGCTTTAACGAAATTTATACTCTATACGTCCAACACAGCAGATTTATACCTAATCACATATCTAGTATAGAATGGAAGATTTATGCCTAGTCATCCCAAGCTATTCATGAAAATATCTATCTGATTGAGCTCCCTGGGGAAGGATATAACCCTGTATGATACACTGCACAATTTTGGGTTTCTTCCTCACATTTCTCCTTCCAATTATACTAACTAGGGTCATCAATAAAGCCTTTTGATAGATTCATTTACCTGAATCATGTTGTCAGTACAAGGGGAATTGTACAATACTCTTTTTTTTTAACCCATGCATTTTGTTTGCACAAGAGTCCAGCCTCTTCTCTGTTTGAATGCACTCCACTTACTGAAATACTTGAAAAAATTTTTGTTATTTGACTTACCTATACATATAATTTCCAATCATATAAATGTTTCTCTATTATACACATTTATTGTATGTAATCCACATAAACTGACTCTTGACAGTTAATGGTAGTAATGTGAGGAATTGTTATTTTCAAAGATGATAAAATGATATAGACATTGATAAGTTGCCCCTGCACCAATAAACAGCCTCACACACAACCTCCTGATACACAACCTTGACAAGGAAATCTAATTAAACTCAGGGGATCAAACCAGAAAGAAAACATGAAACGAGGCACACTTGTTGAAAATAAAGAAGGGGTGAACAAACACAATTAAATCCTTATATAAATATATGGAGTGGTGAAGAAACACTAAAAATATTTTTTGAGAAAGCTTTTCTCTGTAGGTTTGTAGCCTGTCCTGGAACTTTCTCTGTAGAGCCGGCTGGCCTCAAACTCACAGAAATCTCTGCCTCCTGAGTACCAGGATTGAAGGCATATGCCACCACTGCCCAGCAATAAAAACAAATTTTAAGATAAGAAACATTGTAATATTTAATAATTATGGAACTGACCAGAGTAGATTTCCAACTAAGTTTTATTCTATCACATACTTATTGCTTACTGGCATTAGAATGTGCAATGCCATGTAACTCTCTAGTAACTGAATTTGATGAATGCAGGATATTAATTACTTTATCTGACTCCAGTATTTGAATATCACTTAGTTAACTTAATATGTGTTATGACATAATCTAAATGAAGTTAATGAATGGACAGTCTATTATCATTTATAGTAATTAAATACAAATGAAACAAAATGAGATGCACTCACTTAGCTTCCTGCATTCTTAAATTTGTTCTGCTGCAGTATAATAAGCATAGATAAGTCTTGGTGATTTTAGAGTTTTCTGTTCAAAACACAAATTACACAAAACTCTTTCAGAATATGGATTTATATTTAGAACCGATTGTATTTGTACATTTAGGAATAGATTTATAAACTTATATTATAAAATAACAATTAGTGACAAAAGGGGTAATGAATTTGAAAGAGAGGAGGTGTATAGGGAATTGTTTGGAGAGATGTAAAGGAGTAGGAAAATTAATTATTTTTTTAATTAAAGGAAATAATTATTAAAAGTTTAGAATTGCATACATAATTTTCTTATGTTTTATATCAGTGACCACCATTATTTACCACCAGCTCATCTAATATAAGGACATACACATATTGGGCTAGTATAAAAGGTAATCTGCTGTTCCATAAAATATACTAAATGAATCTAAAACATTTAAATTGCTCTTTAGTTTTTAATTAATATTGGGTGACAAATAATGTCTAAAATTCCAAATGTTTGAATGTTTTGGAACCCCAGGAATGTGTCATATGTACAAAGCTTAACAACTATTCTTATGTGATACCAAAATACAGCCATAGCAAAAATTGTGTGCATTATTATGCACTATATACTCTATACACAACTGTAAAACAATGAGCTAATGAAACTTTCAGGATAATATATAGACTTGGAAGACATTCTTTAACAAGCTGAAGCAAACACACAATCAAAATGCCCCAAAATACACTTTCATATATGTGGATGTTAGCCCATAATGTGTAAATATTGACATATATGTACCTTTGTGCCATACACACACACACACACACACACACACACACACACACACACACACACACATATATATATATATATATATATATATAGTATAGCATAAAAGTTACAAAGAGATCAAGGTAAGTTCATATTAGGTGATCAGTAAGAATAAAATTTAGCAAAAGAACATGTGAGACATATGTTAAAAAGCACTTCTCCCACCTACATTCAACTCCATCACAGTTTTCTTTTTTCATTTGCTTGGTAGAGAGAAAATTTAGTCTTCTGGGTATTGAAGAAGCAAGAATCATAAAAATTAATAAGTAATGCAATTGATGGTGCAAATGTAAGCCCCAAGCAAAACCCCACTGCTCCAGAGTGGTCATTCTAACTAATATTGATGTTCACTAAGTTATATAGTTATGCACTGTGCAAGTATTTAGGAACTTCCTTAAACTAGCTTTGACATTTTTTGTGACATTATTTATTAAACAAAATAATAATAGGTAAGCTGTACATAGAACAAAAAATAAAAGCCCCTGAGACTGTTATTAGGGTTTAAGCTTCAAACTGAAGATCATAAAAGCAAAGCTACCAGCCACTAGCTCTTACCTCAACCTCAGCTCAGACCAAAGGGGCAATCCTCAAACTGTTCCCAACTTCACTGCTCCTCGGATTCACTCAGACTGCTATGCTCTCCTCATTGTGACTAGAAACTTCAATGTCTTCCTCTCCTCAATGTGGCTGGATAATGAATGCTAGCTCTGAGACCCTGTTCCTGTCTTTAATGCCTCTCATGAGTCCTGGAATTAACGGCGTGTGATCCCAAGTGCTGAGATTATCTTTGTGTGAGCTATTTCTCTTTAAGACTGGATATATTTCTTGTAGCTCAGTGTGGCCTTGAACTAACAGAGATCAGTCTACCTGTACCTTCCAAGTGTTGGGATTAAATAGGCATACCGCTACTGCCTGGCTACTAAAGTATGTGGCTGATTTTGCTTTCTGATTCCTCAGGCAAACACAAATCACATATCACCAAAGGTGTACAAGGAAATGACTCTATAGTATAGACAGCTTTCATATCCACCCTTCTTAAGAGTCCCCACCCATCCCATAGATGTCATCTTGTTTCTCATTCAGGTACCATATGTTGTAAGTCACAAGTGATAGAATCAGTCCATCATGTGCCAGATCTGTCATGTGTGTTCATATTGCTGCAAGGAACCTGATGTGTTCACTTTAAGATATACTTTTTAAATTTCAAACAAAAGCACTTGAAATTAATCTGAAAAGAAAGTTTGTTGCAATGAAAGGCAACTGACCTAACCATAATCTAAAAGTATATAGTAATATTTTTAAGACAAACAAGAAAATTGTTTATAAATTGGCTTCCTGTGGAGAGTGGTAGAGCTTATGAAAACTTGAAAAATACGTAGTTTATATCTGCTAAATGTAAGAAAACTTCCCATTATTTAGAGGAGTAGCACATTAAATAAAAAATAACATAAGGGCTTGAAGGAAACACTCATGTGTGCCCGTGTGAAGTATCTTGCACAGTGATGAAACCCCACTGTGCTGCACCTTCCCACAGTGAATGGTGTGAAATACTCCAGGACTCACACTGGTAGAAACTAATCTACCAATGCTCAGAACAATTTTCAATTCATCGATTCTTTGCTTATGAAGAAAAAGCCACAATACCCACTTTTCTTTGTAGAACAAAATAAAAATCAAAGAATCTGTAGGGGGTAAACTTTCAGTCTTGACAGATCTGGGATACTCGTGATTTTTCTTCAACCTTTAACAAGAAGAGAGTATGTAACTGGTGACAGCCGTAACTCAGGCAATTGAGTGATTGAATCCTCTAGCCTCATAAATCAATATTCAGGATATGTGATAAATCTATTCATCAGATCAATTTACATTTTGCTCTCAAGGTAAAATTTACTGGTATTTTCTCTTCTTGTACTTAAATTGTCACATGTGAAGAAATGATTGTCTTTTGTCCAGCAACAGCAAAGTTAAAAAACAGCTAGATATTTGAAATATTTGCATGGTCAGAGGAAAATTGAATAACAAGTATGGTACATACTATATAACATATTGAAAATGTCCTTCAAGGGATTAGAAGATCTTCTGTAAAATATCTGAGAGTAAGCATTTGACCATAAAGCAGGCCATAAAACAAACATGCAAATAGTTTATTATGTATGTATTTTTTTTGGTAATAGATAAGGGCTGCTTGATGACAAATAGCAAGCAAACAGATACCATACATATGAAAAACAGAAATATGAATGTATAAAATGTTGCTATATAAGTATATATAATAAATGCATATGAAGCATTTTCATTTAGAATAGGGAGAAACATTGTTTTTATTTCTAAAAATTAACATATGAATCAAGAATTTTAAACCATTTGTTCCCAGAGTTAACTGCCTTAATATTAAAAAAATAGTGGGATCGACATGTAAAATAATAAATTTAAAAAAATAGAAATCCTTTTCTCGCTATCTCTCTTCCACCATGCTTCCCTCCCTTCCTTTCTCTTGTTTTCCTTTTCTCCCTTCCATTGTCCCTCACTCCAGTTGCTTTTATGTTTTAATAGTCTCAGACGTAATATCATTCACTACTTGCTTGCTACAATATATAAAAGCATATAAAAATCCCAATAGCTATAGTTTAAAAGCAATACCTACATGCTTTTCCGTTCCTGACTTTACAAGCCATTGTCAGGGCTTTTTATTGTCCTATCTTTGGTTGATTTTCTCTATTGTGGTCATGTGATACCACACCAGGCTCTATATTTGAATTACTCTGGTGTTTGTAACATTCCTAGTATTTAAAATTTGCAGTTCATTGACCTCTGAAGCTTGCTGTACTTCTCACTCATTTACAGGGAAACACACATACACAAATCCAATAATACAATATAATAGAATAAAAGAATTTATACTGTCTTATTCTATGACTGAAGCACAAAAACATGCAAATTTTCCAGTTTAATGACCTTTCAATTTGTAGCATCCTTTACTCCATGTGGTTGTCTCAGTTAAATTTGAAATTATTCAGTAAGTGAAATTGGCTTCTGAAACATTCAATTCATTTTAAAGAATTTGCAGGGTAAGAGTAATTACTTAGGTATCTCTTCAAACAATTATGCTTTCTAAACAAGTTTACATTCCAGAAAAATTTCAAATTATTGAAGAATGACTTTCTTACATTTTTAGTCAAAATATTTATTTGAAATTAAGATTCAAAATGAAAGTTTTCTGTGCTTGCTTTGGTTCAGACCACAGGAGAGAAGACAGTCTGTAGGGTAGTAGTCATCCTGATGACATATACCTTCTGCTAAGCTTTGATGGAGTGACTCGCCTGCTGAGGAAATGGATATTTTGCTTATTGCTCTGTTTGAAATATTGCCTTCCTGAATTCTTCATTATATTATAATATAAAACATAAAAAAGACTTAAAATATTGCAATCCCCTTTAATCTTTATATTTCCAGGAGCCATTTTCATATCTTCAATAATTATGTGTTTCTGTTTAGTTCTGCAATCTGTTCACTTTTCCAAAGAGTCAAAGGGGTCAGAATCTCAACATACTTGTTTTTTCTGGCATGGTAGTGGGCCCATTCTTACCATATCAAAATGGGGGGGGGGGAGGCATCTTTCTGGGTAGGATCTACATTCAGAATTCTAAGTTGTGGAGGGGAGGGTATATAGTAAAGAGAATATGTTTTAAAATATTTTATTGAAAATAAATTCTTTTTGTATACAATACATCCCAACCATGGTTTCCCTGCCTCCTCCCAGTTCCTCTCTCCCCCATATGCACCCCTCTCCATTTCCCCTTCACAAAAGAGGAGATATCCACGGGATGGCAAATAACAATAGGCCAAGGCAAAAGCCATCATAGGGAGTCTGGACATAGCAACTCAATAGGAAGAAGAGAGTCCCAAGAGCAGGCAAAAGTGTCAGAGATAAACCCATTCTCACTATTAGGAGTCCTATAAAAACACCAAAATAACAACCATACTTATGTGCAAAGGACCTGTTGCAGAACCATACTTGCCACTTCAGTCTTTGTGAGCCCAGGAGAGCACCACTTCATTGACTCAGTGGGCCACACTCTCCAGGTGTTCCCGATACCTTCTGAAGCCTCCAAATTTTCCTCCCCAATTCCTGCGAGGTTAGCCCAATAACTACTGAACTCCTAAAAAATTTGTAGTCTTTGAAAATTCCTAAAAACCATCTTTTTCTTTATACTCATTGGTACGTGCTGTCTTCACCCTTTATGAAGGAAACCTCTCTTAGCAATACAGAAAAACCACTACAATAAGCCATAAGTGGAACAAATCAGAGTTGGGGAACCCAGTACCTATGAATACATCTACAGAATAATCTCGCACCTAAGACTTGAGAAACAAAGCAAAACAGGAGCCAGCAAGGTTGTAAGAAGCAGAGGAGCAAGGCATTTAAGGTAGCCTTTCCACTGTTGCTCAGATTGTTAGTAGGGGTCAGTCTTGTAGGTCTCAGAACATTTCTCTAGAGTCAGTTTTCTCTTTAAACCTATAATGGCTCCCTCTATTATGGAATCTATCTCCTATCCCATTTCTAGGCATTGTTTTCTGTAACACTTTGTCATCAATTTAGTAGATTTATTTATTTATATTCCTAATTGTATTTCTTTTCTGTTTCACTTAAGGCCCATCAGGTATTCCTATCCTTTCTGCTATATTTATTTGTAATTACACATATAACCTTAATTTTCTTAAATTTGATCAATAAAGATTTACTTTGTGACAATATCCATTACAAAGATGATTTTTCTGCTTTTGTTGTTTACTTCTGAGTTTCTGTCATCTCTGCTATAATTGGCTATGTTTTGTGACAAAAGCCAAGTATTTAATGAGTAACAGCATACAAAAGCTGGAGAGCTAACTAAAATACAATGTATCACCTCCCATCCCCTTCCTCCAATATAACCTATTTCACAAATGTTTCAATTTCCTCATGTTATTTCCAAGCTCAAGAATGCTTCTGACATCAGTAATTTTGATACATGTCTCCTCACTCACATTTAGTCTCCCTAAAAGGAAAAGTGTAAGCATTGTACATAAAGAAGCTGTGTCTAGTCCTACGAAGTCAGAGATGATTATTTACCTTAAAACTAACAAGTGTGACATGTGTGGTGTAAATAGCTTACTGTGTCATAGCTGGCTGACCTGAGGCTGATACAAATTTCCTATTTACATTGCAATATCTCCAGAAATTGGGCTTTTATTAGAAAACAAAAGAAAATGTTGGGACTATGTTTTTGTTGAAAATTAAACTCTTAGCTTGTCAAAAGTATTAAACCCTTGCTCATTTATCAGTATTATGATCACATTCCCTCATAACGACAACAACAAAAATATACATCATTTTAATCTAATTTGGTTTGGTATTACAGTTCTAAATACTTAACATTACTGTGTCTGCATTATTCTTCTAATTTTTATTTTTATTTTTATTTTATGTTTTTGGTTTTTGAGACAGGGTTTATCTGTATTGCTTTGGAGCCTGTCCTGGAAAGAATTCTGTAGAACATGCTGGCCTTGAACTCATAGAGATCTGCTTGCCTCTGCCTCTTGAGTGCTGGAATTAAAGGCTAGTGCCACCAATGCTTTGATTCTCCTGATTTTTAGAAATGAGGGGGCAAAAATTCTTCTGCAATCTATATGATGTGACTACCTTTTGAGTAATTATTTAAAATTAGAATTTCTGAAATACCAGCAACTATGACAAATAAGTTATGAAATTAGTGATGTACACTATCATAACAACAGTGGTGTTTGAATAGACCCTGAAGATAATTTAGCTAAGTTTTTGTAACATTTAATGTGTTAGTTTCCTATTACTGCTACAAGCAAGAGCAAAAGTAATGTCACCTAACACACAAATTCATCTCTTCTTATGAATTTAAAGATCAGCTTTCTAAACTCATGGCAACAGTGGGTGTCAATTATTCAGCAGGTACCAGGAATGAATCACTAGCTCTATCTTTTCACCAGTTGAATCGTATGTCTCCCTGCTGGGTTAAGGTCTCTCTATTTACTCTTGTCATTTATCACATTTGATCCAGGGAGATACTGCTGCTCAACCTTACAGTCTCTGGCTGCCAGTTTGCAATATATTCTGCATAGCTAAATGTAAAAGAGAACAGGACATGGGCACGTTTTTTTTAAATCCTAAATAAAGGTAGAGTATATATACAGCCATATGCATATGTGCTTTTGTTTTATGTACTATGTATCACTTTTCTCTAGGAAACAATGACATTTTCAGGAAGTCAGTCCATAACATAGAATACCAACCATCTTTCTGAGCCCTGTCTTTCTCCCAGTCATCAAGTCTGTAACTGATGTGTTTTCCTCCTTGTACCTCTGACAGCCTCATTGACAGTTTTCTGGTTTGTACTGAAGAATTTTGGTGTGGTATGCTAGGCACACTGAGCAGTCAGACACATTTGGTCACTTTCTGATATCGATTTAATTTCACTATATCAAAACTCACAATGTATCTCGGGTCCTAGATTTCGACACATTGCCATGTTAAAGCCTCTTCAACAATCTTGTCAATTCAATTTTTCACACTTCTTCATTTGTTTGTTGTTTTGACAGTCATATACTGTAATGCATACCAATAGGTAATGCAGAAAAATATGAAAAGCTTCAGAATCAAGGCTGTCAGACCAAATGTGACAAAATCCCCCTAAACAGCAATATAAACATTCTGCAAAATTATGTGTTTGGTGAACTCTTAAATTATTTGAATTTCTTTTACTTTATTTTTAAAGAAGAAATATAAATTTAACTCTAGCACAAACATTTCCTTTTTCTTATATTATTTACAGGATTTGTGCTTGGGTAAGAGGCTGACTCTACCTATTAACACCCATGTATATACTAAACATGGATATATCTTTGCACTGTTATCCCAGATTTGAATTCATTTCACAGAGGTCCTCACACACAAACACAATATGTAGAAATTTGAAAGAATATCATATATATTGTTCCCATATGTGATTTATTAGAATATTTCCTTGATATAAAGTAGCAATAACATTAGTAGCTTTAATACAAGTCCTGTATTTGGCTATGTACCAGATTCACATTTCAGTTATTTATGTCTCTTATAATCTAGGATTTTATTGATAATCAGATAAGTAACCTTTTTTTGTATTTATCCCCCAAATGACCTGTTTTGTTGGTTTTGTAATATATATCTTCCATGTACATGTGCATTAATATATACATATACATGTTTGTATTGTATATATATACATATATGTGTATATGTGTAGGTGTTGTATAATCTTTCCATTACTATCTGTGTTTATTGCTACCTGACACCATCATCTTTAAACTGCATTCTTTCACACTATCCAGTGTTTCTAGTCCCTTTCTATTATCCTAGAAACCCAATATGAGCTTTGTAATTTGTGAAGTAGATGGTTTCTCTTATGTACATATTACTCTGGAAGGATTTTTTAAAACAGTTCATATGCTAAGACAAAAATGATGGGGATAACCTGACAGAAGGAAATAAATTCTGCCACCTGTCATCTTACTTTCTGATGTTTCCAGGAAGGTGCTAGACTCTTTCAGCTACTTGGAGACCTCCATCTCCCAATTCTTCACATCTTAGCTTTAATATCAGTGAGGGAGCTATGCTTTCTTTTGTTGCTCTGAATACACCGAATCATTATATTGATTTTACTATAGCATTTCCTTTCTTACTTCACAGAACTTAAAATAGCTTATATTATTTATATGTGGGTATTTCTTTATGTAACACTAAATTTCCCAGTAAGCTATAAATTGAACAGGGAAAGAAACTAAAATTTCAACTTTATCTACCATTGTATAACTAAGAACTGTACAAAGAACTCTGACTGGCATTCACTCAATACTTCTCATCAAGTATATAACTATCTGTAATTATCAGTTATTCAGATTGTACTGTCTTCCATCATATATTTTGAAATTATGTTTAGGTCTTATGTTTCATAAGTAAAATTTAGATAACTCCAGTCTCTGGGAATCTGATATTCTCCTCAGGACCCTGCACGCACATGGTAAACAGACATGCATCCAGGGAAAACATCCACATAAATAAAATAGTTAAATGCAGACATTTTAGAGAGCAAATGATCTTAAAATCTAAAATGCAGTGTGATAAATTTTGTACATTTTTATGTTATTTTGAAACAAAACTACAGTAGAATATAATCCTCTTGTTCATTGTAAAGATTTGTCACTTTAATTGGTTAATAAAACAGAGATTGTCCAGTGGCCAGGCAGAAAGGATAGGCAGGATGGCCAAACTAAGGATGATGGGAAGAGAAGGGCAGAGTCAGGAATCACAGCCCGGAGTTGATGCCAGATGCAGAGGCAGAGGAGATGAACATGCCATGCTAATAAACATAGTCACGTGGCAGACCGTAAATAAAGAATACAGGTTATCTTAAAATGTAAGAGCTAATTAATATTAAGCCTGAGCTATTGACCAAGAATTTATAAGTATTAATAACCCTCTGTGTCAGTTATTTGGAACTGCTGCTCATTGCAGGAAATGTCCATTTACCCCAAACTTTTTTTTTTTTAAATCATAAAAGAACTGGCAAAAAGATGTTTTATCCCACCGCCACTTTTTTTTTTTCTGGCCAGAATAACATGTAGCACCATACATGTCCAACTAATGGGACTTGAATTCTGGATATTGTTGCATATTTTTAGTTTATTGACATATTTGACTTATCGATTTATTTAATTGTAGTAGTTATTGTAATAGCAGTATATGTGTATATATAAGAATGGGCTCATGCATGCTGTAGTGTGAAATGCGGGTTAAAACAAAACTTTCTCAAGTGGGTTCCTTCCTTCTACCCAGATGTGTCTAGAAGACACTTTCTTCCAGCATTCGTCCTTTTCCTCTTGTACTCACAACCTTCTAGCCCTCCCCTGTGTCTTTCTCTGCCTGAGCTGTAGGGGTAAGAGTGGCATTGTAGATATACCTCTTGTGGTTGGAAAATCCACGGTCACTCCTTCATGACATTTGAAGCAATTATAGTTCACTATGGGACTACAGAAAGAAGCTTCTTCAATAAGAGTAATAACTCTCATTATCTATAGGAATAAGTGTTCAAAATAGAGTTAGAACTTTCATTAATTTTAGAAATTATAGTGCTATGTATTGCTGCAGTGTCTATTAAATATTAGGTATAAATTCCCTACTTTTGAACAGGCCTTGTATGCAATTAAACCAATGTTGGTTCCTCCAAGTGTAAGTGCCACTAGTACAGTAATATCTTCCTTTCACATTCTTGATTTATAATGTGAAAATTTTCTTTCCTTTCTCTGTTATAGCACCTGTGTTCTACTATTCTCCACTCTAGAGCTATTTACATGCAATTGTATTCAGGGGAAATTTCTGAATCCCTGTACTCAGAATAAAAACTACAAGCATTATCCCTTCTGAAAGAGGAAGAATTAACTACCACCAGAGACATATCCCATAATGGATTGTCTAATTCTGAGTGGTTATCCTTTAATACACAAACACACACACATACACACTCACAGAATATTGAATGTATTCTGTAGTTTTTAATGGTTATACATGTATGTGTGTGTGTGTGCTTGTGTGTGTACATGTATATGTAGAAATTATAAATTTCAGAGGGAGAAGGCATGAGAAAATTTAGGGAAATGGAAGGACAGAAATATTAATATAGTACTTGTGTATAAAATCCTCAAAATTAAATAAAGTTATATCCATGCTGAGTAAAATTTACCTTTTTATATGTGCCTTCAGTTTAGGCTTAATATGGTCATCTTACCTCATGTAAACACCTAATATCAGATAAAATTTTCTGATTATTTAGTTATCCATATTTGTTCATATTGACAGGTGATCCAGTAACCACCATCTTTCAATGAAACTCTCAAAACAGGGATATATTTTCCCCCTCCCACTGAGATCCTTGTAGCCCTCTATGGAACTTCTTTGGTATCTAGCATCTCTAGGCTTGTGGGTTGTAGGTTGGCTTTTTCTATACTCTACTCCTAATATCTACTTATGAATGAGTACATACTATGTCTTTCTGGGTCTTCATTACCTCAATTACAATGACTTTTTCTAGTTCCATGAAATTGCCAGCCAATTTCATGATGTCATTGTTTCTTACAGCTGAGTAGTACTCCATTGTGTAAATGTAGATCTTCTCCTTATGCATTCTTCAGTTGAGGGGCATCTATGTTGTTTCCAGGTTTTGGCTATTATGAATAATGCTGCTATGAACATAGTTGAGCATGTGTCCTTGTGGTATGATTGAGCATCCTTTGGGTGTATGCCCAAAATTGGTATACCTGCATCTTGAGGTAGATTGATTCCCAATTTTCTGAGAAACTACCATATTGATTTCCAATGTGGTAGTACATGTTTACTCTACCACTAGCAGTGGAGGAGTATACCCTGACTCAACATCCTCTCCAACATAAGTTGTCACTACTGTTTTTGATCTTAGCCATTCTGCCAGATGTAAGATGATAACTTAGAGTCATTTTGATTTGTATTTCCCTGGTGACTAAGGATGTTGAAAAGTTCTTCAGTGTCTTCAGCCATTTGAGATTCTGTGGAATATTCTCTGTTTAGCCCTGTAACCCATTTTTTTTTTTAAAAAAAAAATAGATTATCTGGTATTTTGATGTCTAGTTTTTTTTTTTTTTTTTTTTTTTTTTTTAGTTCTTTATATATTTTGGAGATCAGCCCTCAGCCAGATGTAGGGTTGACGATTTTTTTGCCATTCTATAGGTTGCTGTTTTGTCTTATTGATAGTATCTTTTGCTATACAAAAGCATTTCAGTTTCAATGAGTCCCATTCATTAATTGTCAATCTTGTCTGTACTATTTAGGAAGTAGTCTCCTATGCAAGTTAAACTAGGGACATGACTGCAGAGGGCTGGGGAGAGAGGAATTTGAGGGAGCAGTTTGGGGGCAGGAAAGAGACAACTTGATATGGGGTGTTTGGTGCCAGGGTGAAACATGGTGCCAGGAAACCCCCAGACATCCACAAGGAAGAACCCCCAGCTAAGAATCCTAGCAATAGTGGAGAGGGTGCCTGAACTGGCCACCTACTATAGTCAGTTTGGTGACTACCCTGATTGTCATCAGGGAGCCTTTGTCCAGTAACTGAGGGAGGCAATTGCAGAGATCGATAGCCAAGCCCTGAAGCACACTCTGTGTCACCTGCTGAAGAAAAGGAGAAGGAATATACAAGCTGGGTAGGGCGGGGGCGTCAAGGTTATAACTGGGAAACATGCAGATACAGATGACCTGTGCTCCGGGGGCTCATGGACTCTGAACTAACAGATATGAAGTCTGGATGGGAACCAACTAGGCCTTCTACATGTGTGTGACAGTTGTGTAGCTTAGTCCATTTGTAAGGGTCCTAATGGAAAGATAAAGACCTGACTCTGGTGCTTAGCTAATTTTTGAGAACCTGTTCCCCATGCTGGATTACCTCATCCAGGCTTGATGCGGGGAGAGGAGCACCGACTATGAGTCCTCTGGTAGTAGAACCAGTATTTATCTCTAGTGCATGAGCATTGGAGACCATTCCCTATGGAGGGATACTCTTTTAGCCTAGATACACTGGGGGTTGGGGAGATTGAATAGGCCCTGCCCCAAATGAAGTGACAGATTTTGATAATCCACCATGGGAGGTTTCATCTTCCCTGAGGAGTGGATGTGGGGGTGGCATGGGGCTATGGTGCCAGGAATGGGAGGATGGGAGAGAGAGAAAGAGAGAGAGAGAGAGAGAGAGAGAGAGAGAGAGGGAGAGAGAGAGAGAGAGAGAGAGAGAGGAAAAGAGAGAGAGAGAGAGAGAGAGAGAGAGAGAGAGAGAGAGAGAGAGAGAGAACTGGGAATGCTATATAAAAAATGTTTCTTATTTAAATAAAAATAATTTTAAAACTTAGTCAATTTTCTTGGTTTGGTGAGCTCAAGACTTTATTTCAAAGAAAACTGTTTATGTCCTATCTGAAGTGACAAGTCCTCAAGTTATTCAATATTGAATTATCACAATATCAACTCAGTATATTTTATGATAATATGTCTTTAATTCTTTAAGGTCCTATCCAAGTAATTATGTGAATAGCACTTAATTTGAAGCAAATTTTCTGAAGTATTTATTTATAACATTCTGTGCTAGAAGAAGATTGGGTGGTGGGTTGCCTGGATTCTAACACTGAACTCATGAACTTTTAACAGACATCAGCGTCTAGTGAAAATATGTCCTCCATTTCACAAGTCTCAGCTTACTGTTTGTATTTCATTTTACACTTGCTTATTTATACAATTATTTGAGACAAATAGAGTCTCACACTTTTGTTAAGTCTGGTCTGGCACTCACAGTTTAGGTGATTCTTCTCATACCTCAGTCCCACCCTCAGGGTTTGCTGATACTAAAGGAACCAAGATGCCTGACTTCAGCTTATTGTTTCTGGGTAAATATTTCTTCTTTCTGATATTGTATAACACGTTTTCTTTCTTGTGTTAAATGTAAAAGTTTTATTCCCCATCCAAACAAATAAGGATATAGAAAGATATATTACTGGGTTGAGAATGAAGTGGCAACTGGATCACTAATGGAAACTGAATAAAAACAAGCTGATGAAGTCTCCTGGTATTAGGTTCAATACTGCTGGTGTATCGTACAAACAAAAGATTAATTTTGAGCATTGGTCAATTGCCATGAATGTGTAGGTTTTCTACAATTTTTGTTGTTGAATTCTAACAAGTCTTACTGGCATGGAGTCCCTAGACTCTGATGGTGTCCTAGAATTCAAAGAGAATGAAGACACAACATACCCAAACTTATGGGACACTTTGAAAGTAATACTAAGAGGATAGTTCAGAGCACTAAGTGCCCACATGAAGAAACTGAAGAATAGTCACAATAGAGAATTCATAGTACAACAGAGAACTCTAGAACGAAAAGAAGCACACTCACCCCAGACAGACACCAGGAAATAATAAAATTGAAGGTTGAAAACAATAAAGTAGAGACTAGGGGGAAAATACAAAGAATATATGTAACAAAGAGTTGGTTCTTCTAAAAAATTTACAAGATAGACAAACCTTTATCCAAACTAACAAAAAGGCAGAGACAGAAAATGCAAATAAGCAAAATCAGAAATGAAAAGGGATACATAACAACAGACACTTAGGAAATGTAGGGAAACTTCAGGTCATACTTGAAAATCTGTATTCCACAAAATTCAAAAATTTAAAGGAAATGGATCATTTTCTGGTCAGAAAATTAAATCAAGATCAAATAATCAAATTAAAGAGACCTATAACCCCTAATGAAATTGAAGCAGTCAACAAATTCTTGCAATGAAAAACGCCCAGGACCAGATAGTTTCAGTGAAGAATTCTTCCTGAAAAATCACAGAACAGCTTAACCAATACTCCTCAAAGTGTTTCAGACAATGGAAGCAGAAGGGTCACAAATTCTTTTTTGGAGGCTACAATTACTTTGTTACCCAAGCCACATAAAGACACAACTAAGAAACAAGCTACAGACCAATATCCCTCATGAACACTGATGCAAAAATGCTCAATATAATACTGTCAAATTGAATCCAAGAACTCATCAGAAAAATCATCCACCATGATCAAGTAGGCTTCATCCCAGTAATGCAGGGATGGTCCAACATATGAAAATTCATCAATATAAACCACCATATAAAC
Source organism: Phodopus roborovskii (assembly GCF_943737965.1). Lineage (NCBI taxonomy): Eukaryota > Metazoa > Chordata > Mammalia > Rodentia > Cricetidae > Phodopus > Phodopus roborovskii. The sequence goes on from NW_026126470.1 coordinate 10,739,579, forward strand.
AAACTGAAAAAGAAAAAAAACTCAGGATCATCTCACTAGATGCTGAAATACTCTTTGAGAAAATCCAACATGCCTTCATGATAAATGTCTTGGAGAGATCAGGTACAACAGGGATAAAATATTTATCAAACCAACAGCCAACATCACACTAAACTGAGAGAAACTCAACATGATTCCTCCAAAATTGGGAAAAAGACAGGGCTGTCCACTCTCTCCATCACTCTTCAATATTTGCTTAAATTCTAGCTAGAGCAATAATACAACAAAAGGAGATCAAGGGAATAAGATTTGGAAAAGAAGAAGTCTAACTTTCCCTACTTGCAGATGATATGATAGTTTATATAAGTGACTTGAAAAACTGTACCAGGGAACTCTTTCAGTAAAGTGGCAGGATACAAGATTAACTAAAAAATCAGTATCCCTAATATATACAGACATTAAAGGGGCTGAGAGAGAAAACAGAGAAACATCACACTTTACAATATCCACAAACAGCATCAAGTATCTTGGGATAATGCTAACTATATAAGGGACAGACCTGTATAACAAGAACTGTGAGTCTTTAAAGCAAGAAAGAGTGTTAAGGCATTATTATTCTGAAAACAACACTATTATTGGGGAAAATACCTCTGTCATATTAGCTTGTCTATAAAACCAAATTCAATAGGAAAATTTGCACTCTAACATTCTTTTGGTTTCATACAATTGATTGCATGGAGGCTGTAGCATTTCTGTACTCATCACTGAAGAAGTAAAGGAGTCTATTCCAGTTTGGTAAACCAAAGACACTTACTGGTCATTAAAAATCAATCACATTTGTTGAAAGTGACTTTTGTGGTGCTACATGAACATTATTCAATAATTTCTAACAAATTCCTAAAGGTCTCTGTGTTATGGCTACAAGCTTAGTGTTTTGTGTAATAGGGTGAATGTGTACATCTCTGATTCTTTTGCTTCTATTGTGTTGTTTTTTCTAAACTACTTCTTGGCTTGTCCTCTGTTGTTGTCATCTCTTGGAGGACTGCTATTTTCTGATGAGGAAATGGAGAGAGAGAGTGTTCATAGGGGAGGGGTGAGGTGCAGGGACACTGGGAGGAGTGGAGTGAAGGGAAAACCTTGTTTGGAATATATTGTGTGAGGGGACAGTCTATTTTCAATAAATAGAAAGTTGTTTTAAGTAATGAAAATAGTACTACTAAAAAAAAGTGTAGTTGCAATAATTACAAATAATAATAATAAACGAAATCAACATTACATTTAAGAAAATTAAGGTAGTGGTTGAGTACAGTAAAAATCCTATGTTGGTAGGACCCTTGATTCTGACCAGAATACTAGAAAAGTCTGTTCTAATGAATGTATGTGTGTTTTATTAAAACAATGAAATACTCTAAAGAATTATCATTAGACAAATATATTTTACTATCATTTTTCCATTTTTCATTCAACTGCTTCCTTTTACACTGAGGAACATAAAAGAGTGATAATTCTCCATTATAAAATCATAGATCATATTTTTCTACTGGACCTACTATTAGGTTATTAAATCCATATACTCTCTAGGGTAGGAAATTATAAATAGATAATTTGATTACACTTACCCTTGTCTTTTTTTTTTTTTTAATCAAATGTCCCCAGCAGGAAAAATACATTCAAATACTGGGTGTGCTACAAATTACATTCATCACTGCTAGATCTGTTTAAACTACTTTTATATTTTCATTTGAAGTTTGCTGGCCACTTGCTATGTAACTTTACACAAAGTATCCATTCCAAAATTTATGCATTTTTCTTCTAATAGGAAAAGAAAAAATGTATTTGCCAACATGTTCAAGTAATTGTTTGTATGTGTGTGGAGTGGAGGGGGGAAAAGTAAGGTGGATATTTTAGCAATGCAAATTGAAGGACAAAAGCACTTACTTCTGGGTAGGAGTAGACCATTCTATAAAGTCCCTCTGATGATACAGACTAGCAATGGGCACACTATCACATTTTTTATTATTTTTGCTTTGAATTTCAGTTTTTACCTTATTATTTGTTGGCTGCGATTTGGGGTAAAGATAGTATCTCTGAGCAGAATTTTTTATTTGCACTACTGGCCTCATGGTAGGTGTTATGAGATTACATAAGCTTCATAAAGAGACTTTAGAGGAGTCAAAACTCAAAGAGTGCTGTTCAACCCATGGTATGTTATCAGTAATATATAATTTATTAGTTTATAGATACTCCTTATAATTTCAGACATCACAAATTATTGAGAAAAATAGTATGTTCAGAATGAAAATTCATATTTTTCAAAACGTCGTACCTTCTCGTTCCTGTATACATAAGTTTACAGTAGGTATTTTCTTATTATAATTAATAGGTCTACTATGATATTTCCGGGTGTTTTTGCCTAGCCTACAAAATTCAGTAAGTTTCAACCTAAAAATAACAAATAATATATTCATCCCTTGTTTATAAATCAGATTTTACACAGATTATGCTCTTTCTCCTCCTCACTTCCTCTCTTTTTTTTTCTACTAGGCATCTTGAAGAAATTTTACTTTTTCCTTAGAAGTAAATGCCATTAGAAACAAAACACAATCAACAATGTCCATGACTTCAAGGTAAGTGCTAAGAGAGTCTTCCATAATTCTTTAGTACTCACCCCAGAAATATACTGGCTTGAAACCATAGGAAGCTATTTTTTTAGACTTGAAAATGATAGTAACTATTTCGAGTTTTGAAGAAGGATGTCACTCAACTCACATGTCATATTTATTCTCTGGTACAGAATTCTTCAGTGACTCATACATGCTTTGTGAAGTTTCTACTTCACATCTCGCAGATTCACTTTAATTTTAAAGTCCCACACAACACAACATGACATCAATATTTAGAACATCGAGAACTGGTGAAAGCCATAACTCGATCTTATGTCAGAAAGATATGACATTGATGAAGACCAATTAAGATCAATGGCAAGCGACAACTTCCCAACAAATGACATGGTAAAGACTTGGCCGAATAAGAAGCAATGCAGAGATATGCAATTCCTTCCAAACAGCTTTAGTATAAATGTATCAATGGATTATTTAGGTTCATTTGAGGGATTTTTCATTAAGTTACACATAGTGTATAAATTGAATTGGGTGGTTTATAAGGAGTTAACTGGTTTCCCTCATTTTCAATGAATGCAAGTTCATAAAAATACCAAACATTTTGGCACTTTGTTCATAATCCACAATTATAGGAAACTAATGATAACACCAAACTAGAAATGAGGGAAAGAATTACTGGCTGGGATGGTTGGAGTTGTTTTATGAAGGAAATATGATTCTTGAGAGTTAAGAGAAAGGGAAGAAAAGTGAGAAATATATGTGAAAATAAGACCATATAAATCAAGTCTATTTTAGTAAAACTCTGTTTTCTCACTCCTATTGAATATCAGTGCCCTCCCTGATTTTATAACTTCCTTCTAGGGTTTTAAGAATGGGGGCATTAAAAAGAAATGAGATGTATAAAATGCATATAGAACTGAGGAGTATAAAAGGGTAAAGAAATTAAATCATTTAAGGCATATACCACTTGCAATATTAGGCAAAATTGCCTCTCTCAAGTGCCTATATCTGCATTTTGCCCTTTCTTTTAGAAAGCTTCACATTTTCATAATAATTTAAAAATTTCCTTTAATATTAAAACTACTTCCATTAGATTAATTTTTCCTACATGTTCATTTCCTAATTGTTCTTTTTCACATAGGCAACACAAGTTTAATTTTGCTGTTACATCCAGAAATATTTTTCTAAATCTAGAAACAATTATGTTACTATTGAATTTGAATAGATAGCTAGGTTATTATGCGACTTTAATACTGAAAGTAAAACATTAAGGGAAATATTATCTGTGCCTTATGTTAAGTTTTTCATTTTTCAAAAATAAGTAAGAAATGTTTATTAAATTTTACTGTTGTTCAACTGAACTGTATGCCTTAGTTTTAGTCAAAATTTAAAACATTATTATATGCAGCCTTTTTCCCCAATTTTTACATTTAATCAGATAATTACATAACTAAACATGAAATGAGTTGCTTAATTTTCATATGAATAAAAACTAATTTAGGTTAAGAACATGTAACACACCTGTTGATTATTAGAATGTCTTCTGTTCATCCCATAAGTTTTATAATCAAATAATGTTTGTATATCTTTGATAATTAAATCAAATCTTATAGTAGTTCATTTATTGAGAGTAAATGAAAACATTTGTTTTTAGGTTTTCTATTAAGAGTATATTTAATATTACGTCTTATTTAGAACAAAAAATATATTCTATAACAAAACCATGTCTTATGACAAAGGCAACTAAACCTGATGGCTTTGCCTGTTTCTTCATTGGTTTATCATAATGATATTACAAAAACTAGAGGTGAAGAGATAGATGGGCTAATGCATAGAGAAAAAGAATGTTTATCCTTTAAGTAAACTGTGAGATTTCTATTTCCCATGAGATTCCAGTAGTCATACTATATGTAAAATATTTGTTTTGTATTTGTGTTTCTTTTTGTTACTTAATCTATGAGTATATTTTATTACAAAATACTGTCAATGAAATTACCAGCCACTGCTAATGAATCTTAATTTATTTCCCTCTTTAATCCTCAGAGACTGAGGCTGCTGCTTTGTAAGTCATTGTTCTATTATTGTGAAGAAACACCAAGACCACATAACTATTAGAAAGGAAAACATTTAATTGAGGCCTTCATTACAGTTCATGAGGGTTAGTTACTTATCATTATCATGGGACCATAATGGTAGAAATAGGAGCATGGTGCTAACAGCTATATCCTGATCTTCAAGAAGAGAAAGGCAGGGGTGGGGGAAGACCTGGCTTGGAATTCAGAAACCTCAAATCCTACACCAATGACTCACTTCCTCAAACAAAGGCACACCAATTCCAGCATGACTATACCTCCTAATCCTTCAAACCCTCTCGAATAACATTGCTCCCTTATGACCAAGCATTCAAATATACTATTTTATGGAGACTGTTAGCAATCAGTTAGTTTGTCACTTCTGCTCCAAACTGTCAAACAGGCCTAGTTTTTCCTTCTACTGTTTTATCCCCATCATTAAACTCCTTAGAGTTGAGTAACTAACCAATTCAGAAACAAAGATATTTAGGAATTCCTTCAGGAAAGACAAAGATCAAATATGTATTTCACACTATCACATCTAACTAATGCTATTCAAATTAGATACCTTCCACCAAAAAGATACATGTCGAAAGACATCAGCATTTCTAGAATCCCATTCAATCCTTGCTAGTACTGTCTTTCATGTAGAACACCTTGTTCCCAGAATGAGGACACTCAGAATTGAGCATTTTATTCCATCTTTTTAGGATCAAAATGTAAGAATGGACAGTCTAAGCAAACATGTAAGTTCCTACTTTTAGATACCTTTATGATAATATGCTGACATCATGTTTTTTTTATTTTGAAATTGTAGACTTCAAACAAAAATGGAAAAGAGAAAGTAGGAGAGAGGGAGAGAATGAAGAGGATGGGAGGGACAAGAACTGTAGGTTAGAGGGAAGGATACAAAGGCAGAGAAATAGAGAAACAGATACATACCTTTCCTTCATGTCTGACCCTGCTGGGAAACTCCAATGCCAGAACAGTAGAGTGCTTCTTACAGAGCCTGGATCAGTGCTTTCAGAGTGAGAAACAAGTTTATATATGGGAAGCCCACCCAGCAGGACTAGGTTATCTTTCCTAAAAACACATCTAGTCCTTCCCTCACCACTGTGCTGGAGATCCCACTGAACTCTCTTGATGCTTCTTGAACAGTCCAGTATATTCTGCTTTCCCCTTCTACAGTGAGGGCAGTAGAATCTGAGAAATAGATTACATTTCTCGTAGGAGCCTACCCAGAACATCAAATGGACCAGGTAATAATTAACAATACCCAAACTCTCAGCCAGCTTCATCTTCAAAGGTATTTGCATGCAATTCTTTGGATCACATGCAATTTCCTTGACTGGTGCCCCATGAGAATGACTCCACAAATTTCTTCACTCAAGTGTAAGATATCAAGGGAGAAGGCTACTGATGGATGATTTGTAGATTTATAAGATGTGCCCATCCTACCCCAGAAGCAGTGATTTAGGGCTATAGATAATTTTGCTAAACCCTTGGTTAATTGAATTATCCAGGAGACAGGTTCCAATTAGGTTGTGAGCTCCTGGCAAGCAAGGTTGGAGGTTGCTTTTGGTTAAGACAAGTAGAAGCTGGATTCTATGGCATGAATAATCTTCCATTTGGGTGTGCCTGTTGTCTTTGTGTCACTTGGATATTATAATCCCATCAAGGCACACAAATGGCCGGCCCCTCCTCTGAGGATTTCTTATTGCCAGGTACTACCCATAGAACATTCTAATTGCCATAACAGCTGACCCTATACCATGCCCTATAGAATAAAATGTCCAAATGTAGGAATTGGACTTGAAATCCTACCAATCCTTGAGCTCAGTTCAAAAACTGAACTTTAAATAGCACCAGTCCTCCCCTTGAAAGCTCTAACCACCTAGAAATTCTATATACTCCCTGTGTTTTGCTCATGTCCGCAGCCACACTTGCGGGATCTTCCCACACAATAAATCTCCTGTGTGAGGGTTGTTGTGTGGTGTGACTTTGTGGTATTTCATATCTCCCTACTGCCAGAATACATTTTTTTTTCTTTTTCAGGGCTGTAACACTTTGGAGAAACACTACCTTGCATTACCTGAACAAGAACACTTTGAGTAGAGAAACTTTTCTCCACACTTCTACTGGGGAAAGCCTTTCTCCTCAAAAGTCGATCACTTACAGTGATTATTTTGTGTTTCCACCACCATTGGGTAGGATGCAGGGTGGCCATCACCCTGACTTGACTTGTCCCTCTTTCATCCAATGCTGCTATAAACACACAAGCCTTATCGACCCTTGCCCCATACTATGTACTGATTCAGTCTTTACGAACCTGTGTTAGATTTGTGGGGAAGCAAGGAGATCCCATAGAACAATGTTGGTCATGAGAGAAGCTTAAGAATCCAATGGAGGATTGAAATGTTGCTCCTCATACAAAGCCAGTTCCAGGAAGCCAAAGGATGGCTCTCAGACTTGGTGACCACTGACTTTGAAACCCCAAATACCCCTATTCCCAAAGCTGTATAGTAATTGTTCTACAGATCCCTGATTGCCTGTAGCTGAGATAGCTCTTGTCTTGACCATCTCTCATGTATGATTGACCATGGAATTATTTAGGCAAGATGTGTTTCTTCAAGATAGCACATTCTGTAATGGTATATTCTGAATGTGGTATAATAATACTAGGGAGGGGATGTCAGAACAGTGACCCTTTTGAGATCCAATCTGCAAGAACACGGGAATCAGTGAATATCTGTGCATCCCTATTGATTTCCAAAGACCATAGGGTATATTATTTAGAATGCTTGCACCATGCCTTTTTATTGTAATCATTGGACATGGACAAATAGCACCGAGCTACTAAGATGTTCTGATTAGGCCTACTTTGACACCCCAATGTGAGCTAGTTTCTCCAGCAAGACCTGTTTGTGAAGAACAGAACCCCAGGACTCTTGGTTACTTTGAGCAAGCTTATTGGTTCAGGTTGAACCTGACACCACACACACCTCCCTTCTCTGAGCAAATTCTATTCAAGTATCAGACTGTGGCTATGTCAGTCACAGAGGCCTATAGGTCTCCTTCTCACTCTAAAACTCCACAGTGCCAAATTCAGAAATCTCCCTACACCCAAGCTGTCAACACCCCATACCTCCTTACACTGTCCATAATCTCTACTTTGACCTCAAAAGTAACATAAATATAACTACATTGTAATATGCACTGGTACTTTCACCTAACCTAGAAAGATTGATCTAATGCACATAATCTGTGTCTGGCAGCACCCAAGTAGTAACCCATGAATTCCCTCTTGCAGTAGTCTCCTTGTTTCTTTGTTCACGTTTTTTTTTTTTTTTTTTTTTTTTTTTTTAGTTTTATGGCTTTGCAGTTGACCCCCTTTGATTTCTGTTTGGTCCACAGATATATCAGGCTTGTTCCCTATTTTAATGTAGCAGAGTGTGATGGGCTGATATGTCTCTCCTTGGCACTGGACATCCTACTCCACACACACTTGCTAAGCAACATTTATTGCCAGACAATGAAAAGGCAATAAAGTTACATTATCTGTAGCAGATGTGAGTTATGACATTGCAAATACAAAGAAAGGGGCAATTAGGAGTGTTAGAGAATCAGATGTTTATTACAATTCTCTGGCCTTTATCTTCAATGTTCGTTTTACCTAACATAAAAAACAATCTTTTGATTAAATGAGAAAACAGCCAGATACTTAAGGAAACAACCAAAAAATAATAAACTATTTATACATTCTGCAAGAGTACTGAACCTCAAAATAATTATGTTGAATGAAATCATCTATATCTGATATCTTTTGGAGACAGAGGTATAAAGAGTTTTGAGGAAAAACTTTCTATGTCTCTATGGAAACATTTTTGTATGTGAATATTGAGCTAAGGATACCAAAAATGTATGAAAAATCAAAACTTGTTGTTTTACTATAACTGGCTAATATTTATTAACTGTACTTAAATAGAACTGTAAAATAATATAAAGGTATATGATTTAGTATTATATGACAATTAAAACTGACATCGCTTCAGTTAAATGTAACATCAAGTAATAAAGAGCGTATAAAATAATTGAAATTATTATGGAGTCTATTTGTTTTATGTGGGTAAAAAGATGGATACACACTGAAATTATATAATTTATACATATTTTAAGAAACATTTATAATTCATTATTTAAAACTAAATAATCATGTTGAATAGTCTAAGCATGTTTATATTTACAATCATAAAGGTTAATACTAAATAAACAAGAGGAGATAATTAAATGGATTGTTTAAACAAATCTAATACCATTACAGCTTAATATTTGATTCATAAAATTAGCTCATGAGTTATGTGCAAAAAAATTTCACTACAGTAAGAGAGAGAGCGAGAAAGCTGTAGGGAAAGAGAAGAGTAGCTTGAGGTTTGCTGGTAGACATTTATTCTTCTGCCTTTTTCACTTTCTATGCAGAACATAGAGTAAGTATTCAGTCTCTTCTGAGGTTTAAAAACACGTTCAAAGAACTACATAAATACTTCTAGTTTTAGGATGTGTGCCCATGCATTAAATTTTGAAATGTTTTATTTCTAATCAAAGGTACTCTTGTATATCAAATTTCACTTATATCCCTTATTTATTTTATAAAAAGCTTGTAAAAGTATTCCAAAATACATAATGCCTTTTTTATTTGTATTACGTTTAATCTACAGCCCAATTTGGAGAATGTGACAAGGTATTTTTATGGTGACAATGGACACCACATTAGAAATATTGACAGCATAGTCATTATAGATGGACTATCTGTCCTTGTGAGGCAGAACCGTGTGAGCTTCACCTTCCTGTGCATTACATGTAGATGCAGGCAGAAGGCACACTGGTATAGATATAAACCTTTACCATGTACCAAGTGTCTTGATGAAATTCCAGTCTTGAATTCCACAAGGAACAAGTGTTTTTGGCAGCAAAAACAACCAGACTGGCAAATCATTGACAGAATCTCTAAGACCAATGTGTTTGGTAGATGCTGAAAAAAATAACAAAAAAACAAAAGAAACAAACAAACAAAAAGAAAAAACCCAGCCAGTTATAGCATTCCTATTTTAGTCAACCAAAATCCATGAACAATCATGTCTGAAATGTAGCTAGATATCCTAGCTTTGTCACTATTGTCATTTAAATGGAAATATTAGTAATTTTTATTAAATAGATTCAAAAATTATGTAATCAAGTAATTATATTAATATTATATAGAAGTTAAATGAACTATGTGCATTGGATATAAAATGTCATAAAGTGTTCAGAAGATTACCTGAAGAAAACAGTAATAGCAGACATGATACTCTGCTGTAGTGTTGAAAGAAATGACAGGGAAGGGATCAGGACATGAGTACAAATGTCCTAGTTTCTGTCGAGCACTGTTCTGGATGCGGTAGGGAGCAAAGCAAGGAAAACAAATTAAACTCTGGAGAACTTTCACAGAAAAAATGAAATTGTCATTATTTGCAGGTGGTATGATGGTGTACAGAGAAAATTCAAGGATCTTCAGATAAATTATTATAATAATAAGAGAATTTATCAGCAGTGTTGGATACAAAATCAATACAGAAGCCTATTTATTTTCTACCTACTAGCAAGAAGCACTTAACAAATGAAAATTTGAAAGATAGCATTTACAATATAATGAAAAATGTGGATTATCTCAAAGGAAATTTCATAATGTACATATGAAAGCTCTTTGGGAAAAATCATTAGACTTTATTGAGAAACATTTTAAAAGACCTAATTAAATTGACAAATGCAATGTTTATGGATATGAAACTATAATATCATGAAGATAAAATACTTCTCAAACTGATTTATATATTTAATGTAATCATGGCCAAAACACAAAGTTATGTTTCTGAAGAGCAGCCAATATTCCCTACAAAAACAACATGGAGATACTGTCTTTATTCACCACAATGAAAGATTTATCACTAAAGTATAGTAATTAAAACAGAATGATTCGTGTAAAGAGGAAAACATAGCAATTAAAAATATTTCAAGCAATGTTCTCAAGCATACATACACAAGAGGTAAGATAGAACATGGACTGCAAACTCTACAAAAAAAAAAAATGACCAAATGTCAGGCATTGATATAATGTAAATTGAGCATTCTCAACCAAGAAGAAATGATGCTACCAAGAATACTTGTTTGTCTCTGTTATTTTGTTTTTTAAACCATTTCTTTAGCTTTTATTAAGTTTAAAGTGGAAGTTCTTAGTACCCACATTGCAGGTTCCATTTTGTTACTAGCAGTTTTTCCAGCCAGCCACATCCTACAGTAGCATCAGACCCAAATAACACACAGTTACACAGTATTAGATATAATACGTTTTGGGTAGCTCTGTCTTAAACATTAACCCATTTCTATCAACCTAAGTGTTTCCATGTGGTTTTTCCTACCTGAGGAAGAGTCTGGACACCTTCTCTCAAGTCTCTACATCTTGACCCTCCCTACTACATCTCCCACGATCTCCCTTGTCTCCTAGTCCCACCTATCTTACTTTCCTATTTGCCAACAGTGCTTTATTCATTAACCAGTAAGAGAAACATATTTACAGAATGACATCTCCCATCACTTATGTGTGTCTCTTGCAGAAGACCTGGGTTCAGTTTCTAGAATGCAAATGTTAACTCCTAATCATCTATAACTCCAGTTCCAGGGGATGCAATGTTTTCTGTGGGTCCATGGCACCAAGCATACATGTGGTACACATACATATGTGCAGGTAAAACACGTAGCACAAATAATAAAAACACAGGGACAGATATTGGGGTTCAAGCTGAAGATCAGAGAAGCAAATCAGCCAAGCCTCCAGAGAGCTCTTATTGCTTTCAAGGCTGGGGTCCCCAATGCAGCTGAAGTCGAATTGCTAGTGGATGGATGATGGGAGATGTCATTCTGTAAATATTTTTCTCATACTGGTTCATGAATAAAACACTGTTGGCCAATAGGAAAGCTAGATGGAGAGAAGTGAGAGAACAGAACTGCCGGCCCCCACTCTCCGGTAAGACCACGTGGAAATACATAGAAATGGGTTAATAATTAAGACAGAGCTAGCCGATAAGAAACTAGTACCTATAAAAAAAAAAAAAAAAAAAAAAGAAACTAGTACCTGGCCAACGCATTATATACAAATATAGAGTCTCTGTGTGTTAATTGGGGCAGGCACAGCGACGGGACCAGACCAGCGGCAGGTGGAAAAACCTTACTACTTACAGATGGAGACTGAATGCCAGTGACTGGAGACTGAATAGCGAACACCTAAGACTGAATGCTGTATGAGATGCTGGGATTTTACATACCCTTCTAGTGCTGGGATTAAAGACATGAGCTCTGTTTCTCTTTTAGACTGATTGAGTCTTATGCAGCCCTGGGTGGCCTTGAACTCTAGATCAATCTGTTTCTATCTCCTGAGTCCTGGGATTAAGGTGTGTGTCACCACTGCCCAGTTTCTTTGGCTATGACTGGCTTTGCAGTCTGATCTTCAGTGGCTTTATTGGATCATAAACAACATATCACTACAAAACACAAACATATGGAAAATAAAAATAAAGAAATATTTTTAAAAGGATCATGAGAACTTCTGTCCCATCTCTTGCAATATTTTTAAGGTATGCAATTTTCATTAGTACAATAAATGAATTCTACTTGAGGAATTGAAATTTTCAATTATTGTTTTGTAATTGCAAAATAAAGCAGGTATAATTATAGTTAAACATATAGGTAAATAAAATTATATAAGATAAATAACCAAAAAAAAACTATCAATATAGAGGCAAATAACTAGGAATATATATTTTCAGCAGTCAACATGATTATATTCCTTTTGGTGTTTCTAAGGAAGATCATTTCTGGCATCTTGCAGCTCCCTGTGATTATCATGTTCTTATAGCTTATCACTTTATAGTGCCATTGTTTTGACATCACCTTTCCTTCTAGCTATACCCTTTGGTGCCCAAAATAATTTCAATTGATGGCTTTGGGAACCACTGAATTAACACATGATATTCCTGTGTAATAAGTACATATTGATTCACCAGAGGATTATGGAATCAAAAGTACTAACATGAAAGTCATTTGCTTTTGTTTTTTTAAATATCATAGATGAAAAACAAAAGAATAGTATTCCTGATGCATAGCTCAAATACAAGTCATTAAATATATATAACAGCAAGATACAAATCATTGGTTGTATAATTACTATATTCTAACTAATAATAAATGATAATGCAAGTACCCACAATATCCCATCATAATAATAATACAAATTTAATTTCAGTAACATGCATTGTTTTATAGTATTTCTAAAGCACATACTAGGCTTTGCTCTAGATATAAAGTATTCTAAAAATTTTTATCATTTGTTTTTAATTACATAGTAAAACAGAACTCTAATTACAGTGTACTTTACTTCAGTTTTCTATAGCAATGCCATCAAGTTTATCACAACATTTTTAAACAGCTTCGATTGTATTAGTTTAGAATATTTGCCATATAAAATCCTAATACTTAACTATGTATTTTTCCAGTATCTTCATCGTCTACAGCAAGAGAAAGCTCTCTGTAATATTATGCCTCTTATAAATGTCAAATAGAATATACCAATTATGTCCTTGCAACACACTGCCTAAACAAGACCTGAACAATGGTAATAGCGATGGACATGTTAGCATAGGAAGAAGAAACGCTTGTGGGGCCTTGGCCCTAGACTAAAAGCTATGGGTAATTGGGGAACCCTGAAAACAGTTAGAAGTGGTCTTCCCTAGGGAAGAATCACCTAATTTGTTATTCAATATCAAGTGATCGAGTCCAATATCATTATACACACAGTTAACCCATTGTATGGATTTAGCAGATTGTATTAATATATGTCATACATGCAACAACAATTAAAGAAGATGTCATTAATTCAAGAGAGAGCAATAAAGTCACAGCAAGGCTTAGAATGGAGAAAGGTAAGTAGAAAATTATGTCACTAATATTATAATTTGAAAAATATAATAGCGTATTTATTCCTCCCCAAACAAAACAGAACTTTACCCTTTGTTCTTGATCTACATCATAACAGACTATCCTGGATCACATACTTACACAGCAAGTACTATCCAGGAGACATGATGCCTATAATTTATATGCCTTGTTTATCTAATAAAAGTGTAGATATCCACCCAATTTATATTTGAGATGAAGATCAATATTAGACTATAATATTGATAAAAGTATTGCAAAAGGTGTTTCTGTAATCTTCATTTTTCTGATATATGTAGTGAGCAGACTTTTGTATTTTATTTTATAATACTGCTTGTATTGTTTTCTGGGTTTATACATTCTTGATATATAAAATAAATTGTGTGTTTTCTTTCCATTGGCTTAGAATAGAACAGTCTATGGGATGAAAAGAAGTGACATTTTATCCAATATCAATACTCTCTCCTAAGCCTTCACTCTTTTACCCTACTCATTCCATTTGGAGATTCACAAAGCTGCAGCAAGTTACTGAGATCTTCACAATAAGGTTTAGCAAGAAATGTAAGTCAGTGGCTGATCCTAAATATTTGTGAGTTACTAGGAAAGGGCACATTAGGACTTATCCCTCAGTGTTTGGCTTTAATTTTAATTATTAAACAACAGATATATGTGAGCGACTTGATCGGTTATTGTGAAGTTAGCAATGTCATACATACAGTCACTAATTTAAAAAATACTGTCATTACCTATTCAACAGTCAATATATCAAATACTCCTCTAAAACTTCTTGCAGACTGATAAATACACATCTACCTAAAAAGTAAATAAGTTACAGACCCTTCATTTATTTCTAAAATGCCACTAAATCTTGATCAAAAACAAAAACAATTTCCCCAGTAACTGTCATTGTTCTGAAATGCCTTAGTAATAACCGGAGCTCTGTCCAGCTGTAACCTGCTTGAATCTGATTGTCTCTGAAGCAGTTTCCTTTTACCCTCTTCAAGACCAGCTTCTTCAGCTTTGATCTAACAAACCTAGAAGCACAAGTAAGCACGCATTGAAAATGGCACTTTGATACTGTCACTCTTTCCTTCAAATGTGAAGTGGATTAAGAAAGATTTTCAAGCAAAATATATCACAATATATAATCACTAAGCCATAATAAATTCAAGAAATTGTGTCTGCTGTACTAAAATAGCATGCTGTTGTGAAATTAATATTATTTGATAATTAATGCTTGGCAAGAGCAATTAGTCAGTATTAATGTTATTTCTGTGGAATATGTAACCAACTTCCTGAAGCATTTTAACCAGTAAACTCTCAGACACATGACTGCCTAACCATGAGTTAAACAAGGAGGAAACCAATAGACACGCTAACATGGAAAGCATACAAGTCCTCAGCCATAGACAAATACATGCAACTAAAGAATGCTGCCAGAGGAAGGAAAAACATTCTTTCTCAAGGAGGAGTATGCACATTGGTTGTCCAATACCAAGTAATCAGACCTAAAGACATACTAAAGACATATACATGCAAATAATATTAAACAGACCAAATGTTGTATTTATATATTTTTGAATGCACAAATGCACAAATGCACAAATGCACAAATGCACACACACACACACAAACACACACACACACGTCCACACTAAAGACATTTAAAATACAGTAATTCCTCCCTCTAGCAACTTCTTTATCCTGAATTTAAAATGTAATCTATTGTCTGAAAATACTATGAAAAGCTTCTGTTGCATTGAATATGAAATATATCAAAGAGATAATTAATTCTGGTTTTACATTTGTAGTTAAGATGTTTGATAATGATTTGTCCATAAAACTGTTACCATCATGAAACGATGTTCATTTTAATATTTTCCCTCTTTGCTACAATTACAAGCAGCATAGGAAACTCAGATGAAAATGTGCAGAAATAGTTCATCAATCCAAAGTCCCAGTAGACTGAAATGTTCTATAAAAGTGATTTTCCAGGCAACAGAAACAGATGGACTTATGTCCCAATTTTCTTTTAAATGCCAAGAGTATTGAGTAAGTAAGTTGCTCCTAACATATTAAGTGCATTACTCTTCTATTAGATTTAATCTATTGAATGTGCCTTTATCTTTTTAGTTTTCATGGTGGATTTTATAATTATGAACATTAATTATTATAACCTACAGAAATACATATACTACTCTAGGGTCCACAGGATAATGTGTAAGATGTCAGACTCTTCACTAAAAGTTGGCAGAATATATGAGTTATTATTATTAACAATAGATTTTTCAGTACCATGTTACAGTTTTGTTTTATTTGAATATCTCTACCACTTTTTGTGGTTTTATGTGCCTTCATTGTTTCTCCTGTCATATATAAAGTAAAAGTATGACAATATTTTTATTGATAAGATGACTTAATAGGAAATTCCCACACTAATTAAAATAACTAACACCCCACAATGTCTTTTTTGGCTCCTAAATGATGCCTGATTATTGAAAAGAGCTTTAATGATCAGAATTAAAATATTTAAATTGTTATTTTGAAAAATTATTAGAGGCTGAGATTAGTTGGGTACAAGAATAAACAAATGTTGAAGGACCCAGTGTTCAGGAAACATGGCCACATTGAAGACGTAAGTCTAAGAGTATGCAAAGTTCAATTGGCAATGGCCCAACAAACATATCTTCGTGTTTATGGCAGAAATAGAACATTAATTTAAAATATTTCCTGATCATTTTCTATAAGTCTTGGCTCTGGGGGAAAGGAGGATATGGAAGATTATACCAGAAACATAATTACCTAGAAATAAGGATGTCTGTAGGAACACAGACAATGGGAACAGCATAAACTTAACACAGTAGAAAATGCTGACATAGCAAACTCAAGTGAATGGAAAGCAGATAATGGAAGACAGGCTTCTCCTCATGTGAGGGTTTTTCAGATAAGCCAAGGGAGTTGGCTAGAATCATCCACTTGGTTCAAGATTAGCATCCAGCATGTTGAGAATAATTTTTGCCGATCTTTATATAGAGGTGGAGGTAACATACAAATGAGTTTCTAGAATTATGAACATGAAAAATAATATAGAGATATTTATGTTCTCATTTGGTCAAGTTGCAAGTTATAGGAGAAAATATTTTTTAGAAATGACCTCACCTAATGTCTAAATCTTGATTTTTTTAAGTACTATTAGTCGTGTGTGTGTGTGTGTGTGTGTGTGTGTGTGTGTGTGTGTGTGTGTAATCACAGATGTAAGAATATTGTTTTGGATGTTCTATAATTGTACTTATAGGCAACTCTGAACCACTTAACATAGGTGCTAGGAACAAACCTCTGATCCTTATCAACAGAAGTACATAATTATTATCTGATTGAAAAAATAATTCAAAACCACACAAGATGAGTCGCAAACATCATGCAATGCCATAAAATTTAAAATATGACTTCTCTTCCAAAGAAATAAAGCATACAGAAGAGTCAGAAGAGACAATTGAAAACTGTACAGCCAAAGACAAAACAATTTGTCAAATTGACTAGTAATTCTTCAATATATATGGGGTAGCATAAATATCCAGGGCTCCATATGACTCAAGTAACAGTTCAATAAATTATGAAATGGCAACCAAGAAAATTTAAAATAATTGTTCTTGTCTATATTACTTTTTAGTTTTTGAACAGTTAATTTCTGTTTAATCATAAAATTTAAAATAAAAGGAAAAGGAGTTAGTTCACCCTAGAAAAGCCCCATCTCAGCTGCATGGATAAAGCTAACATTAACAAAAGGTATTCTGGTGCTACTGACCTTTGATGTACTTTGAGAAAATTGGACTTTACTATCCTGATCTTCTTTCCAATCACCCACAACCCTACTCTTATCATGAAAAAAGCATCAAATTCCAATTTCCTTTCAGAGAACTATTAAGGTTATGACCACAAAGGACATTTGAGGATTTGTCTCAGTCAGAAGTAGCCTTAAGAAACATGACTAAACTAAATTAAGAGGAGTCTAGTGGTATCTAGGATGGGATCCCAAAACAAACAGCAAAAACAGACACGCCAAGGGAATCCAAAGCAATTGAAATGAATAGCACTTGTGAAAAGTAATAGGTAAATATTGATGCACAAAATCTAACAAACACACTGTGTAAAAACAAAGGGGTTATGACACTAAAAATTTATGTCAATTCTATGAGTCTTTATATTTTCCTATAATCCTAAAGGGTACTAAAAATTTCCCACCAAAAACATTCAAAACATTTACATATTATCTGGCTGAGTACTTCATTACAAAAGAAATACCTGAGTCACACTTTGAATTTCATGTATGTACTCATATTAAATCTATATGTGTCCTTTGAAGGGTTTCTATTGCTATATTGAACAGCAATATGAGCAAAATGATATAGGACATATGATCAAAAGCAACTTTTGGATTAAAGGGTTTATTTCACGTTAAAATTCCACACCACAGTCCATCAAAAATTCAGGGCCAGAACTCTAATAAGGCAGGAGAAGGAGCAGATGCAGATTTCATAAGGAAACTCTGCTTGATGGTTTTTTTCTCCCATGCTTTGCTCAATCTGCTGTCTTATACAACACTGGAATGCCTTCCCAAGAGTGTCAGCATCCACAAAGCACTGGGTCTTTCCCCATCAGTCACCTATTAAGAAAACATACTATTGGCTTGCTCACAGGCTAATCAGGATCACTTTCTCATTTGAGGTTTCCTCTTCCCAAAGGACTCTAGCTTGTATCAAGTTGGCAAAAAAATCTGCATTCTGTTGTCTGCATTGTGAAGAGTTCAACTACCTTAATATGTTATTGGAATGTTCAATAGATACAGAAATAGATAGAGGAAGCAGACACTAAGGAACAATATGAAAGAGAAAGAAGGGATATTGTTACAAGTAAGGTTTTCCTTCCAGCCTGGACCCACCACGGCACCAGCCCCAATTAAGACACAGAAGAGTCTATATTAGTTATTTTGCTGTTGGCCTGTTACTAGTTTCTTATCGGCTAACTCTGTCTTAAATATTAACCCATTTCTATTAATCTAAATATTTCCACGTGGTCTTATCTTACCAGAGAGAGGGGGCTGGCAGTTCTGCTCTCTCCAATTTCTCCATGTTGACTCCTCCTTACTACTTCCTCGAATCCTCCTTGTCTCCTAGTCCCGCCCATCTTACTTTCCTATTGGCCAACAGTGCATTATTCATTAACCAGTATGAGAAACATATTTACAGATGACATCTCCCATCAGGGTATATTGGAGGGTTTGAAAGGAAGAACTGGATGGGGAACTTTACATCAATCACAAAAACTAAAATGAATAATGTTTTAAAAGACAACAAAAGAATAGAAAAAAATACATTTTAGTTTGAGAAAAATAGTGATGACTTTCAAATTTACTTAACCTTACTGTATACGAATTAATAATACAAATAATTTGCTGACTAATAGCCTATAGAAGTTTAAAAACAGAGGAAAGTGAATCCAGAAGAAAACAATCCTATTGTGGGTGTGAGGGAGTTTATTTAGTACAAAAAAAGCTGAAGAGTATCCTGAATTGGAAGAGGTAAAAATAATGTGGACTTTCAATTAAAATAGGATTGGTGATATACCACTTTATTGATATATTGTTGATATTTAAATTAGACATATAGAGTAATTTGGAGAAAACAAAAAAGCCTCATCCTTTAGACAGTGAAGTGTAGTGGAGAGGAAATTCTCCAACCAACTGGGAGATAAGTATTCTATGAATGACCCATGTGGATAATTATGTCACTCATTAGAATGCAGATATTAAGATATATGTAAGTCTCCAAAACATAATGGAAATGACTGCATGTTAATATATTGTACTCTGGAAGAGTCAGTACACTGTGAGGTGTACAGGTTGTAAGGCTATAAGAACTTTGTAGAACAATTTCTGGAGGATACACGGGAATGCTGGAAGATTATTCAAATATTCTCTCAGCTAAAGATACAGTTAGTGATAATACTTATTATTTATCTGTCCAGAGGATATAAGAGATCACAAAGAAAAGAAAAAGGGAGGAAGTAGGAGAGAGACAGATACAGAGACAGAGAATATTTTGTGGATAGAGGCATTACAATATTTTACTTTTGTGGAGTTTTATATGTTTTTCAAAGACATTAAATGTAATTCTATTAAAATACTGTGAGCTAAATAAAAATTTTCAATTTTAGTGGTAGTGTATTTTGGATAAATTACATTAAAACTGTAAAAAAAAATCACATATTGACAATGGGCATAGACTTTGCTTCTAAGAGGTGGCTAAGGCCCAGTTGCATGAAACTGGCATTGTCACCAAACTCAGGCACCACTCGTCAGAAAATGACATCTTTTTACTGTGTCAGCTAGATTGAGCATGACTTTTGGAGTGATATTAATTTTTCTAAGCAAAGTTGAGCAAAGATCATCAGGTTATAAAAAGAAAAGGATACCTTTGGGTAATTAGAAATTTAAAAGGATGTGAATAGCAACGGAGCTGGCAAGCCCTTTCTATTCTTGTCTTACCATACTTCATAGAAAAGTTCCCAAGATGTTTTAAGCTATTCACTTAGCTCTTGACTGTGTAAACTGGCACGTCAACTGGATTTAAAAATAAATCTTTCACACTCCACTCTTTGCCTTATACTGCCCCGTTTCTTAAGCATTTTGACTTTTCAGGTGGTTAATAATTCTTCAAAGTTAAACTAGCTTGTCTTCATTGATTCCGTTTCCTCATCAAATGCTGTTGTTGATCTTCTGGGCTTCTGGGTTGCTTCTGTGAACCTGCGTGGCCTTGAGGTGATCAACTTGAAAGGAAGGGGCTTGAGTGTTTGAAATTCCTACTATATAAAAATAAAATAAATCTGGTCTTTTCTATTGTGCTGTGCCTGCCTTTTGTTTTCTACTGGGCTTTCCACCCACCCCCCTTCCATGGTCTAACATCCTTCCCAGGGCCTCAGTGCTTATTTTGTGATTCTAGTCTTTTATATTTCACCTGCTCCCAGAATTCTGCAGTGAGATGACAGACGTACAGCTTCCTCCAGTGCAGTACGTAGCTGGGTCAACCATTCTTTTCTTATGTTTGTCTCTTTGCTTTTAGTCGCTTGGAGCCAAAGCAGCTGTGTTTGATTTGACAACTGCTTTCAGAAGTAGGTTCGGTGGAGAACAATTCTGAAAAACCTGTCCAGACCCCAACTTTTGAGGGGCTGATCTTGTTGAGCTCTGTTTCAGCAAGACAGACATTGAGAGTTTTACAAGCTCAATCTGAGAAATCAGGCAGATAACATCTGCACGCTTCTAAAATCACTACTGTGAAAACAAGAATAAGCAAAAACTTTCCTCCTTTTTGGTAAATGCATTTCTTACTTTATTTCTTTTATAGTGTATGATTTATTTACTTCGTATGGCTATTATTGTTATTTGTATTAGATTTCTTAAGTTTTAAAAAAGGTTAAATGGATTCTGATGGTACAGTGGGATTTGATCCAGTTTCTGTTAGTCTTGGTTTGCTGATAATGAGTATAAATATAGTACTGTCTTATTTGCTCCTGAGGTAAGTGATTTTGTTTTCTTTGTTTCGACTTCAGTACCCCACAAAACCTCTCTGAATACAAACAGGTAACACAGTCTCATAGATGAGCCTTCCAACTTAGTACTCTGCTTATAATACTCAGACATTATTTTTTAATTAAGAAAAGTCTAGGTAATTTCTGACAGTATTTGATTACTCAAATATCCTAGTAATTTTGTATTTCTTGTATTAAATGTAATATTATTTAAAATAATTTTATCTAATATGTGAAATATATGTTGATTACCTTCAAACAGTACTTTTGCTTATATCATTTGATATCCTTCCTGCTCCTTTCAGATATTCTATTGCACACTTATGCATATGTGATGATCACTCCAATTAGCTGTGAAGTTTTTTCCAGTACAATACCTACAAGATTCACTCGAGATTCCCAGCAAGTCTTGGTAGAACTTTTTTTATTGCTGCTGTACATATTTGTCTTTAGGAAAGATCCGGCTCTAAACCTGTTATAAAATGCAGAAAATATATTCATATATTGTGCTCATCTACAGAATTCATGCTAAACTAAAGTTACAACTTTTCCATTAATTTATGGACAGTCTAAACTCAAACATTTTGTTTGGAAGTTTTCTTTATATTTTTCAGATCTTACTTATAATGAATCCTAAGTCAATTATGCACATATAAAATGCTTTCATATGATTTTTCTCAATTAGTGTTCAAAAATTTTTATCAGGGACCAGTGATCCTATTTGATAGCTTAGAAGTTAGATTTGGAATAAACTCAATGAGTACTCAAATTCAAGATTAGTTCTTAGGTAAATAAATTCTACATAATTGTCCTAGAAAGAGAAAGACGCATCTGTCCACTGGAGTACCAAGAATACGAAGCTTTGTTTAATCTAGTTACTCATTTAAGTCATTTTAATTATTAGCAATAATGTGAAAAGATTCAAATGTTGAAATTTCCTGTCCCTTGGGGCCATATGTAAATGGATTGTTCTGTCCTGTCAGGTCCAGAAGCCTTTAGTCCCAAATAAATACCATGAGACTTATTTTAATTATAAACCATTTAGAATGTGGCTCAGGCTTCTTATTGGCTAGCTGTCTCATAATTGTTAATCCATTTCTAGTAATATGTGTACCTCCACATGGTCTAGACTTACCAGTGATAACAAAATGTTTTTCTTCCTTGGCAGCTTTATGACTTCTCTCTGGCAACTCTTTCTGTTCTCCTCCTCCCCTGCCCCAACCTAATGAGCCAGACTATGTTGACCCCTCATGGGAGTCCTTAGCCATGAGTAGGAGTGGTCTGGAGGTGGGCTCGGTGGTAGGTGAGGGGAGTAAGAGGAGGCAGAGGATGTGGGAAAAGGGATAGGATGGAGAACTGTGGTTGAAATGTTAAATGAAATAAAAAATAGAAAAATATATCTTTAATCAAAATCAAAAAGGAAGAAAAAAAGAAGCCCTTTTTATTTTTTCTTTCCTACCACTCTTAGCTTAATATAACAATGAATTGAAACATTAAAGAAAGGGAGACCTGCTTGTAAGAATGAACATATAATGTTTTCTAACTTTGTGTCAAATTCTAACCCTGTACCTGGGAAGTAAAATCCCAGCAAGTGAAATGATGGTAGCATCAGTCTGCAGACTGGGGATAAAAGGAAAAAGAAATTTGAGTTGCTGTTCAACTGACACAGAGTTCAATGGGAGTTTGACATTGAACTGAAAAGGTATGTGTATCAACTCAGCTGGAGAGAGTTGTGTGGGAAGAGCTTTTGATAGCCTCCTACTCCCTTAGGGAATGACATAGGGATTATCCATTTCTACAATAAAAAGCTACAAAAGCAGTATCTTTCCCATGCACTGTAACATCCGACTAAATAAAGGGCACAATAGTTTCCCTACAATAACTGTAAACCTACAGAAATGCTTAAGTTTGCAAGATGTGACCTCAACAATTTTTTCCCCACTTCTTGAGAAACTTTTCATGTATCAGCACTTAGCAGAATGTAGTTTTAATAAGAATGGTCTGCCCTTGGCAATGCCATGTGTTCTATGATGTGCTTCCCTGTATACCTGCCTTTGTGAAATAGGCCAGACAGGGACTATCAGACACAGTTCTTACACACTAAAATCAGATAAGAGGATGATTGAAGGTGTTCCAAGGTCACTGACAGAGACATACTTGGACCTATATTATCTGCTTTCCAAATCCAATACTTTCATCATCGTAACATGAATGTTTCTGATAAAACTATGGGACTAACTTATGTCTATACAAAATACAGCTGAATATAATGCAATGACTTGTACAAGCTCTATTACTTTCTCTCTCTCTCTCTGTCTCTCTCTCATATACACACACACGCGCGTGCGCACACACACACACACACACACACACACACCAAGTCTCCAAATTACAGAAAGTAACATAAATGCAGATAACTTCTAAAGCGTAAAAATTACAACAAAATAAAGATAGCAGCAACATTAATAGGACCTCTAGTATTCATTTTACCAAATAGTTTATTCTTAAGTGTATAAAAATCAATGTAGTTGCAGAGAAGAAGGAGTGATGAGCAAAAGTGTCAAGGCTAGGCTGGAGAAACCCACAGAAACAGCTGACTTGAACAAGGGGGAGCTCATGAAACACAGACTAATAGCTGGGAAACTAAAATAGGACCTACTCAGACCCCCTGAGCAAGAATGTTAGTAGGCATTATATAGGGACTCTGGTAGTGGACCAGTATTAATCCCTAATGTATGAATGGACAATGAAGCCCATTCCATAGAGCAGGATAATCTCTCAGCCTAGACAAGTGGCATAATACAGATTTTGATGATCATCCAAGGAAGGCCTTGCCAGGCCGAAAGTGCGTGGGATGGAGGATGAGTGGGGGTCAGAGAAGATGGGAGAGGAAACTGGAATTGATATGTAAAACAAGATTGTTTCTAATTTAAATTTTTTAAAAAGAGGGGAAAAAAAGTAGAAAAAAAATCAGAGAATTTAAAAGACAAGGTTAAGTTCTATTAAAACATTTGAAGGAGTCAGTTAAATCACATAGGTTTACCTTGACAAACTAAGTTAAGAAAGCCATTTATTGCTAATTACGACTTTCATCACTGAATGGATGATTACCTGAAGCTCGGAAGAGTTTGTTGAACATAAAATCTCCTCTATTAAAAGCTCTGGCTTTCATCACTATTATTAACTTTCTTTTGTGATAACTAGCAGATATCAGAGTCAAGAATGAAACAATTTCTGGTATGAATATGTGAATAAACTGTTTGTGATAACTAACAGATATCAGAGTCAAGAATGAAACAATTTCTGGTGTGAATATGTGAATAAACTGGGTGGTATAGAAGTAATACAAAGTTATTTCTTTTAGATTTTGAGGGTGGGAAGACAAAGATAAGTTCATGACTGACTTGATGCCTGGTGTGGTTTGTTTTCTGCTTCAAAGACATTGCCTTTTGCTACAGCCTCACATGTGAGCATGAGAAAAGAAATTCCTTCTGGTCTTTTCTATAGGGCCACTATCCCCACATTCTCTTCACATAACGTTCACTTCTTCAGACTACCAGTTTGGTAATATGTGTTATATAAAACATATCCTATAATATATTCATCTATCACAACATGTAGATCATAGCAAAAATGAATAAGTTAAATTCAGTTGTAGATTTTAAAAAAAGACCTTTGTTTTTACATTTTTAGTAACCCTCTGCCCTCTGACTGAGTTTTTTTTTTTTTCTCTAGTTAAATTTACTTATTTTAGTTCTAACTCTAGATTCTCCTTGCCAAGGATCTGGTGACACTTAGTGATGAACAATCATTTGATTCTCTATATTTGTTCATACATACATTCCCAAACTTCCTAAGGGTAAAGGAAGAAAATGAATAATCCTTACCTCATATTCTGTCTTCAATGAAAATCAAGGATGTTTCTTTTAAATCATCTGTGTTTTCATAGTGTTCAAATCCTTTATGTGGAATCACTACTCATTGGTATAAATATTTATACAGTCTCCAAAATAAACACTGTGTGCAAATCCTAATTTGTTGCCAACATTAATCCATGAGGTGATTTTGATTGGTATATTTTCCTGTGATATGCAGAGGCACCAAGATTCTGAAGAAGAAAGGAAATTGAAGAATCTGCCACTGTAGCTCAGGCCCAAGAAAGGAGATCACATTGATAACTCAACTATTAAAACTCTCTCATTTTCTTTAATGCAGAGGATTCAGGAGAATGGACAGGGTTTTCCTCGAGACCAGACTTGAAAACCATTGCTGCTGTAGAATTATATTAAAAGAGCAAAATTATCAAAAAGCACTGCAGCAGTGATTGGATTACAGAGCTAGCTATGATACAATTGCCATGGACTGGTTTTTTATAAACAAAAAAGATCCATTTCTTATTGGGTACCATGTTAAGCTATGTTACATTTTGTTACTGACAATACTTTAAAATGCCCAGACTGCATTGTAGATTTGCAGATCAGTAGCCCCACTGACTGAAAACTGAAGCACCTGCAGAACTGCCTTCCTTCCAGAGGCCCCAGAAGTTACTTCCTTTTCCAATGTTTAGATGCATTCTTTGACCCTTGGTTTTTAACATTTGCACAAGCTGTAGAGACAGCAATCTCAATCTCTGTATAGACTTCTCCCTTTACTATGCATGTAGATAACTACAAGCACATCTATTCTATACTTTGGGAGTATGTGTGTTTGGAAGAGCCCATTTGAAAATGCCAGTGTAACATCCTATCAATCTCTGGACTCTTTTCAAATTAGAGTAATAAAGTCGGAGGACTGTGATTAACAGGTGGGCATTCCCAGCTTTAGCAAATGTAAAAATTCATATATTGTGGATTAGTTGCCTTCAACAAAAGAAAAATTCTCTATCATCTATCTGATATAGATAGATAGATAGATAGATAGATAGATAGATAGATAGATAGATAGATAGATAGATAGATATTCTGGCTAACCTCTCCTGTGATGAGACCAGAAACTAACCATATAGCCATTGCTAATCTCAAATGCATTACAACTATCCTACTACAGCTTTCTAAGTGATAGTATTGTAGGCTTTGCACAAGTGTGCCTAATGCCAGAGGGTCATATTCTGGACATGTTCCATTGTGGAGGATAGGGGACAAGAACCTTACCAGAACATCTCTACCTCAACTGCCCTCTTTCCTTCCTTCCTTCTTTCCTTCCTTCCTTCCTTTCTCCTGTTCTTTCTTTCTTTCTTTCTTCCCTCTTTCACTCTTTCTTCTTTCTCTCTTTACCCACAGAGTCATCCACAGGAATATTGGCTTCCTACCAGTGAGCACACCAGCAATAAATAAATAAATAAATAAATAAATAAATAAATAAATAAATGCTTTTTTTTTTTTCTTTCCCACAAATCATCAGCTGCATATAGCTCTTTATCAAGGAGTAAGGCCACTATGATGATGGAATATTGACTGATTTGCTGTAGTACTATGCAGAGAACAAAAGCTTCTAAGTTTATAAACTCTAAGGAGTTACATGCGTGTCCCTAGCAGATATTTACCTGTAGAGCCTACATATACAATTAGAAACCTCTCAATTCAGAAGTAAGAATAAAAATTCCCGTGACAAATTTCTAACAGTATATATGACAAACTGTGACTGACAGGAATGAGAAGGAAGAAAAGAAATGCTGTGAAAGTCAAGCCTGAGGTAAAGAAAAATTTGACTTGACAAATTCTGAAGATGAATCCTGCTGTTGGACTGCTATGCAGCCAAACACTGTGCTAGTAAGCACAAAAGAGACAAGTGAAAAAAAAGTGCTCACTGGCAAAGAAGCAAGGAGAAAGAACCTCTCAGTACCTCAGAGCTAAATAAAAGACTAAAGTTTGAGAGTTGGTTAGGAATGTGGATTATAACTTTCAGTCAAACTAGCTGCCATCCAAATCAACACAACTAAAAGAATTTAAAACTAGTGGGACCCCAAAATAAAGCAATACAAAAAAACTAAAAGTCATCTTAAAGTATCACCAGGTTGATATAAAATCTAATGACAGCAGAAAAAGGTAAGTCTAATTGTTAGCATCTGCTCATTCTCTACTATTTGTCATAAACAGTGTGCCATTCAACAGCCATTCCATTAAAAACAACTCTAACCATGGAGATGGTTAAGTAGGTAACTACTTGCTATTCAACCATGAGAACCTTGCTTCAAATTCAAAGAACCCACATAAATGCATCATATTCATGGCAGTAGGCATCTGTAATCCTTGTGTTGCTATGGGGAAATGGGAACTGAAGAGAAAGAACTCTTTGGTAGCTTGTGAACCCACTAGCTGGCATATATAGAATCATGTAAAAATAATGAAAATAAGTTCTGTCCTTTGATTTTCACATATACACCTGTGACACACACATATACAGACTCACATACCCAAATGCTAACAGGAATGCACCCCCACACACACACACACAGACATTCAAGTATGTGCCTATGTATACATATCATATACACACATACTGACAATAAAATCTAAGAAACATATAAAAATTAAGAAAATATGTCATGTTTAACCTACAAAAATAATACTGAACTGATTGGAATGTCTCAAATAAAGTGTAATTTTAATTAACATCACTAAAATTCCAAAAAGAAATGACATATATGGTCAGATAAGTGATTTCTGGGAAAAGTAAATGATAAAGAATCAATTCCAGAAATAGAATAGAGAGTAAAGACAGGACAGTTGTTTTATTTATTATTGTTTCTTATTTTACATATCGATCCCATTTCCCTCTTCTTCCCTCCACTTCTTCCATGGCCCCTGACCTCCTAAAACAAGACAGTTCTACACTCATCAATGACATATACGTCACTAAGACATTAGTGAGCATGGATGTAGTACCATGAAAAGTTCTAAAGAAAAAGGAAAGAGTAATGAAAAGAATTAGTATGTATAACATGCATGTAAATGAAATTCTAGATTGTAACGGGAGAAAGAAATATGCTAGGAGGAGAGAGCGATTAAGAAAAAAGCATTTAACAATCTGATTTACAATAGAGTGAAAGGCACAACATCGTAAACTCATGGAGATTACCAAAAGTAATGTTGCCAAAACAAATAGTTAAAAGATATTTCATGAAATACATTATAAATGTAACTGTATAGAAATACCACATTCCTTCTGTGGGAAATTAAATGAAAATGACCTCATGATTTTCCTATGTGGGTTTCTAAATCTGGTGAGAGTCATCATTGCTGTGTAGTGGATATCACTGAACTCTTAGATATGTTTTAGATCTTAAAAGATTTTTAAAGAACATTTTTAAATGTTAAGTGTGTAATAAAATATTAATTTTCCTGGATTACTTCAATTGATTCTTTCTACATGAGGCATGAAATGTAAGAAAGGGATGTAATATTTTGCTCCTTTTGTTGACAGAAACTCTTTGGAATAATAAGGTACCTACATATCACTAAGTAAATAATTAAATGAAAAAAATTACCATGTAAATGAACATACACCCTGGCTTTTTTTAGCTGTCTATGTTAAGAAATTATTTTCAATGGTTGAAGGCAATTCAGTAAGGAGTAACCCCACACACATAGGGAAATTTGACACATCAATACAAACATGTTTGAACTAGAAAATTCACTGTTAAAAATGGACATATCTAAATTATCTGAATCTATCACACACAGAAAATCATTAAAAATTATTAACTTATAAAATTATATTATGTAATGGACAATACAATTTAAATGTTGGTATGGAGCAAAGAAAGTAAAAAGAAAAGCATCAAATATGAATTTCCATAAATGTAGCATAATAGATAGAATGAATTTCTAGATAAAGCCTACTCAAAATCAGTAATGACACTGTGAACACGATGCTACTCTTGCACCTGAGGCTGTATTCCATGTGGATGTTTATACAGATTGCCACCTTCTATCTCAGACTTAACTTCATGACTGTCAACACAGCCAGAGCAATAGTTTAAAGGCTTTCAATGAAAGTGGATTATTCAAAAATGTATAACATTTGTAGCTTTGGTTACATAGAAGACCTGAAAACACCTTCGTGTTTTCACAACTCAAATAATGTATCATTTTCCTGATTAAAGGGAGCATGAACACAATAAGTACATTCACGCCGAAAGGAGCAAAGCAGTGGAAAATATTATAATATAAGAAAATCCTTTACAGGGAAAGAAAAAAACTTTAGATATTTTTATCCATGGTAAATTCAAGAAAATGTTCCAGAACATAATAGATTCCACAGGAATTCACCTTCTCTACTGAATAATGCATATTTACAATTCAAGCAGAACCTTAACCTTCTCTGTTCTTATTATTTTTCTTTTTTGCCTGGTAAGGTCTTATTTGTCCCCACCTGTGTTGACAAGTCAAATGATGGTGCCATATTTTAGACCCTTTTGAAGCAACAATACTAGAGTAGAAACTATTCATATTACTTTGATTATTCTGTTATTTTTATCAGAGTAAATGAATTCTTGACCACAGACAACTCTGATGCCACAACATAATTTACAAAAGTTCAGGAGGAAACACCTTACAGGCTCTGGTAGAAGTGACAGCCCTTTTAAAGCTCAAAGTTAATCTTTCAAGCACTTGCATTTCTAATATTTTGAATTTGGATTTTTCATTCTTTTAGATGTCACCATGTACCACTTCATCACTTTCAAAATCTCAGTAATGACACATTCATGCCTTCAGACACTCCCTTTCATAAACTTATTCTAAGAAACATTTTCCAATTAAGCATTGTGGAAAGAATAAATAGATATTTTTCACAAATCATTTTCCTGTGACAAGTATAACATATGTTAATTTGCTACAAAACAATGGAGCATAAATACACAACCGGATTGTGAAATGAGCTCTTCTTGTCTCTAGGGAAGGTAGATTGAGGAATGAAGCAGTGTTCTGTATTTAATCTCAATGGAGAGAAACATATTTCTTTTACTTGTTTTACTTTGACTATAATCAAGTTAAAAAGACAAAATTTCAGGATTACATAAGGCCATTCATAGATATTATATAAAATAATTGACCTTATAATTTATTATTATTATTATTATCATCATCATTATTGTGTGCATGTGTGTTCAGTTGTACACAGAAGAGAAAGAGGACCTCACGTTGTCATGTGACTGATATCCTTACATGGTTCTCTACTACCACCTTTTAATTTTTTCCTTGCAGAGATCTCTCAATGGCCTGAAATAAACAAGAAAGCTCTCTACTGGTTACCATGCCTTAGTAATAAACATGCTTCTGTGTTTCTGATTCTACTTTTTGCAATTTTATGAGCTTTATTCTCTAGTGAAATAAATAATTCTGAAGGTCAAGCTGAATGCATTTGAAATTTTACTTGACACCTTTTAAGCATTCTCAAAATGTTTCAAGATCTATCTGAATGAAAATGCAGTGTTTTTTTTTCAATTCTCACCGTAAATCCCTGAACACTCTCTTTCGTGCAACTGTGTCTCATTCAGTGCACACTAGCTTCAACCTTACTATGTAAGCCGATACAGGCCTTGAACTCCTGGTTCTAATGCTTCTACCTACTCCCCTCACTAAAATTGCAGGCGTGCATACCATGCCCAATAGGCACTTATCATTTTTGTCGCATATTTTTCTATCATGATTTAAAATTTTTCCAATGTATCCTTTGAATTTTAGATGGCCCATCTCCAATTCTTCCTATCATTCTTCCTTTCACTGGGTGTTTTGATTGAACTGATCATACCAATTTTTTTTCACACATTTTGTGTGTGTGTGTGTGTGTGTGTGTGTGTGTGTGGTGTTAAATCCCGCAAACTTTTTAAAATTATAATTCAGCCTTTTTATATGAGTGGGAAACTTTTATTTGAAATTTTGATTTCTAAATCTAAAACAACATGTAAACCTAACACTCAAAAAAACTAACATTTGGTTACCTTCTCCACTTCTGATTTTCATTTATACATTATTTGCCATCACAGGAAATTCCATTGCTATGTGTTTGTTCACTTTCTTTTGTCCATACACATTTAATTGATTCTCTGACATCTTTTACAACTTATTTTAAAAAAATATGTAAATGTTGTTGTTCCATCTGAAGTATCAAGCCATTCACTTCTGTGTATGGCTCAGTCACAACCAAATCCAGATATGATTTACTCATTATAATTTAAAAAAAAGGCCCCTCAATACTACTCCATGATTTTATTATAACTCTATGTTATAGAATTTTCTCATATAAAACACCAAAAATATAGTTTTAAAAGAACAACTCAGACAGTAGTCTTCAACCTATGTTTCATTAAAGGTATGCATTATCATAGGAATATAACAGCTTTCTATAAAGTACTCTAATGCCCAGCCTTGTTCTACCTCACTGATCAAACATTAGTTGTTTTCATCACACCTAAATGAAGAACTGCAAGTATCTAAGGGATGAAGAGAGTAGAAGTGATAGGCATAATCAACACTCAATAAGTATCTCAAAAATGAAATGCTACTAAGTCATCACTGAGACATATCCCTGACTCAACTGAAATGATCTGACCTCAAATGTAGCTCTTATCCACTTTAAATATATACAAATTGAAATAATTTTGATTTAATGTCTTCCATTTCTGTAGTAAGAAATATTAATAAATCTCTTGCTTCACAGAGAGTTTTAAAGAATATAAATATAAAAATATTTTATATTAAAATAATTTTAAATTTTATATAAAGTGCATAAAGTTATAGGTGACATTATGAAAATACAATAAATTAGGTTAATATTTATAAAATGCCCAGTTTCCTCTTAATTTCACATAAGACATTATATATTATCTCTTAATAAAATTTAAGATTGAAAACAAATATTTAACCAGTGTTTAATAAAAATGTATACCTCTATGTCCTTCATTTGCTGAAACTGCTCTGCTATCTATACTGAGACTAAACATATTAAACCTACAGCTAAATTCAATGTAGTAGGCTTTTCTTAGACTTTTAATTCTTCATTGACGATATCAATATCAATGTCACAGTAAAATTTTAGCTGGCAAAAAAAATAAATAAATACCTAACTGCTGACAGTATATGAACATCACAGAACTGTCATGAAGAGGAGACTTTTATTGGAAAGCTCTGTGCAGCTCAGAAAGGATAAGCCTATAGGAAAGATGAACATATTCCTATATTTTCTGGGATGGTTTCCAAATAAATGTGTGGAATGACACAGCTGTGTGCTTTCATCTGCTCCCATTACCCCTTTATATGGTTAGTTCCAAATGAGATATTTTGTGTGTTGTTTGAATCATCACTTCATGAATTCATGTGTAGTTCTGTGGAAGCAGTGTGTTGGTTTTATATTTACTGATCTCTCACAATATGTAAGGAGAAATACAGAAAACACACAAAACAGAGTCCCCAACTTTAAGAATTTATATTTTAAATCAAAATAGCACACATCTTGAACAAATATATAAGACAAACAATCTTATTAGTGACTACTTTTAAATTGAGTTACTATAGCATGATAAATTGAGCAAAATACTTCAATAAGATGGATAATCAATAGCTCAACCTAACTCTATAAACAATGTGTCAAGTTTTTTGTGAAAGCAAGCTTTTAGAATATTATTTTTCTCATCAAATATCAATTGCACAACATACATTTGGTAAATATTTTATTTAAACAAAGACTAAATGAGACTGTTTTATGTTTTTGAATACGGGACAATTTTTACCTCAGAAACTTGCTCTCCATATACTACCTACACAAAAACAAGCAGACAAAAACCCCATTTCTTAATTGCTTAAAATAATAAAAATTTAAAGTTATTTCAGCTCCACTGAAAGGTTAACTTACACTGAACAATCTAAGAATAGAAATCATTTTATACAAATGTAACTGAAATTTGTGAAGATAAACTATTCAAATCATAGCAGTCAAGATACAGACATTAAAATCTAAGAGCTATTGAATTCAAACTAAAATTCTTCTCAAGAGGTGGCCTGATATTGATTCCAAACTAAAATTCTTCTGAAGAGATGGTTTAATTGGATAATGGATTGAAAGCTATATTTAGATAAGTACTAGTTTAGTTTTATATGTAAGCAAATAGTTGGGAAATAATGATGATTTGTGTTTCCAAATTTCTTCATATCCTCTAACAAAAACAGACAGACCAGTTAGGATAAAATTTACAAAAAAAATATTTTAAAAACTTATAGTGCACCCAGTTATCTCAGAATACAAATGTGTTTTCAAAATCACTTCCATCAAAAAGTCTTTAATACAATATACCACAGGGGAGGGATTAGAAAAGACAAGGTGACTTGGATTTCAGTGACAGAAACAACACAGTCACTGGACAAGGGGTTCCAGGTAGAATTTCAGATAATTGAGAAGCTCTTTTCCAGTTGGTGTCTTTCAGCATCCATTTGTGGTTCATCAGCAGCAACTCTGTACATGTAATATATACAAAAATGTAAACACATTATATTTTTCTATCTTTCTGCACAATAAACATTTTATGGCTCTGAATAAAAGTTCAAGTGTCCTGGGAAAATAGTGTTTGCATGAAGACTGTGAAAATCATCTTTAAATGAGATTTTCTTTCTATTGAAAATAGCTCTTAGAAAAAAAATGTCAATTGCACATCTGACTCTGGAAATTTGTAAGATTAAAGATGTTCCATGGACTATTTGTTTATATAGTGAGCATGGAAATTCTTATTATTCCCAAGTTTAAAGGGTTATTCATTTACCATAATTGAAATTATTGAATGATTGAACAATTACTGTAACTCTTTGCAACAAATGAAATTAGTTACTGTAAACCTGATAAATGTATGAGCATAATTAAAGATTGAATCAAATATTGATACCATGGGTTTTGTACAATTCATTTTCACAGTAACAAATGTAAGAACTGTTAAAGCTAAAATTGTTAAATCAATAAGTAAGAATTGTGAAACGGAGGAACCCAGGTAATTTTTCAGGTAGAATAAAAGAAATGGAAATTAATCCTTTGTATGTTGAATGAAGCAGTTAATCTAAGCGACACATGCCAATATTTCCCCAAATTACAGTGTTATATTTTTGTGAATACTGTGTAAAATAGGATGCCATCAATAGAGCTAACTGATCAAATATACTATTGTAGTTTTAATAATAATGTTCTCCATGGGCTCATATATACTCTTACTACATAGGAAAACAGGAAACTCTTTATCACCTTGTTTGCTAAAATATACCACATGAAATCATAACTGTATGTATTTCCATAACTAGAGTATGTTAGTGTGATCCATGTACATACATACATACATATGTATGTATGAGAAAACACCATAGTCATCATTCAAGAACCAACTTCAAAAGGGCTTTTTGATCAAATATAAAAATTAGAACAGAAATATAGATTTAGAAAATATTGAGTGATTGTCATTATTTTAGGTCAAATGTTGCTGTTTATATGGGTAATGGATACTTCACTATGTATGGGCAAAACAAAGTCTTCCCTGGAATTTGTTCTTAGACCTAAAAGCACCAATGAGATAATTTCCAATTTGTGGTTATTTTGAACTGAAATGAATGAATGAAGTTTTTCCCCCAAAATATAAGGAATATAAGTCCTGGGGAATTATCCCACTACTTGGATTTTTTAAGCTCAAAATCTACAACAGAGAACACATTTCATACAGAAATCAGGATGCCCCCATCAATGGCAAGAAAGCTCCTGCTATGACAGATCCACCAAACTGCAAGTTTCCATTGAAATCAGGCTGAAGATATTTGTTAAGAAAAGAGATTTCTGGAAGCCAGTACAAAGGACAGTTTATGGAAATCACAATATCAATGTTAAAGAAATGGGGAATGTTTTGTTATAACATTGTTTGATCTAAAATCAACACTGGACACACAATTTCCATGAATGGAGAAAATAACTATAATTTTTGAAGGCCATGTCCCTGGTAGATCTCACCTTACTTATTTTCAGATGTATTTTTCTCATATATCATATAAAACATGTTTTTCTTTTTTAATCATATATATATATATATATATATAACATATATATATATTATTTAAATCAGAAACAAGTTTGTTATACATGTCAATCCCACTTGCCGCATCCTCCCATCCTCCCCTATCCCTGCCACCAACCACATCCTATCCCCATTCTCCATCCCAGGGAGGGTAAAGCCTTCCTTGGGGGAATCTTCAAAGTCTCTCATATCATTTGGAGAAGATTCCAGACCTTCACCCATGTGTCTAGGCTGAGGGATTATCCCTCTATGTGGAATGGTTTTTCTGCCAAATTTGTTATGCAAAGCTATTTTTAGGCTTAATACCATCATCACTATTTTTGACTAATACAATTATTATACTTTCCATTTTTTTCTTTTATTTATACATACATCTGTTTTATACATATTCCTATTCTGTAATTATAGAGAGCTTTGTAATGCATTATATATTCCAAGCTGGCCTTAAACACATGACAATCTTACTGGTTCTACATTCCAATTTATAGGAATATATGAATGAGCCCTCACACCTAGCAATTATACATGTAGTTGCTCATTATACTGTCATGTGGTATTTAATGACATAGCTCATACATTGTACTTCAATTATGAGAACTACAAATTTGTTGTTTAATATCATATTATTCTTATGTATTAAAATGTCATGGGCTTTTTTTTTCTACTTTTAGGACTCCCATGCCTTCATTTGAATCCATTATTTTTACCATATTACATATTATTCATTTATGCACAATTAAATTTCAATACTTTGAATAAAAAAATAAAATATACTGAACCCCCTTCTTCCAAGCATCATGGGTAATTCCTTTAGACATGAGAAGTAGTTTGGCATTATTATCTGAGATTTGCAGAGGAGAAAGCCAATTCTCACAAAGTATATGCAATTTTATTACCACTGCCAAACTAATAGATGGATAAGCTGAAATCTTGTTCCAAGAATGATTAAAGGGAATGTTTACTCTCTACTTACCAGGAAACATAAAATTTGAACTCATTATCCCTCCCTAAAAACCTGTAACTTTGGCATATACCAAATTTTTTTTCATTCAATCAAATAAACCCTGATTAATATCATGCTGTTTTTGGAGAACATCTACTCCTTAGAGAATTCCAAGTTGCAAAGATGATTGCCCTTGCCACAGTGCCCCTTCCAGTGCCCTACAAAGGAACTTGCCGATTTCCTTTTTCATTTTATTTTACCATTTCAGCCAGCATATACAACATTTTTTTTTTTACTTGTGGAGTATGTACACTATGGCTTACTTGCATTTATTAATTCATTTATTTTTATCATTGTAAGCATGAGAAATGTTTAAAATCAGAGAATAATAACAATGGAAGAGATGCTGTTAGGAGATTAATTCTTTTCATAATTCAGAAAGACTGTTTCCACTGGAAACATTATCCACAAGTATTTATTTTCTATTTACTGCCTTTCTATGTAAGACCTAGATGTCATGTACCATGTATATTTCTCTAGATAGGTTTAGTAACATACCACAGGAATTACTGTGTCAGTGATTTCCTTTTTTAATTAAAAATTATAGTTTCCATTGTCCCCTCAGAGATTAACACTCTCTCACTAATTCTCTAAACAGTTGAATATTGTTAATGTGTCCACTAAGTCACTTGTAATATTATCACTCATTTCAAAGGGTCTCTGTAAAACTCACCCTTGGTGTCCTTACCAGCAGGAAAATGGACAGTGTACAAATCAAAACTAAATTTGTTTCAGGAAAGGGACACTCAAAAGTACCTAGATTCTCCTGCAGGGATGCCCAGTCATCAGAATATGACATTCTGCTAGCACAGTTCAGGCAAAGATACTATATGTATGTTTTTCTTTCTTCTCTTGCCCAGCCTTCTTTCCTTCTAATAGAAAAACATGCTACACTCTCCTACTGTTGCTGTGTTACATACACCTCTTTAGATCAGCTTCATTTAGTTTGCTCCTTTCCTGGCCATCTTATAAAAACAGTTCTTTTGACCCTTATAACAAAATTATGCTAACTACACAATTGGTGTGATAACAGCCATGGTGTGACAATGACTGAACATAAACAACAACAACAAAAAAAAAAAAAGAGCCAGATATATCCTGAAGTCACATTTTGTATTTAGTTTGAAATCTCAGAACCTCTGTGAGATTTCAAATTACCAGTGCTTCATTTATTATTTTCAACGACTTCTGTAATATCCTTATTTCCTTTTACCCAATCCTTTGTGCTGTCATGCCTTACCATACCCAGAATTTAGTTACCCACTGGATAAGACTACACACAGCTAAACACCAATTTTGTACATGCTAGAAAGCTAGTCTTAATGAATTTTCTGTGCAAAAAGAGAAACATTGAAAACCTGCAGCAGATAGATGGATCAAGGAGGCCAAGCCCCATTGCAAACTGTCAGCCAAACTTAGTATTATTGTTTACATGGTTCTGTGTTCAGATTCATGAAAAGTATACTAGTACAGAGGTTGTGTAATCTTCTTTCACATGAATGATATCCATTGAGACCAGACCTTGCAAGGAGGCTATGGGCGGCCACTGGATAAAGCAATGACAATGAAATCTGAATTTCACTGGAGACCCTAAGTTGTTAGAGGTGGCAGAGTCATGATGCTTCTGTCATTGACAGCTGTGCAGCAGGAATTGAATCAGCTCAAAAAAAGAACAGAGCCATCAGAGCTCTTTGACATAAGAGATAGAGCAACAAGATTTGGAATATGGCTGTTGAGTTTCATTCTTGCTTTGGTCCAGTATTTACTTATTATGTCACTAATCCTCTATTTTTAGAATGGAAATGTATTTTTGTGCCATTGTTCATTGGAGGTACGTCATTTGCCTTTTGGTTAAAGAGAGGATTGCAGTTAAGAAATTTTCTTGAGTCACAGAAGACATTTAAAGACTTTCAAACAATGTTTTAATAATATAAAAGACTATGGTGAAGCTGTGACACTCATGACTAGAACAATGGCCAGTATTACATACTATATCTGAGAGAACATGGTGGTACAAATACATTGGTGGTAACCCAAAGTTCTCTAATTTTACTTAAGAGCCACTCAACAAGAAAGGAATCATGTCTGGTACTTGAAGACTAATCAGTGACAAACTACTGGACAAGTCATGGGTCCTGGAGGAGAACCTACAACCACCACTTTACCAGAATGATCTCTAACATCATTTTAACCATTAGTGTTCATAACTACAAATAAGTGTAGTCTTAAGTGTCCATCAAATAAACTTCTCTTTGTAGCATACATAGACTATTTCAGAAAACCTCAAACAATGAAGATGTAATTTGTAGTCCAGTCACAACTAATGAGTCTACAGCACAACTCCTGGTCCTAAGGGTCTGGTTTCATTGCTGAAGATGTAGTAGAAATATGATTAGGAAGAAGAAGAACAAGGAGATTTCTATGAAATTATTTCTCCTGGGAATTATGACACACAAGGTCTCATTAATGTGAAGTCTCATTAACTAAAGAACAAAATGAAGAGAGAGCCAATAGACAAGTGAACATGGGTAGAGGAAGCCTCATAAGCTGTCAATAATACACTAAGAACTGTTGGTAACTTAGGAATGCTGAGGGTGCGAGATATGCATATGTACAAATAACATTATACACACTGAGCAGATTGTATTTAGGAATAAATACATTATATATTTTATAAATATAATATATATTAACAATAAATGAATTTGAAAGAAAATAAGCATAGATATATGAAAGGATTTGAAGGGAGTAAGGAAAAGTAAATTTATATAATTGTGTTTTAATCTTGTAAAAAATAATATTTTAAAAGCATAAAACCATAGAAAATGACTAGATGGAGGCTGAAGCTATACTAAAGGCATTTTATTTTTATGTTCAGGAACCTGTGGGATGGTGGAAGTAGAATACAGTCATTTGAATGAGAATAGATCCAATGGCAGCTACATTTGTATACTCAACCTCCAATTGGTGGACATATTTGGCAACAGTTAGGAATTGTGGCCTTGTTCAAGGAGGCTCCTTACTCATTTGAGGTAGGCTCTGAGGGGCAAAAGGCTTACACCATTCCCGGTGTGCCTGACTGTATGCCTTTTACTTAGAGATCAGTTTATGAATTCTAAGCCCTTGTGCAACCACTCCTTTTCTCTGGGACTTTTAAAAAGAACTCTAACCCTTTGAAATCATATATCCAATTAAATGCTTTTACTAAGAAGTGTTATTACCCATGTTGTGTGTTCACAGCAACACAAAGTAACTAAAAGAGTTGCTAAATAACTAATAAGTCACATTATATTGGCATGAAATCAGTCATGCAGGATGTCTCCAGATTCTGGGTACTATGATCACCTTGCTCTTTGTTAATAATGCTTTATGACAATCAGATTGTTGCTTGTGGGAAAATCAGCCTATAATTACTCATTTTCTTCTATGCAAGTCAGTTCATGAACTATTTGAAGTTATACATTACAAATACGTAGATGGATATTTGACGTGGCCCCATTTAATTAAAGCATGCAATCAGCATAATAATTATATAAATTTTTCTTGAAGTTGATATTAGAATGACTGAAAATGACAAGGAGCTAATATTCTTTTGTTTTGAGCCTATAATATAATTAAGCCATTTCTACTTTACTGTTCCTCCCTCCAACCCTCATGTATGCCCCTTCTCACTCTCCTTCAAATTTATAACCTCTTTCGTGTACTTATTGTCATTGCATATGTATATATATGACGTATATATAATACATATACGTCATTGCATATATATATTTATGTATATTTTTGTACATGTGCCTACATATAAATACTTTCTAACATAATCTGTTCAGTCAGTATAATGATAACTATATGGATGTGTTCAGAGCTGATTGTTTATAACTAGAAATCCAATTAATAAATTCATTAATGCTCAAAATCTGGGATGTAGTCCTCCTCAAATCACCTGTTCCAAATAGGTGACTACTGGCTCTTTACCGTGAACTCTGCAAGTGAGTCACATTTCCAAATGAAGCTTCAGACAATGGCTACTGGAACTGAGAACGAATATTCATAAACTTAAGATCTTAGACCAAATGTTCATTTCAAAACTATTTGTACCACATTTAACCATATGAACACATTAGGCATATGTTAGATGCTATGTGGATATTTTAATAAGGATATGCTGAGTGAGCACATATTCCATTTCTCTCTGCTCTGTGGTACAACATTATTGGTGGGTTTTTTTGTTTTTGTTTTTAATCTGGTATTGCTTGTGCCATATTTATTGGAGGTTTTGTTGTTGGTTTTTTAATTATTGTTAGTTTGTTTTGTTTTGTTTTGTTTGAATTTTTGTGACCCACTTAGTGTAACTAGAGCTGCTTACAGGCCTATTTTTTAAAATATGTATTATCTACATGGAGTCCAGTTTAGTAATACTTCTCATATGAGAAAGAGTGAACTCAAAGAGATGGATACTTTCCACAAATTTTGACACAAAAAACATAACATGTTGATGATTGTCCATAAATTTACATTCAGATACATTGGGTAGAAACTGAAAAAAAGAAACGTGTGCACTCATTAAAGTTTAAAACATGAAATACCTTACCTCTTTAATGCAGCCACTGTATTTGCCTCATGATTGGATATTCATTCTTCTTTATCTTGTACTAGAAGCACTTAATGTTTTTACTTAGAAACCACAGCAATAGTTTAATTTCCTTTCCAGCCCATAGCACCTAATACAGTTTTGTGCTAAGAGCAGCCATTAAACAAACAATTGATGGTTAAACTAATTGTCTCCATTGCTATTTCAACATAGGAGGCAGTGACACTGGTGATTATATTTTAACATCATCGTCTTAGGGAGTTTTAAATAGAATATGTGGCAAATTTTTACAGTTCAGAGATTTAAGTTTTAAA
Organism: Phodopus roborovskii; assembly: GCF_943737965.1. Taxonomy (NCBI): domain Eukaryota; kingdom Metazoa; phylum Chordata; class Mammalia; order Rodentia; family Cricetidae; genus Phodopus; species Phodopus roborovskii. The sequence continues at coordinate 10,780,802 of NW_026126470.1, forward strand.
TATAAAATTGTCAGCGAAACCACAGTCAACAAGTACACACAACACAACATTAAGCATTATCAGAGTCCCTCAACATTAATTTCCATAAAAATGGAACTTTTTTTCCAAAAATAGATATAAATTTACTTACCGGTCTAAATATGCTTTCCCTAAGAAATCAGCATTTTTTTTTTCAAATTCATCTATCTGGATGTTTATTAGAAATGACTACTTCCTTCTAACTCCCGTTTCCCAGTTCTGTGTGTCCTTGAGATTCTTTTATCAACTACATCATTGTGAAGCATGTTCAGCCCTATTAGGTTTTAGCTTAATGCTGTGCTGTTGCACTCAGTGATAAAAGCCCCGTTGTAGTGTTTTTAATACCTGCAGTGCCTCTGTGATTTTACACAAATTAATTGTTCTTTTGTAGCTATTTCAGCTTTTTACTACTTTGAAGCTCTTACCGAGGAGATAGACAAGGGGAAACTGGCTTATAGCATGACAGCTTCATTTACATAGGCAATGTGAAGTGGAATGATGAGGAAATTAAATCAGGGAAGGGAGAAAATAAATGTACTATTCCAAAACCTTCGTGTTTGATCCGAGTGATCCAGCTCAGAAAACCACCTGAAAGGAATGACCCAAATGATTGCTTTGGCTTTTGCTTAGGTTTATTTGAATAACAGACTGAAAGACTAAAAGCTCATATTCTTTCAAAAAGCTAGAATAAGAAAGATTTATGATGGCAAGCAACACTTAGCATGAACCAAGGCATAGCAAGTTATTTATAATATCTGAGCATTTTCTAGAAAATGACTGAAAGGGATAACTGAATTGTGTGCCCAGCCTGTTAACAGGGAAATAGAGGCATCATGTTCAACTGCCTCTCTCCTCAGCATCTCTGGGATGCTCTCTTACACTATATGGGTATGGGGAACTCTGCTGTAGTCTTCTTCAGACCTTGTCAATTGTGCTTGCAAGTCTCTTATGTTGTCATATACAGCCACATGTTCCATTATGAGTAATGCTTTATGCTTTAAACATACAATTAGAAATTCTTATAATGCATTATTTAAGGCATCGAACTTGATACTGTGAATAATAAAACTAGCCAAAGAAGCATAACACTTGCATCCTAGGAGCTTCTAAAATAAGGAAATAAAGTTAAAGTGTGAAGACACAATTGTCAGTTAGATTTGAGACCTTTTAAGTATTATGTAATATAAAATGAATCAGTCCAAATTATGAAATGCTATGAAGGAACAATTTATAACAAATGAGAGAAGGTAGAACTGAATAGTTGATTTTCTTATTTCCTATATGTGCCTTGCCTGGCACTAATAGTACTAAGATTGTGGAGCTGTAAGCACTTTTAAGTATTTGTAGAAAAAGAGAGTCCATATTTCAGAAATGTTTGAGAGTAACCAATGTATAATCCCTTTTCAGAATCAGCACTGTGATGACAATGTCCTCATTGGCCATTTCTCTTTGTTATCTTTGGTTCTAAAATGCAGACAACCTGAAACCGTAATTCGATCCTTTAGGAGGAAAAAAAATCCTGGAAATGTTCTCATTCAAGGAATTAGACAAGTATTATTAATAGAGGCAATAAGAGAATATGGAGGAGATAGGGTAATATTCCCCTTTTGCATATGTATAGTTGTATTATATATTATATATATAAATATACTCCTCTCTTCTCTCATATATACATACATATATATGTACACATATAAAAATTTAAAATATCCTTTATCCTATGATTATTTTTATTCTTACATAGTCAGTTTTTTTTCTACGTCCATGTCATTTATTTCAAAGATACACTTATTAAACCAAAATCAGTTGTTGGTAAGCTATTTTACTTTAAAAGTCAAGGTAGCAAATATTTTAAGCTTTATAAATGATAGAAAAACATTTTCATAAGCAATACATACACAAAAGGACATATCTGTGTTCTAAATATGTTTTACCTACACAGATTGGAGGGATATAATATTTATCCATAGAGCCTTTTATGATGGCTCCCTAACATTATTTTTTTAAATTCAATGTTTCTTTTGTAATTAATTAATTTTCATTTATTTTGCATGCTACAACAATTTCTTCCCCCTTCTCCTGTTACCTCACCAGCAGCCTCCAATCTACACCCTCGCTCTCCTATCTACCTACATCTTCATTCAGAAAGGGGCAGGTCCATGGGTATGAACAAAGAAAGCATAACACATCAAGTTGAGGTAGGGCCTAGCTCCTCCCTTTGCATCAATTATAAATGAGGTAATCCAGCATGGGGAAAAGGTTTCCAAAAACCAGCTAAGCAACAGGGACAGATCTTGATCTCACTGCTAGGAGCCTTACAAGCAGACTAAGCCACACAACTGTCACACGAATGCAGAGAGCCTAGGTCTGTACTTTCCAGACTCCAGAGTCCATGAGTTCCCAGGAGCTCAGATCAACTGTCTCTGGAGGTTTGCACAGCATGACCTTGACCCCCATGACTCATATAATCTCTCCTCCCTCTCTTCAGTGTGACTCTCCAGTACTTGGCCCAGTGAATGGCTATGGATCTATGCATTCTCTTCCCTCAGTTACTAGATGATGCTCTCAGATTACAGGGTTGTCACCAAGCTGATTATACTAAAAAGCCAGCTTAGATACCCTCTCCACTATTGCTAGGAGTCTTAGCTAGGGACATCCTTGTGGATTCTAGGAGTTTTCTCTTGGCACCAGATTTCTCCCTTACCCCAAAGTGGGTCCCCCTATCAAGATGTCTCTTTCTTTATTCTCCCCCCTCCACTGCCCTGCTCCCATCCTGCCTTCCCCACACAGCCTACCCAACCTGCTTTATACAAATGTGTAGAACTTTGAATGCATATATTATTTATATAAGTTCTTGTTTCTTAAGAGGTACATTATGATGTCATGTACATATCAACAATTGAATGTGGAGAAAAATAACATTGTTAACCTAGTATTTTTGCATTTGAAACATGCAAAATGACTTGCAAGACAAAATAAGTGATTTTAGCAGTTAGCATTTATTTCTGCTATCTCATTTGTAATGTTTTTATTTTTTTTAATTTATTTTATATAACAAAGTCCATTTAAATGAAAATAAACATTTATAGACAATATTTGGGAATTTGGGCGTTGTTCTTTCCAAACTACTTCCTGCTGGTAAGGGGCGCTGTCATGGGGGATTCGAAGAAGATTCAGATATCCTGGCTGTAGTCTGTAGGGCTGCTTTGTCCAGCTGTTTTGAATGTAGGATCACCTGGTACTCTGTTTCAGGTGATCTTGCTTGATCAAACCACATTAGTCAGGAAGGAATCCACATCTTTTCATTTTCTGTGGAAACAAAAATAGAAATCCTTTTCCCCAGTAACTTGTCCTTCAACTTAAATTTTGGAGTCAAACATTTTTTTAATTTAATTTATTATTTTACATGTCGATCCCAGTTCCCTCTCCCTGCCTCACTCCCTTCCTCCCTTCCTTCCTCCCTCCCTCCCTTCCTCCCTTCCTTCCTCTCATTCTCCTTCCCTCCATCCCTTCCTCCCTCCCTTCATTCCTTCCTCTCTCCCTCCTTCCCTCCCTTTTACCATCTCTGCCCTCTCACTTGCACTCTAACCACCCTCCCCACCCATCCCCCCACCCCAATTCCATATGTAGGGAAATGCCAAACTGTTGGGGTCATGTAGGTCTGACAGGTCATGTGAAGTAGGGACTAGGGCTTCTCTCCTGTCTCTAGATTAATGTTTTTAAAATAACAAGTATCTTTCATTTATTCCTTTATTATCATTTAAAATGTTTCTTACTTTAGCACTGCTTGGGATGTTGTATTGATGAATTATTATATACATATCTTAAAAGTAATTTCCTGAATTCTGACAATTACTTGATCATAATTTTAGTGATTTCAGAAAATGACCACATACATGCACTTTACTTTGAAGCTGATGGAAATTTCTAATACTGCTGGCAGGAAGTCCTTTGGGATTCTCACATTCTCCATTAATAATGGCTAGCTTTAATTATCAACTCACCAAAACTGAGAAGACAATTTCAACAAGGAGTTGTCTGTATTGGTTTAGCATGTTAACATTTCTGCAGGCAACTGTCTTCATTCATTTAATTTATATGTCAAGACACAGCCAAGTGTGAGCAGAACTATTCCCTATATATGAAGTCCTGACCTGTCTAAGAGTGAAGCCAGGAGCCTAGAGTAATCGTCATCAGAAAGACATCATGCAGCATCTAATGGAAACAGATGAAGAGACCCACAGCCAAAGGTTAGTTCAGGGACTACTGCGGAAGAGGAGGAACAACGGTTGTATGAAGGCTTGAGGGTAAAGATTTCACTAGACCCAAAGATAGAGGATAAATGGGTGTTTATTGGGGAACACTTACTCAGAATATTAAAGAACTGTGAGAGCACTTTCTGCCCCTCTTACAGGATCAGCTGATCCAAAAGAAAAGGCCATGCAAAAAAGAAGCCATGCTTCAAGCTTCCCTCTTTCATTTTCCATTTGCCTAAAGCCAGGCCCAAAGGGGTATGGCTTTCATTACAGGTTCACTGGAAAGACTGCTACAATTGTAGGAGCTGGAAGCTTCAAGGGTAATACAAGAAAACTCACGGAATCAACTAACCTGTGGTCAGAGGAGCTCACAGAGACTGAACCTGCAATTAGGAAGCCTGCATGGGAATGACCTAGGCACTCTGCATTGATGCATATGGTTGTGTAGTTTGGTCGTCTTGTGGGACTCCTCACTATGTATGTGTTGGGGTGGGGCTGTCCTAACTCTATTTTGTGACCCCTTTCCTCCTACTGGGTTATCTCCTCCACTCTTGATAGAAGGGAGATACCTAGTCTGCTTGTAACTTAATATTCCATGCTTAGCCTATTTCCCTGGGAGGTCTGCACTTTTCTGAAAGGAAAGGAGGAGTTGATGGGGTTGGGGGCACTGAGAGGGCAGGAGAGAGGGAAACTGTGGTCAGGGTATAATTTATGAGAAAAGAATTTTTAAAAGAAAAGAAAAACGAAAGGAATACGTGCTCTTAACAACTCAGCAGTTCTCCAGTCCCTTTAAACCCATTCTCAATGTAGAATATCTACATGGGATCCTCCATCTGCCAGACATGTTCTTCTTTAAGAGAGACAAATAATTTCTTCTCCTCATAGCTGGTATTTGCTGGTTCACCCTTATTCATGTTATCAAATAAATACCTGTGTGTGTGTGTGTTTATACAAATGCATGTATACAAAATATTTGTTAATTAAAAACAAAATAATTACAAAAATATATTTTATTTTGATCTGTGATACCAGATTCATTGACGGAGTCATCACTTTAGATGAACAGAATACTATATTGGTAATAAATTATATTTGCTTTTAAAGGCTCATTTCCACGAGCAATCAGAACATCAGATCCTTTGCTTAAAAATCAATTAAAAATGATTTTCTATAGTTATAATGAATCAAGATGAAGTTCTAAACTTGTATACTTTACATAATAGCCAAGTTCTAGAGTTACTTTCCTGTTAATTAAGACAACACAGAAATCACATCTCACAAAAATATTTTTTAAAAATGTCCCCAGTTTTGTGGAATTACAATTCCAATTCTTTCCTGTCAGGCCCTAAGTGGCACAGCAATTGAGGTTCAATTTAGCAAGTTCCTTGTTCCACTTCACCGTTTTCAACACAAAGTTACCACACTAGTATTTCTCTAACTCAGAAGTCAAATTGAAAGAGAATTTAGAAAACAGTAAGAAACACCTTGAGCTAAGTATAATGAGGATTGGCTGAGGACCCTGAGTGTAGCTTGAAATCAGTCTCTTATTTAATCATATTCAAAGGAAAAGATAACAGTATTTTATTGAAAATCTAAATTATTAACAGTTTTAAAAAATTTACAGGAGAGGCAGCTGCTCAGGAAAATGCAAAACTCTCTGTGTTTAATATTATTAATAGTTCATATTCTCTCTTGTGAATAGTTTCTCCTGAGTTTCAGAGATTTTTTGATACAAAAGTTCTGAAAACAAACTTTACAAAAATATTAAAGTAATAACAAAGTGATCTACTTTTATAGCCTGATTAGCCACTTGCCAAACTTACAGTTTTTAATACAGAATCAAATTATTTGCTAAGTTTATCAGAAACTAATACAAGCTAAAGAATATTCTGTAACATGTGGGTCTTTTAACTAATTAGAAATTAGAATTCTGTTGCTTTATGCGTAGCTCAAGCCCTTTGCCTGCTTAGCTAAATTAAGGTTTACTTAAATTTAGTACATGGTGGTTAACACCAATTGTTAGTTGAACTAAATCTGGCATCAACTAGGAGAAAAACCTCTGTGAATAGTGCTAAGAGATTTATCTAGATCAGATTTATCTCTGAGCAAAGTTATCAGATTTTATTTAGACTAGGTCAGTTGAGGTGGGAAGATCCTCCCTTAATGAGAATGGTATAATTCCACAAGCTTCTCCCAAAATGTAAATAGAAAAAAAATGAGATGAGCACTGTCATTCATTTTTTTTTTTTTTCTGTTTCCTGCCTACAGATATACTGTGACTAGTGCCTGAAGATACTGCCACTGCCTGACGTGAAAACTGTACCTTCAAACTGTGAGCAGATATAAACCTTTCCTTTCTTCTTATACTCAAGTATTTTGTCTCAGCAATGAGAAGAAGTAACATATAACTATTTGGGTATTATTTGTGTCTGTATTTATAATATGGATTTTACATGTGTTTACAAGGTTCTCTCTCTCTCTCTCTCTCTCTCTCTCTCTCTGTGTGTGTGTGTGTGTGTGTGTGTGTGTGTGTGTGTGTTTGGTGTTTCTCTCCCTCTGTATGCATGTGTGTATTCATACATCATGCCATAGTTCATGTATGGAGGTCAGAGGATGACTTTGTTGAGTACACTATTTTCTTCATTTACATGGGTTCCGAACTTTAAACTCCAGTCTTCAGTCTTTTGCAAAAAGCACTTTTACCCACTAACATGTCTTTCAGGACCAATATTCATGTTATAATTGCCAGAGCTAATAGTTCCAGCAGGTATTATTAGATTAATTATTAAAGGTGAATAAGGAATCACTTGAAACACTCATAATTCAGAGCATGCTAACCATTGTTGTGATTGGTGAGCTTTCATACTTGTGATACCCAAGGCTTTCAATTGGCTACAAGAAAGCCTTTGCCTTATTTGGGCTTACTGTGGTGAATTATCTGACAAACTATGCATAAGCTGAGCATTTGGCTTCCTGTGACTGAATGAATCTCCCCATCATTATCTGCACAACTGTATGCCATGATTCAGTGCTATATTTCAGTTTTTTTCCATACTAATAAGGTTGTGTTTCCAAAGGAGCTTAAGATAAAGGGACTCTTAGGTACTATTGGTCTTTGGCTTGCTTCTGAACTTGTTATGGAATATTATTCCTCCAGTTACCTGACAACTCCAACATTTCACCTTATCCCATAAAGTCTCTAGTTTGGATTACTTTAATGTAAAATGTATAGTCTTCTCTATACAGCTGCCCTCTCAAGTTAATTGCTCCTGCAACCTAATCTTATTTTACCTTTATTTACAATTTATCCCTAGGCTCATTTTGTATGTTTGTCGTTGGCTTTAGTATAAAGTTACTTTGTAATCTTTTATGCACTTACAGGATCACAGAGTTCTGACCCACAAAGTAGGCAAAAGAGGATTCTGTATCAAGTCAGCAATTTTCCATATTTCTACTCAAAACTTCAATGTTCTTTTTTACTATTAGACAACTATTTTATCTCATGAGACTACTGGAGAAGTACAGACAACAGATCATGGAATCTTCAAAACCCTTTCAAAGCAGAGATGTAATGTTGCCTATCTTTAAGTTGTGAGATTTTCTAGTTGATTGTGTCAGATTTTAGATTGTCTTAATATTTTCACCTTCATAGTTTGATTACATTTGTAGAAAAAATTCACAAAATCATGGAATTTACTTTATTTTAAAACCAAAGTGGTATCTAGTACCTTCAGTATGAAGTATACTGAAAATTTTTATTTTTGGTGCAATAAATAGTTAAATGAATTAGAAAGGATACTGATTATAATAATAACTCTGAATACTTATGTCAAGGATAAAGTAATATAAGAAACTTTGTAACATGTTCCCCCAAAATTAGTCACTCTTTATCATAATAATTATCAAATGTCCCTGATGTAGTTAAAAAGCAGTGTTGAATATTTTTGAGCATCAGTTATTATTTAAGCCCCTTTTGTACATTATCTCCTTTATTCTTCACAATACTCTTGTAAAACAGTCATTGAGATGTCACTGTTTTGGAGAAAAGAAAGGTAAAACACGTGAAGAATATGTTACCATGTGTGTCAGATCGCATAGTGATTAACTGTATGCCTGTATTAGAAGCCAAGTATGGTGGTGAATACCAGCACATAAAAGACTGAAACAACCAAAATGTGGGTTTGAAGTCATGTAGCCTTTAACACACAAGTATTCTGGCATTTGGACCTGTTCTCAACAAAGAGAATCAATGAAAAGTTTATGTTCAGACAGAAATAGTGTAATACAATGTTGCAACACAGATCATGAAATGTCATTGAGTCTATCTTGTGTTGCTCATCAACTACCAGGCATGGAGGGCCCTAGGGTGGGAAAATAGATAATATCTAGGTAAACAGGGAGGGGATAGAAAGGAGGGGATGGAGGATGGGAACAGGCAGGACCAAGAAGATGAGCATAGCAGAAAGTTGGTAGGAGTCGTTTTATTGTTATGTTCATTTGGCACAACAGATGGCAGTAGTATTTGGTTTCCCCTACTTCCTTGGCTACCTAGTCTCAGGTTCTATGAGAGATATACACAGACCTAGACACTAAGTCTTCTATCTATGATGATGATTTGTCTGCTAGGTGGGCTAGTACAGTAGTGACACAAAGCTTGTAGGAATAGCAATCAATATCTGATTAGATTTAAGGCCCACTACAGGAGACAAAATAACTTTTCGCAGAATTTATTTATTTTTTTATTTTATTCTTTGTGTGTGTGTGTGTGTGTGTGTGTGTGTGTGTGTGTGTAGATCTGTGTTTGCACAAACGTGTGTGGGCTCTCAAGGAAGTAAAAAGAGTACACATTCTATCATAAGACTTATAAGAGTTAGGGAGCTACTCCTCAAGGTTAGCACTGGGAATCCAATCGCAGTCCTCTGAAAAGGCAGTTTTAATAGCCGAGTCCTTTCTCTAGCTGTAAACATAAAATATGAGCTACTGAATATAAGTAACATTAAATATCTGTTGATTGTAAAATAGTTGGAGACTTTAGTTAATTTACATTTATCCCTACTGTCCTTTTCTCAAATGTTTTAGCAAAGACCTCAGTGGACACTATATATTCTTGTAGGATACTCTTTTCCTTCCTGTGCTTCATTTCTCCCATGGTAATTTGTTATTGGCGCAGTCCTCTGAATTTGTCTGGGACTTCTTCACCAAAGATCCAGCCATATTCACTATATTCCTGATCCTTAGAAGGCCTTTTTAATTCATATCTATATCTTGGTAATGCTTCTGTAGAGAACAAAACACATTTCTAGTGATCTAACATAAGCATGTCTGCAGTAATTGAGAGGTTTATTTGAGGACTTTCCTGAAGAGATGATGTCTCATGCCCCTACGGTTTCTAGTAAACTATTTTGAAGTGTTAGCAAGACGCAACTGGCTCCTGGAAACTAGCTAATTCCTTCAGTCCCATCTGGTAAACAGAGCTCAAGATTCTTCTGCTATATATCCCAAATTTTAATTAAAGGTTTTATTTTTCCTTTGGGGTTTTGACCTCATTGTGGGTGAGAAATACATTTCCAGAACTTCTCAACGGGGATTTTCATTAGCATCTGTGCATGTTTCTTGTCCTCTGCCTTTGTCTGAAAAACCTGAATTATTCTATTGTAAGAAAAACTTGACTTTTGGCTCAACCTTTTGAAGGTCAAAACCCCAATCTCTTTTATCTCTGTATTCCCATACAACAAGTGTCTATCAAGATGTTTCCTAGACAGTTTACTCTAAATTTCTAATATAGGCTATACCAGTTCACCACATATTGAGAGTAGCTAATTCAAAATTAGTGAATGCTCTCCAATATATAGAATATTACAATAATAAATAAAATTAGCCTTTACTCTTTTATGAAGAAAAGTTTATAAAACTCTTCGAAGGGTGGAATTTATACCAAGGATACATAAAGTTGATAGAGGTAGAACTGTTCTGATACAGACACAGAAGATTTCACCCCAACTGTTCTGTCTGCTTTCTCTGCTTGTTGGGACGGCGAATTATTCTAAGTTCCTTGGGAGACAGCTTAAAAAGGCAGCTTTCAAGAATACTTCTGTGTTCCTTCAATTTCCATTATGATCACATCTGACTCTGAAGTGTTTTTAATTCATTTAGATATAGGGTTACAGAGAAACGAAAAGAGCTGCCCTATGCTGTGACAACAAACCACAGCTTACATGACCAACCCCAATTGTCTACAACTATTGCATGAGTGGCTTCATATATACATTTCCCCTTAATATTATTTTTTAACTGTAACAGTGTTCAGCTTTCTGTACTGCCCTGTCCTTGAGTTTCTGACATGATCCTCAGTCAGCTGCAAATGACTGAGAACACCACCTGTGCACATTCACTACATTCCCTTTTAAAAGGGCCCTGCTCACCCCATCTCTCTCTCTCTCTCTGTCTCTCTCTCTCTCCCCCCCTCTCTCCCTCTCTCTGTCTGTTCCATTCTCTCTCCTCTATTTCCTCTCTCTGCCCCTTTTTCCTCTCTTCTCTCTCCTGCTGCTCTTGTCTCTGGAGGAAAGTCTCCGCCCCCCTTCCCTTTCCTCTTCTTATGATCCCCTTTCCTAATAAAAAAAAAATCCCTGTGCTTGAACCCTGTAGGATGGTGTCTTTCTATCATGCACTGCTTTCTTAAATTAGAACATATGGAACCACATCTTAAAGTGTTTCAAACATGCATTTTGTCTGGAGAACATTTCTATAACATCTCAATACACAATGACAATAAGTTTTAAAAGACTTTTTCCACATGCTTTCCTCTCCTCCTCTTCTCTTTCTCCAGTTCCTTCTCCACTCACTGGCATGGGACTAGGAAGATTGAGTCAGGGGAGGAGTAGACAAGAAGAAAGATAGAGAGGTAGAGATAGATAGATAGAGAGAGACCATAAAAGAGGGAGCCATTATAGGTTTGAAGAGAAAACTAACTCTAGAGAAATGTCCAGAGACCTACAAGACTGACCCCAACTAACAATTTGAGCAACAGTGGAAAGGCTACCACAAATGTCATTCCCTGATAATGAGATTAATGACTAACTTATCCACCATCATAGAGCCCTGATCTAGTAGCTGATAGAAACAGAAGCAGACTCACACAGCTGAACACTGAGCTGAACTGGAACCCAGATGCAGAAAGGGAGAGTGATAAGAAAATAGGCACAAGACCAGGCTACTGAAGCCCACAGAGACAGCTGACCTGAACAAGGGGGAGCTAATGGGCCCACAGACTGATAGCTGGAAAAAGAGCATTGGACTGACTCAGACCCCCTGAACATCGATCTCAGCTAGAAGGACTGAGCAGTCTAAGGGACTTCTGACAGTGAAACCAGGATGCATCCCTGGTGCACAAAAAGGACTTTGGGAGCACATTCCCCATGGAGGGATACTCCCTTAACCTAGAGACAGGAGGGAGGGCCTAGTCCCTACTCCAAATGACTTCACAGATTTTGTTGACCCCTCCTGGAAGTCACCACCCTTCCTGTGGAGTGTTGGGGGGAATGGGATAGCAGAGTGGTCGGGGGGTCATGGGAGGAAGAAAGAGAGGGAGAGAGGAAGGAAGAAGAGGGAACTGGGATCAATATGTAAAATAGGAAGAAAACTAAATAAATAAAATATAATAAAAAGACTTATTCCTTAACTGGAAAGAACAGTTTTGTCATCATGAGATATTCTTATTAAAAAAAAAAAACTCAAACCTCCAACATCCAGGTTGTTCCATAGTTATGACTACTACCAGTGAGGAGACGAGACTGCTCATAAAATGAAATTCCTGAAATCCAAATTTCATTGAGGCTTTGCATTGTGATTGATGTGAGATTCTTGTAATACTTTACCATGAAAAATTACTGTTTACATTGTAGAGTTGTATCTTGGACAGAACCCTTTCAAATAGATAGGGTGTGCATTAATATTCAAATCTGGAAGATAATGAAATTACATCCGAAGAGTTTAAGTGACATTTTAAAATGCATTCAGTACTCCAGAGATAAAACACAGGGCACCTGAATCTAGCATCCTTTCTTTCAACTAAAGCTTCTGCCAATTAAGTCTTACAAAGTCAGCTAATGTAGGAACTTTGAAGGTCAATAGGGAGGATGTGATTAAGTATAATTTCAAATGGTCCATTTAAGGGAAAGAATGTTTTCTTACTTTTTTGGAAACAAGACCAGATAATTAATTGGGACTGGGAAGAATGAGCATTAGGATAGAACACTGACTTCATTAATAACTTCAATTCAAATATTAGAAATAATTCCCATGAACAAAGGCTTTTGAGAGTACCAGACAAAAAGTAATACATCTGCTCAGTGATTTTTTCCCCAAGATTAAAGCAAAATTCTTATGTATTAATTTCATTTCACTAATACTTGTTTAATGTCTACAGGAGACAGAATACTACCTTCTGTAGTTTAAAGATATAAAGAAAAAAACTATTCCCCTGTGACAAACAGTGCTAAAAGTAACTAAATCCCTTATCTTATACTTGCCCTCCACTGCATGGCTAGAGTTCAGATGCTTTCCTTAACTGTCATAAATCTACTCTCTCCATGGCTGAAATGGCTTGTACTGATTGTTCCTTAGGCAGGATCGAAAATCACCTTGAAGATAAATCTTAGGGCAAGTCTGTGAGGGAATTTGCATATCAGCTTAATTAAGGTAAAAGACCCACCCAAATGTGGATGGCATCATGCCACCGACTCTGGTTCTGAACCTTCTAAAATGATGAAAGCAAGTGAAGCCAAAGCTCTAGAATGCATATTTCTCTCTCTCTCTCTCTCTCTCTCTCTCTCTCTCTCTCTCTCTCTCTCTCTCTCTCTCTCTCTCTCTCTCTGCTTCTCTGCTGAAGATGCAACAAGGCGAGTTGAGTCCAGCTACTTCCACCATACTTTCCCTGTTAAATGGGCTTCTCTATTGAACTGAGGGTGAAATTAAACTCTTTGATCCTTGAGTTGCTTCTTCTTCTTCTTCTTTTTTTTTTTTTTTTTTTTCCTGGTGTTTTGTCACTTGCAGGAGGAAAGTACCTAAAACAAATAATGAGAGTGAGATTCTAGTAGGCATTCAAATCAGTTCTGACTGATTTGTTTTTTTGTTTTTTTTTTTTGTTTTTGTTTTTTTTTTTTGTAGTTGTAATTGTTTTTTGTTGTTGTTTTCTTTTGTTTTGTGTTTTTCGTTGTTGGTGGTGATGGGTTGTGATGGTTTTTTGTTGTTGTTGTTTTGTTTTGTTTTTGCCTGTAATTGAGGAGATTCCCAGAACATTGAGACCTTCTGTGTTGAATTCAGGATCTACCCCGACAATCTGATTTCCATTAAGCATTCTAAGTGAAAATGGCATTGTATCTTCTCATTTACAGCTTTGATGATTCGCTCCCTATATAAAATCATGTAGCACCTCTGTTTTTGATTATGTATTTTATAGCTGATAGGCATAGAAATGAATACCGTGACCTTAACATCCATACATTTTCAAAGTCAAATCCTGGCAGTCTAGTCTAGACCCCTGCAGAGTGGAGCTCTGTTCTGATGTATGAAGAGCTCAGCTATAAAATCCCCTCCCCATATCTGCTTTTTAAGGATGGGAGTAAGGAAGGAGGAGTGGATGCAAGGGGCTGGATAGGACCTGTGGGGAAGGAACAGAAGGAGAGGAAGGAAGGTTACTATTGTCTCTATGGAAAATAAATTTTAAAAAGTCACTATCTTTCATGAGTCCATATTATCACTATCTTTTCAGAAAACACAAATTTTCCTTTAAATTTAAGTATGGATACTTAAAATATTAGAGAAATTAAAACAATAATTTATAAAATGATAATTAAAATAGACCCAAATTGAAGTTTGGATTTAGTAATACTTAAAATTCAAATGGAACTATTTTTCATCTTATGTTTAATATATGTTTGAAGGGCATTTCTAGAGATGTGATTGCTTAAGAAACATGTAATGATTATGGTTAATGATTCCTCTTTAATTCCAGGTAAGTGAGACTACATTGTGAAGTATATTTATCTATTGATTTTTCTTTAATAAGGGCTAATGAAAGGAAACAGATGTTTAAAAGCTTCTCTCTGAAAAGGTATGTAATTTAATTCTTAAAGCAAAAGCACCTTCAGGAAAAAAAAAACAATGACAAAGAAAGAATTTTGATTTAAGTAAGTACGAGGTTCACAAACTGTTCATGGTATCCTGCGGTTATTTTACTGCACAAATGAAAGTTTTATTGGTTTAAAATGTCATTCATTGTGCAGAATTATTTCAGCAAACTAGGTAATTATTTTGTCAGTTCTATTTATTTTTCTTAATGGTACCCATCCCTCTCATGGCAAGAACTGTGTATTCTAATATTACTTGTCTCATAAAGCATAAGAAATGACTGGATGTGCTGGGTACCAAAATATCTGGTAGTGATCACAAAGACTGAGAAACTCATTTAAGTTATTGTCATTGCCATACTACCTTGATTTATTTAAAAAAAAAAAACCCATGTATACTGCCAGTGAAATACTTAATATCTCTTCTATGATTAAATATAGTAGCACTTGTTTTTCTTATTTCATTAGAAGACATTTCATAGGTATACATCACCCAAAATTTTCAAAGATAAAAATTATTTCAGGTGATCTTCAAATTATTCAAAAATCCATTAAAGCTAATCAACTATAATAGTGTACAGTTACTGTAAGATATACTTATCAAAATTTAATTTTAAAAGTTGATGTCTTTCAGATGGTAACATACCGGTAGTTGATTTTCATTGTCAAGCTTCAGATATGAATACTTTCCAAATAACGAGGTAATGCCCAAGTTTTTATGTTTAAATGTCTTCTAGAAAAACAAAAATAACCTAAAAGAATAATCTGTAAACAAAAGGAAATGCAACAATGTATGTATGGTAGACAGTGAAGACTTTCAGGAAAAATCAAATGTCATTCCGTGCACATTCTTATATAACATGGTCTAAATGGAAACTCTCATTTAAAAAATCAACTTTATAAAGTAGCAGGTCCTTCAAAAGTAATTTTTTTCAAGATACACCTGTAAAAATTATATATTTGACTGGCTATTCCTTGGCAGTGAAGCCAAGTTTTTGCATCACTCCTGCCCACACATCTTCTCTGAACTGATTATACACACAGATACACACCACAGTATATCAGAACATAAATAATGTAGCAAAATGTTTGAACAATTTCTACCCCTAGAAATTATTTAAGAGGCCGAGGCCAAAAATAAGGAGAGAACACTGAGGAATGTGCAGGTTTAAATTTTTAATATGTGGGACCTAACTTGAGAAAATTCTCAAAAGGATATCCAATATAATGATAAAAAATGTTTTAAAATGACATTTTTTCATATGTTAAGTATAAAAAATCATTTAGATTAAGACAGTGACAACTAATTTCTTGTGAACTGACAATATAAAGTCATAAATTCTATAATAGTCAATAAATCTTATATAAGGAAAGAGAAAATTACAAAGCATGACATTATATTAACTGGAAATCATCATCTTTATGTAAGTAAATGATATTTAGAATATGGAATTGAGACTAACTAACCAAAAGAAATACACCACACTTGTAGAGAGACACTGGCTAGAATTTCTTGCATATACTTAAGACAAATATAAGACTGAACAAAACAATGTGAGCAAAAATAAGTTGTATTCATTTTACTCTGTGATAGATGATAACTTGGTAGGATTTTGAATCTCCATGGAAACATGTATGTGGGAAAACTCAGGCTAAATAAGAAGGGAACCTCAAACTGAGTAAGAAGAGAATTTGGAATTGTCTCTCAGCGCTTCCTGACTGTGGATGTCACATGACCAGCCACCTTTAGCTTCTGCTCTCAGAACATCCCTGCTGCAGCAGACTCTGTCTAGGACCTTAAGTCCTCAATAAACTATCCCTATTCCTCCCTGAATTCACTTTGTGAGATTCCCAAAAATAGTGTGGGAAAAGATGGAGGCTTTACATCACATCATACATATTCAAGTCCAAGCCCTCATTCATTATTATCTTAATATAAAATTTCTATATATGAAAAATTATTATTTCTATATTGGCAACATTCACACAAAGCTGTTAATTGCAGGAAAATTCTTCCTTTTAAGCTGATGAGAGGCAACAATGTGATTCCCTGGTATTTATGGGATTCCTTTCCTTTCCCATAAACCTCCAGGTTCACTGTCTTTCTACTGTACCTTAGTTATTAGTAGCTAAACTTCATCATAAGCTGTGGCTAATAGAGTTCACTTGGACTGCCTCTATTGTGTTAAATTTTATCCTATACAAATGGAAATGCAAGAAAATTACAAGTAAAACTTATATAGCATCGTTGAAGGGTTGACATATGAAATATATGCACACGATTATTATTAAGCAATGTGAACACACATTTTCTTCCTTAACATTGTAACATATTTGCTACAGAAATACGTTTTGTATTTTTCTTTGTTTTTTAATACAAGATATTACCCGGAATTTTTTGTCAAACAAGAAATGTTTCTAGAAATCCTAAAAGTCTGTAATACACATAGAGTAAATTTTATTTTTTCTTCATTAATCAGGAAAATATCCTCAAATTTACCATAATTTATAAAAATGAAACATTCTTTTTTTAGTTGTCTCCTTTTAAATGTTTTCTCTTATTTTACATACTGATCCCAGTTCCCTCTCTCCCACCCTCCCACCTACCCCCACTCCACAGGAAGGGTAGTGTCTTTCAAGAGGGGTCAACAAACTCTGTTAAGTCATTTGGAGAAGGGACTAGGACCTCCCTCCTGCCTCTAGGTTAAGGGAGTATCCCTCCCTCCATGGGGAATGTTGTGTTCCCAAAGTCCTTTTGTGCACCAGGGATACATCCTGGTTTCACTGTCAGAGGTCCCTTAGACTTCCCAGGCCTTGTAACTGAGACCCATGTTCAGGGGGTCTGAGTCATTTCGATGCTGGTTTCCCAGCTATCAGTCTGGGGGCCCATTAGCTCCCCCTTGTTCAGGTCAGCTGTCTCTGTGGGTTTCTGTAACCTGGTCTTGTCCTCCCTCCCTATATTTGGATTCCAGTTTGGCTCAGTAAAACAAAACATGCTTGAGGCCTTTGATACATAGGAGCTAATTTAACTCATATGTTTAACTTTTATCATCAAGTGGAGCTAAATATTTAAACCTATTATTGTAGTGCTAAATGGACTGAATGTCAGACTTCTCTCTAAATATTTCTATCAATTTCCATAAATTGTTACTGTTCTCTGCCTGTCTGCAGTTTATGACCATTGACTCATCACTGCACTAAGTGATGAGAATAGATGACTGTTTGGAAGTCACCCTGGAATGGGACCTATAGAATATCCCTTAAAGGCTCCAAGAAAATCAAAGATTGAACAGAGAGTGACATAATATTGTCTTCTGGACATAGATGGTTCTTATACAGTAAACCTCCCAGCCACACAGCAGTTACTTTCTGACAAGAACTGACAATACTGGAACCATCAACATTCCATAATGGATACAAAAAGTACTCAAAAGATGTTCCACACCTCCTAGACAGCCATAGGCAATTGAGGCTCTCAGGGACCAGGGGGAAACTTATTACTCAGTGGTATAGCCACTGTTACATTGCTTTCATTAAGTCAATAAACTCTCATTGATACTCATTTGAGAAAATTCACTTAAATGCTATTCAATTCAATAAAATGGCACACAGAAACACACACACATACACACACAACATGGATCTTAGGAGGGACATTTAAGAAGGATTTTGGTAGATACACACTGGGTCTAATGAAGTGATACTATAATCAAATAATATTTAATGTAGATAAAGTTGTGAAAGGTTAAGTAAATTTAACTCCTTTTAAAGGCTATATTCAAGCTGCAACCACAAAATATTTTAACACCATGGCTTGGGGCAGCAAGCAATTATCATTGCTAAATAATTATTTGTAGGTAACAAAACACTGTATTTTAGCTCACTTTTATTACTTTAACCTGTATCCTCTTTAATAAAATAGAACAATTACTCAATATTTGTAATTTCACTATATTGAATTAAATACTTTTGCTAAGTAAGTCCAAACTTGGTGCTGTACTGTAAGTGATGTTTTTGCAGCTTTCCTATCTTTCTCATTTACTTCAAATCTGTATGTAATTTAAACAGTACTTCAAAGACACCCATTTTCTTTTTATTTCTAAAAAATAATTAAGAATAGTTCCAAGTAGGGAGCTGAGAATTATACGCAGACCCCTGTAAATGAAAACTATCTGTAGATTAAGATTCCAATTGACCATAATTGGAGACAAATAGAAGACAAATATCTAAATGCTGTTAATAATACACACACACACACACACACACACACACACACACACACGTGTGTGTGTGTGAATATGTGAAACAGAATATATATATATATACACACATATATTTACCACTTATATTGTCTTACCATATTATTATACACAGGCACTCATAGAACTGAGTTTGTAGTCTAGACTGGTCTCAAATCCCTTTGTCTATTTGTGGCCATATCCACAGTGTAGAACATACACATTTTTGCATTTGGATAATTAGCTATATGTTGAAATACCTCAAATAATAATCAGTAGTGAATAAAAGTAATAAACACATATCACATAAAGCCTAATTATCTATTAAATGAAAATTTCCATTCACCAATTTTATTGATAAATTTTAAGAAAATTGACATTCTCTCTAATAAATTTTATAAAGCAGACAATATTAATATTTTTGCTGCAACTCAATGAAAACAGTAGTAAAATATCTAAGAGTCTAAATAATTTGAATTTCTGGAAGCATATAAAGATAAAATGAAATCAAGCCTTGAGTTGAGATTTTTTTTTTCAACTATTGTTCAAACTTTATGGACTATCATCCATAACTCACCTTTTGCCCATAAACTTCTATTTCAAAATAGCATTCCTATTCCAAACTCCAGGATGTTCAACCAGTTGCATATACAGAAGTCATTCTATAGTTTATGGATCCTCTAAGAAGTTATCATATTGCAAACTGTTTTCCTAGCTTTCCCAAGAAAAACAGCAGTTTTTGCATGGGATATACATTTATTTCTTTCCCTAATAATAGTCGTTGATCACCAACAATTGGTCTCTAAGGGCTACATACTCAAGACAGTTGTGAGATAAATAGGGAAATGAGACAAGGCCAAAATGACAGATATGCTTGATACCACACAGACAAAATATCTGGCATAATGTGCAAATATTGAATGAAACAATGCCTCAGATAGGTGAGCTATGAGAGATGGAATGTCACTCCAAGAGCACAATGAAGAAAATTCTGTATTGTATCATTTAACCTTGGGTACCATGTAGTAACTTTAATTTCATCCTTACTGTGGAAATAAGTTTTCAAGCATCACTACATGACTCAAAAGACTCTGCACATGTTTTTCTACCACTGTACTCATGGACAATTTTATTGATCTCTCTGATCTCCATGAAAGATGGATAAAGTAATTATTTATGTATAGTTGTGAGAATAAAATAGTCCAATTCAAATAAAATGTTCAAAAGTGCGCCTGACTCAAATTAAGCTCTTGATAAATATTTGTGTTGGTCTTAGCCATAAAACTTAAGGTTTGTTTGAATTCATGAGCATTGTTTTATGTGCGTGATTCAAAGAAGTTAATAAAATATCAAATTGAAGATATGATATTAAAGGGAGTCTTTAAACAAAAATATCAGTGATATATATATTTCTGGTTTCTCTGTAGAATTCTTGTTGACCATTAAAATCATGATGTAATATGCTGACTTACGTTGTATTCTGCTCCACTTGAACAGCTTTAGAGTTCTAGATATAAGAAATACTGTAGGTGAATTGACCAGGCAAGCCTTGAATTCACAGAGATGCACCTGCTCACCTGCCTCCCAAGTGCTGGAATTAAGGTGTGTGCCAAGACTGCCCAGCTTGCTTTTTAGTTTTTTAGAGATTTTGAAAAGTTACATTAGGCTGCTCTAGTTTCTCAGAATACATGCATATGAAATATAAGGTATAGAAAAACTATCCTTTTTTTCCTAAAAGATATGAATAAACTACACAGGACATCAATATACATCTACTCCTTGTGGAATCTGTTAGTTGTGGATAAGTTCGATGGAGAACTTAGCTTGGATATTTTTTAAAGCTATTGAGAAGTTTCTGATTTGTGTCACTGGCTGAAAATTGACCTATATGACTTGCTTAAAACCCACTGAGCTCTTATTATAAGCCACTATTAGAAATATCCTGAGCTATTTTTGCTTTCATTATGTACACATGCACTTCATAGACGATCCCTATTACTCTGCTTCCTATGACTTCCACTTTCAAAAGAACCAGCGAGAAACTTTTTTCCCTTTTTTATTTTGCATGCCATTATTTTGACATTCTGTAGCTACAGTTTGAAAAACTATAAATGGATGTCAGAAAGGCTACAAATAACCATTTGTATTTTGTTTACAAGGAAAGCTGTTTGGAAGAAAAAAAAACATTTCATATTTGAAATGTACCATTAGAAAAGGGTGGGTTTTAATGTGTCAGAAATGAATTTTAAAGACAGTGTGGGGGTGTGTATTGCTTCGGAGGTAACATTAATTAGAGAGCACTTTCCAGTTATGTTGGTAAAACAGTTGGTCACCACAGAGATGCAATCATAGAATTCTCTTGTATTTGACACTACAGTGATGTAAGTGTACTTTTAGAACTGTCAAAATATGTTAAGTACCCAAAACCACCAAGCAACTCTTTCATGTGTTAAATAAAAACAATTAATGTTTTTTGATCAAAACCAGTCTAGCAGTGTGCCGAAGTGGTTCAGTTAGTATGGAAACCATCTGAAAGCTTGTGTTCAGAATTAACAACCTATAAATATCCTTTTTTAAGAAATTTTCAAATGCTAGCTATAAATAAATGCCTTCTATAAAATTTATTTCATGAAGGAATGTGTGGGAAGCTTACTGTTTTTTTTTTTTTTGTTTTGTTTTGTTTGAATTATTTTTTATTCTTTACCAAAATAATGTTTTGCTTCCTTGATTAAGGATAGCCAATTTACATTTTGTGTTTGAAATTTACAATGAAGACACTGCAAATATGCATACTGAGTTAACTGTGGTAAAATATGATAAAGCATTTGTAATAGTTGAGAAAAGTACATCCCAGTTCATTAATAATATTTTCATTTAATTGTATAATTCCTCATAACTTCAAAAGATCTTCCATTTTTCTGGTCTTACAAATATCTTAATATTTAAATGTTTTATTCCACTTCCCTGGTACTTAGAGTTAGTTCTTATATTGATCACTTAATTTTTAAGTATATAATAAAAAGTATTTATATTTTTATTAAGCTTCTGTAAAATTTGATTATTTATGTTTTGTGTATGATAAAAATAAAAGTTTAAGATTCAAAAGGGCATTTCTATTTGATTTGATTAACATATTTGAAAACCTATTTGACTGTGAAATTTCGATCCTAAGTACAGGCACTGGTTGGAAGTGATAGAAAGCAAAGGCATGAGGTTTACTTGGAACTTATGTCCTTGTCTCTTTGAAGTAAGGACACTAAAAAGGTCATCATAGGACTGTGCAGGGAGAAGGCAATGAGAACCCAATTGTGAAAGAACAGGCTTAAATCTTGATGTATCATGAATTTTCAACATTTGTGAAGAGAAGATTGTTCCATTAAGCAATCATTGTACATGTAACTCAATTACAGGCAGTAGTTGAATAGCAGGGTGTGAGTGTAACTCAAGCTTTCAAAATTAACACACATGTCCTGTTCAGAAGCTGAAACAAACTTACAAAAAAAGAAATAAACAAACAAACAAAAAAAAAAAAAAACAGTACTACCTTAAAAATCCAAGAAATCGCATAGACCTACAGAAAATCGCTTATCAACTTGTAGGAAATGGGTTATAAACAAGGTCCAATAGAATAGTTCTTTACAAAACTGGAGTACTGAGCAGCTAAAGTTCAGATGCATTTTAAGAAACAAATGTACACACTAAAAACTCCGCATTATACTTAGAAATCAGTATAGGGAATGTGTCTACTTTCAGGACACCTGCCGAAGAGAGTCTGTAAGGGCTTGAGGGGTGGCCCGTTCATGAAAGTGCTTGAATTAAAAAATGGTGGGCTGGTTAGTCTTGACAAAATTGAGTGAAGGCCACACACAGTGGCTACAGTGGGTACATAACTGTAATCTCGGCAGTTGTGTGTGTGTGTGTGTGTGTGTGTGTGTGTTTATAGAATTGATCCCTGGAGCTTGATAGCCAGTCAGTCTAATTGACTAGGTGAGTCCATGGCAGTGTGAGAAACCCTGTGTCGAAACAGCAAAGTGACAACAAAGTAAAAAGAAAAGAAAGACACTAGCTGATTTTGATATCTGGCATCCACGCACATACACACACATACATGCACCTCTGCACATACAAATACTGCTCCACACACAATGTTCAAATGTACCAGGTAGAAACGACGGGCAAGCTTGTATTAAGACAAAATGTATAATACTTCGGTAAGGTCCTGACCCAGGTGCCCTTGTATTTTCCCTGCTCAGTAAGTGTTCAACCTTTACCAGTTAAGCAAGTCACTCCAGCAATCTCTTTGATGCTGTCATATATAATCACAGGAAAATATGGTTTTAAAGTTAATCCCCATTGTTAGTGGGTGTTCTTTTTCCTATTCCCAGAAAATAAATTTCTTTTTAATTCAAATATTTCTGATTTTTCTGTTAAAACTGGCCAGCACACTCTATGTGTATTTCTGAGTATGTGGACGGTGAAAAAAAATGTATGAGCTAGTGAGAAAAAAAGTGTGTGTGTGTGTGTGTGTGTGTGTGTGTGAGAGAGAGAGAGAGAGAGAGAGAGAGAGAGAGAGAGAGAGAGAGAGAGAGAGAGAGAGAGAGTGTGGTGTTAATGAGTATAATGGAGAGAAAGAGAGACAGGGAGGCAGAGACAGAGAGCAGTCTGAGACAGGCGGGTCACTTAGTTCCCCTGCCTCTAATTTCATCACTTCAAGGGGCGATAACCCCGCAGTCCATTTGCCACTTCTGAGATGAGGACACTTAGTAAGTTTAGAATTCCTTTTCAATTTCTGATTACTTCTACTTTAAAAACAGCAAGTCTTTGTGTTATATCCAAAATTTTCTTTCTGCAGTATTTCACAGTTGCAAGTACAGATTTTTTGTATGATAACACTCTATTTCAGGATTCATTTCATGTGTTCCTCACACACATCAGAAATATTTTTCCTGTATTAGTCACATTCCTTTCACCATAGTTCAATGCCATGAAATCACACAGTTTATTAAATACTGAAACCATTTCAAGGACAATGCTGCTGAAAGGTTTAACTTTTTTCATTTAAATATTACCTAAAAATGTCCTAATATCAAATCTGTGGCCTTCATTTGTGACTCCTGGTATCCCATGTTAAAAGTGATTGTGTGTCTATAAAGACAACACTGTGAAGCAGAGGCAGAGGGAATTCTGGGGTCAGACAGTCAGTGGAGATGAATTTGTTGTGAGAGGTAGGTTCATTATGAGACACTATCTCTAAATATAAGGTGGAGAATGTCTGAGTATGAAGCCCAACCCAACATTTGTATCTGGATTCCATATGCATGGGCCTACATAAAGATGAAACCAGGACAGACAACTGCACACATCTACATGATTACATAGAGAAGACACTCCACATACATACATGTATATAGCAAAGCAAGAAATTCCCTTCATGAGAAGTCTTTTATAGGTTAATGTTCATCTTCAAAACCACTATACATATTAAGTCTTTGAACAAGATTCTATTTCATTATTTACATAGTGATTCACACCTACTGGCAAAAAAATTTTTAAAATTAAATAAGTTTATTCTATAACTGAAATCCCCTCCTAATATTATCACAATGCACTTAAACATTGACAAAAAATTAAACAAATGTAATGGATTCCATTAATAAAATAGGTTCCATCTTAATTTTTCTACCTCATCCAATGATCATACATGCTATGTTTCTTAATATTTCTAGACTTTACCTAGAAATTATTAAGATGATTTTCTATTAACTTACCTTTCCTGTATTATGGACACTCAGCAGCATCTTTGGAAATTTTGAATCTTATTACAAGGAAAACAAAATAAAAAAAAAAACAAACAAAAACAGGCAAACAAAGAAAACTACACACACACACACACACACACACACACACACACAAGGAAATAAAGCCCTCTGTTGCATTCAGTGCATTGTATTTTATGGGAATGAAAAAAATAGAAAATATAATAAGCCATTTAAAATATATATTTACTTTTGTTCATTAAAATACAAGTTTTGGTTTTTAAAAAATCAGCTTTGCCCTTCTGTGTTCATCTGCTGCAACGTTTTAATTCTTTGTTTGGGTTAAACAACTCAAAATTCTTGGCCCATTTTTCCAAGCACTCATAGAATTACCAGGCTCTTTATAGGAAGGGTGTAGACTTTATTTTTGAAGTTTCATAGTTTACAAATAATCACTTCCTAGTAAGTGATTATTTGATCTTTAGCTACTCTTCCTCTGTGCAAGGAGACACATACCACCACAACCTCTAATACCTTAGACACAACCTAGTTCAACAGAGGACCTGATAAGAGAGGTGACTGAAGTTATAGTCACACTGTACTTTAGGGCAGATATACATGCTTAATATATGTTAATACATGATTGAAAACATTCTCATTTTGAGGCACCATGTACAATGAATATTAATAATGAAGAATAATTTTAATACTTAAAATAAAGGTGTCATATTTATAGGAACATATGTCCCTGATAGTGGTCATACAAGTGTTGGTAGTGCTGGCTATGCAGAAATTCCTAAAGGTGCTGGCTATTTATTCTCATTGAGAACTAAGGCTACATAAAATTATATAATTATATTTTGGGAAGTTGGGCAGGGAGGTCTGGAAGAGCATGCTGGGATCCCACTTTGAAATGTTCCGTTTCTCTAACTTTTTAAGAGAGGTACTTAAAGAAATTTGTTATCAATGGCAAGTCCAAAATTCTGCCAAACTGTCTGCACAAACTTGATTGGAGCTTTTATTTATCACTCTCACCATGAATAAGAGCAACATAACCTGCTGCTTAGAGTCCTGAACAACACTGACCATCATTTCACTCCCTACTGCTCTCATCTAAAGCTGTCAATTCTGATTCCTGTTTGTTTTGGCTGTCTGCTATCTGCCAAAGAGGACTTTAATTTTACCGATTTGCAATACTGATTTACAAGAAGCCTTCAATGTTTAACGGCACCATATACTCTGTAGCAAAAGATGCACAT
The DNA here is from genome assembly GCF_943737965.1 of Phodopus roborovskii. NCBI lineage: Eukaryota > Metazoa > Chordata > Mammalia > Rodentia > Cricetidae > Phodopus > Phodopus roborovskii. Next base: position 10,806,456 of record NW_026126470.1, read on the forward strand.
TTATAATACTGTGGTCTTTGCAAATAAAATATAGACAAAAACTATACACAAAATCGGTATGATGATTCCTGCTTTATAAGGTTGACATTACAGACTCGGGAACAATTTTAAAATGAACAAAACATGGTGGGTACTGTTTCTGATCTGGGATCTCTTCTGCTCCTTTTCAAAATTCAACAAAGCTGAGCAACAAATGGCAGCATCAAATCTTTAGTTTGATTCAAACAGTTTGTGTTGAAATACAGAAATAGTGAACGATTTGAAAGTACTTTTTAAGTCATGATGATGTTTTTAATCGTATAAATCCACACAGATGTTGAATATGCATGTATTTTAACTTAAATACATTTTTGAGACTAAACATTTTTGTGAGTACTTTTTTATTTGTTCTAGAGAAAAGTGTGAGTTTCCTAGGACTTCATCTTACATCAAAAATTATGATGCTATATCTCTCTGCCTGAACTGGTTCATTAATATGTGTTTACAGAAAATTTATTTTGTTTTAAAGAAAATAAACTTGGCCTTTATTTCTTGAATGGCATTGTCTAATACATAAGAAATAATTATCATAAAACTTCACAAAACACAACTGCAAAATTGTATATAAATAATAAAATATATGTCAGTGGGTCAAAAACTATACAAGTAAAAATCTAATTTGTTGTTTGGTAGAAGAGTAAGGTTAGGGTGGGTGGAGAATTTGTTGTTAAAAGACAACTGAAATACTAAATCATACAGACTTTGCTTCCAATTACTATGCCTACTCTTAAAATTTTATTTCTATTACTATGAGTATAACATCCAGTCATAAATGTTTATTGTGGGACTATAATATGTGATGTTCTAACACATCTGTGTTTTGCATGTATGAAGAAAAAAGATAGAGAAGAAAGTTAAGGATTTAGAAACATGAGAGAATATCACAATGGATAAATTGTTTCTTTCTGTGCAATGGCAAATGGAAGCATTATTTATCAACAGTGAAAGGAATAATTAGCAGACTTTTACAAACTGTTTTGAAGAGCTTCTTAGTGCTAACACCATTATGTGTAACAGTCTTTCTAATATTAACTTGAAATCCTGGCCTTTGTTCCCATACAGTCTGCTAAAAGATCTAAAATTTTCTCATAGTCTCCATGAGCACAGCATACTTAGCTGACAGGTCACCTGCCACTTATAATTAATGTCAGAAAACTGATAAAAAGGAATGACAGGTTTTACACCAGATGTAACTTATCTTCTTCTGTCAGGACTCTCTTCAGATCTCTCCTTCCTGTATCCCCATCGCTCTATATTTTTAACATTTTTCAAAGTTGCACTGTTGGCTTACTTTCTGGTTTTTTGGGTGGTTCTTTATTTTGTTTTCTTTTAAATCTCTTTAGCCATTTCTTGTTTTGTGCTTTGGTATCACTGAATAGCATTTTCTTAATTAAGAAATAATTACTTTCAGATTTCCCGTATAAATACCCACTTAGTAACTCTTCTTATAGTTCACCCAAGGAGGCAATCTGTTGGAACAGCTGTATGAACCACAATATAATCTTTATACTTGAAGACAAAAACCTCTCCAACTGCAAAAGAAGTGGGGTTTCAATTGACAACACTCGTAAGGACATTTTGTTCCATGGCCTTATCTATTTATATCTCTTTGAGTAGCAGGAGACCACAGTCTGCCACTGCCAGACCTCGTTTCCATATTGTCAGTATCTCTCAACAAGCTAGAAAATCAGCAAGGAAAAGAGATATAAATTCAAAATAATGAGATGAGAATATAAAATGAAACATAAGGAAAAGACTCTACAAAGTATTTGCTGAGGTAAAAATGGTATAGCTAAAGAATAGTGAAAAATGTGAATGCTTGAGAATATTTTTAAATATGACAATCAAATGGGATTTTGTTTGTCAGAGAATATTCAATTTTATTTAAATAAATAGAATATATATGAAATATATATGTATATATGAAATATATGTGTGTATGAAATATGTATGTATATATATTTATATATATATATATATGAAATATGAGCGTTATCATAATTGGGAAAAGTCAGTCGTCTTAAATCTCTTATTAAGAAGGGTATGAATCCAAAACATGCAGAAACTGAAAATTTATCACAAATATTTAGTCTTCTACAAATGTTCTTTTGATGTCTTCCAGTGCTGTAATGGGCTGTGTTTCTTACTCTATTCTTTCTAAGTTTTTAAATCAGGTAGTAAAGAATAGAAACTGAGGTAAAATGAATATACACTGCTTTGGGAGAAGAGAGTCTGGGAATAATATGAATGCCTTATATGCATTATTTCCTAGATTAACACAGTACCCAATAAACATACTTCCTCCTTACATTTATTAAATGAAGAGAGTGGAGATTAATATAAATAACAAAATTTTTCTTCTGTAATGAGACATAGGCATTTGATCCAATAGCTAAGTCCAGAAGTTTCTAAAAACTTTTTGTTAGATACAATATCATAGCGAAATAAAATTGTATCTTAATTAACCATCAAGTCCAGAAAATCACCTGACACAGAAATATTTACGACAGAAAGCATAACCAATTACATGAGAGCTTCAAATAGGTTTCCATACTATTCCTCTAATGACCCTTAATTTTAACTGTCTTCCATGTCTTCTCTCCCTCGTTCCTCCTTTTCATCCCCTTCCCCGTTTTATCTTTCCACTTCTTCCCTTAGAATTACCTTCAATTATGAATGGAAAGTGCTTTGAAACTATTATTGACTGAGATTAAAAATTAAATTTTAAATAATTTATCAAACTTTGAATAAAGATTTCTTAACCTATCACATTAAAATGCTTTACACGGCAGGAATACTAAAATATCCTAACAATGTAATTTCAACACAAATATTTAAGAACTCGTCTTTGTAAATGTGTTCTGCCACATATAATACATGTTTTATATGATACTAAGTACATAACATGTGATGTTTGTGAATTCAAAGCATAGCCTCTGATGCTGGTCCTGGCTTTCTTCCTTGTTTGAAGCAGGGTCTCTCTTGTTTGTTGTTATACTACTTCAGGCCTGCTAGCTTTTAATATCCTAGGAGATTTTTTTTTTTATTTTTCTGTCCTGACTCACTGTGTTTATACCATGATTACAGGTGTGCCTACCACATTTGGCCTTTTATATGAGTCTCAGGGATCTGAACTTGGTTTTTCAGGTTTGTATGACAAGAATTTTTATCAAATGAACCAATAATTTAGGTCATATGCAAATCACACATTTGGAAGAATTTTGTTACAACCAACTGAGATGATGCAGACATAATTTTACTGTCTGTACTTTGACATCAAAATGAGAATACTAATTGATTGAAAAGGCAATTTCTTTTCATGTTTTTACTAAAAACATGTGTAACTTTTAAAGTCTTAGCTATTGGCATCATCTGGAAGTCCCTATGCCATTTTTGCAAACTGATTAAGTTATGCCTATCATAGCCGCATCTCAGCAGAGTGCCAAATGCAGGCAGAGACCATCAATCTGAATTCCACTGTGCAGCTAGTTGAATGTACTCAGAGGTTAGCCACCACCAAGTGTCCGACAGCCCTTTGAGTTATATGTGTCTGGGCCTAATTTCTCAAGGCATAATTCTTCTGCCAAAGCTCCAGATGGAAGTCCATTTAATCATAATGTATCTTACAATTATTACAACTGACACTTTGACATTCCATTTTGGCCTGGAAGATTGACCCAGCTGTACAGTATATTATCTTTTCAACATATCTGCTCTAATTTGTATGGCATTAAAAAAATAGCAACTCCAGATTCTTTATCTCACTGTGTGAATGACAAATAACACTCTATAAACTCTGAGTCATGCTATAAAAAGCAGGCACGTAGATGACAGCAGTTTCAATCAAGCCAGTTACCATTACTTTCACATTGATACCAGATTCTAGAAGAGATTTAGGCTGGACATTGTTGTCAGATATGGAAGCTAAAGTTCTGCACTCAACCATGGCTACATGAATCATGAAGTCTAACTACCATCTGGACAGATTACATGCTATGCCCATTACAGATATCCTTTAGAAGGATATCTGTGTGCCGGAGTACAATGTCTGTCATGCCATTCATCTGCTGATACAATATCTGTTTGGACACTTCTAACAGCCACATTAACTAAAGAAATCATAGGTTTATTCACTAAAAAGAACAACGATAAGTCAATCCTTCTGCATCTTCATGAGAACATGATGATAAAACCAGAAACAATAGCAATACTAATGAGGGAACCTGCCCCTAAAGTACAAGGTGTTGCCAATCAGAAGTTGAGAAGGGCCTAAAATGTTGTCTTGCAGCAGGGACATAGACAGTGACAAAAGAGATGTGATGGTGCAGAGACAAGTGACTGTTTTAACGATGGCCCAGAAAATAGCAGGCTTGAATTACAATGGTTGCCTGTGCACTCCACCTTCATCTAGAACAGAGCAAATTCAATGTGGTTCAAAGTTGTGTTATCAAAAGCATATTCAGAGAGGAACTCATCATCAGGCACTCAGAAATATTTGGGGAACCTCCACCCAGAACAGTAGGGGGACACGAGGGCTGTAAAACTTTGTATTCGGTACAAACAGAGCAGACTTTCTCCAGTACCTTTCAGAGTATATTGGAGTGCCTTCCATGTTTTCTTTTTACTTACTTCTTCTTTCTTACTTCATACGCTTTTCCTTTCTTTTGCTCCACCTTACCTTCTTGATTTCTTTCCATTCCTGTTCTCCTCCCTTGTTTTCCTTTCCCCCTCCTCTTCGTTCTTTGACAATTTCTGTTGCCTTCTCTCTTTGTGATGATGATATTTAAACATTTTAATCACATCTCTTTGAATGACAGGCTAGAATGTGCACAGATGATAGCTTACACACCATTGAATACTACAGTACCAATATTAGGTACTATAATAAATAAAACACACTCACGTATACTATTATATAACATATTAAAATGGTACTATCATATGTGAAGCATAAATCACTGAGAAGCAATTTTAATTATTTTATTTTCTTACATTTGTGTAACTGGATAATTCACATATTTGTAGGCTCACTGTAACACATATTGTAGCAAAAGATAAGTATATCAGAATTAATTCATAACACAAGTTCTAATTTGATAATAATAATTTTCATCTAACACTGAGTATATATAAATTGTCTGAGGTATATCATTATTATTTCCTCTTACCTTTGGATTAATGCATTAAAAGTTCCTGGAAAATTGACAGAAAAGATATTATTGATAGGACCAAAATAACTCATCAAAAATGCTTAATTATGAAATCGAGTCTCACTATTTTCAGCTCTTCTGAAATCTAATGAACAACAGAGTTTCTTTTTAATATTTTTGCCTTATAAATTGTATAGTAAATTTTACTTCCCCTGAATATTGAGCTTTCAGTGATATATGAGAATTAATTAAGAAATGTCTGTCTTTTTATAGATAACCAATTCTCCATATTTCAACATTATGAAAGGGTTGACTAATAAATGAAATTGTTTCCTATGATCAATTTAAATAAAACTGTTCTTTAAAAAGTTCTATTACTGGAATATTTAAGAGTAAGTCAATTAATTTAAATTAAAAATGAATAATAATTTTGGAAAGATTGGCTATTTGTATAGGAGGTATTAAAAATGTAAATAGTTACACCTTATGGAAACCAACATTATTACGGTTTCTCTAAATATTCATATTATATTCAGTATTCATATTTTGTAAGTAATATAAACTCCAAACTTTAAAAAACATGTTATCATAAGTAAAGAATTTTATAAATTCACTTAAGTATAATTGTATTATTTCTTTTGTACAGTATGCTTCTATGGTTTTAGTTTCTGTCCAGAAATTGATTTTGGTGTTTTTATTGGCCTTCTAAACAGTAAATTCTCCATTGTATGTTCAATTAAGCCTTCATAGAAAGTCACAAATCCTTTCTAATAACTACATATTCAAGTTCATGATTATTTTAAATTTAGATTTATTCTCATGGCATATATACAATGAAGTACCCTTAACAAATGGGAGACACGAGAAACAAGAACAAAATTTAATAAATACATTTCTTAAAAAGTTCCCACTTGGCTTTCCAATAACATGTAAAGCTGAATATTATTAAACATGCCTTCTATCTTACTATTAGGACACAGTTGAAAATAAAACGATAGCAAATGTGTTTTCTATAAACGAACATGAATGCACCAAGATTCTAAGGAAGAAAATGTTCTTTACTCAAGTAACTTAATAGTGTTTTATTGAAGTCATACTGAAAGCTGATAGATGAAATGCAGCCTATTTAATAATTCAGTGGCAACTTCTGAGTATTTGACATGCTCCTGACAATGTGCCAGAGTTGTCTTGCAAGTCCTTAAAACCAATTCAACTAAAGAGAGTTGAAACATTACTTAGGAAGGTGAAATTGACTTTAACCGTATGGTGTCACCCTTGTACTTTTATCCAAAATACTTTGACCCTTTCCAATGCACCAAACTAAGCACTTACATGGAAGTGTTGGAGTCTAGACTTTTTTGGTGCAAACAACAGGGGTGTGTGTTTTGCCTTGAATGCTGCTCACACTGGCAGCAAGCAGTTCATCAGCCAAAAGCTGGATGATCTGACAGAGAAGAAGCTGAGGACTGGGTGAGTACTTGACAGGAGGAGATGTGGTAACAGAGCCCTGCTGACAGGCACGTCTTTTCCCAGGCCCACCTGTTTGGGAGATGGACCTGGGAAGTTTTCCAAAATATCGTTCAAAAAACAAGGTTTTAAACCTATCTCAGTGAGCAGAAATCTTTGGTTTGAAATGTTGCCACCATCCCTATCAAAACTCTCTTCTAATGCAAATGGTTATGACACGCAAAATAAGGTAGGAAAATGAAGAGTGGCATTTGTGTCTGAGTAAGTGAGGCAAATGTGTAGTCTTCCAAACCTATTTATGAAGAACCTCCATTCAACAGTGCAAGAGAGTAAATTTCTTTTTTAAACTCAGGAGCTGCAGGACGAATAAATGAGAGTCAAACAAAGTTGTGTGCAGAAGAGTTGCACACAAATTTAAGACAATGAGATATTCACAGTGAGTTTTCACACTTTGGAGATGCTACTCTAAAGGAGTATGTATAACTGATATTAACTGATCAACACTGTTCCTCTATGGCCTACCAGAAACTCACATCGTGATTTATGATTTACTACTCTAACAATGCAAATGTTAACACATTGGCAGCTTTTGCTTACACATTGCAGTTGAGATACAGTGCTTTAATCCATAATTGGAGGTGCTATGTTTGCATGCTGGCTACATGTGCTCAAGAAATAGAGTGAAAGAAGTCCTTGGAAAAATGTATTTAGACTTATTAACATAGATACATGTTGCTAATAGCTCATGTTTGCCCTTGAGAATGAGTTTGTTTTTATTTGAAGGGTTTCAAGTGGTGTACTTTCAAATACTACATTTCTAAAAGTAGGAGGAGAATCTTTTAGGTGGCTGACACAGTCCAGCAAAGGGGTGCAATCCTGAAGTGATTAAATTTACTTATCTGGGTTTAAGCATAGGAGACCTTAATTTTGACTCAGGTCTTGGTAATGCTTTGGAACTGTGGTTTATGTGACTAAATACAGCAAAGAGTCAAATGAGGTGATTTAACTCAGCTTTAAATGTCTACTTCCTAATTTGAACAAAGAACATTGCAGTACTCAACATAAAATTTTCTCTGACATCAGAACAGAACTTATGTAACAGATTTCTGTATAAAGTAGAGCTAAATTGATCGGTTATTTGAGAATAGAGAAAGATTAGACACATTTAAGAAAACGAGGTAATTAAAATTCAGACTACATGTTGCCTGTAGCAGAAAAATTCTAGCTTACAGCTCAACCCTGTGCTGATGGGCCACTCACTGGAGCTTCTGAAGGGCTCTCTGAGAACTTGTATGAAACTGCAAGGAATAGTTTTGCTTTCTCAAGTGATTTTTGAGCTGCTCTGTCAGGCACATAGATGCCCATCATTCTGCTACTGCATTTCCTGTATTAGGTTATGAAGTGGGTGCTGCTATTAGCATATTCTGTCTGCCTGAATCAGTTAACATGAGAATATGCAAATGAACAGCAGGCACTGGGTTATTTCAGGTGAAGATTTTTCTTTTTTATATGCAAAGTTCTCTAATTACCAGCTTTATATTCACACTGAAATGCATTTCTAAGTATATTACACTCTAATGGCATCTACATTAATTTTTCACTCAAGAAAAATCACCAAAGTGAATGATGCACAGTTTTTAAAACATTCCTGAGAAGGAAGCAAAGACAGAAATCAAGCCTCCCATTCCTGGATTATCATCCTGCAGTTTACTAGCAAGAGGATAAGAACGTAAGGAGTTTAAATCTATGTAAAAGCAGAAACAAACAACTTTTCTGCAAAATGCCCCAAGACATCAGTTTGGAACTCAAACACAGATATATTCCACCATCTAAAAGGTTAACAATCCAAAAGTATTCCTTGAATGAAAAGATTGACACTATAGACACATGTGTTGCAGCCACAGTAAGCTTGAAATATTCAAACTTCCCATAGGGAGGTTTCCCTTCATTTCTTCATCATATTGACAAAGAATTTAAAGTTGGACCATGAGCCAACCGCAAGGACAATTTTATTTATAATTCGCAGGGAAAACAACAGAGCAGGTAAGTTGAAAATCCTCAGAGCCCCTTGGGAGGGGGAATGTAGATGAGAGTTGTACCTTTCACATTAAGGAGGAAGAAGGCTAGCTTGTTTAAAACTAGAGGTCAGCACATAACTGCATGGTAGAAGGACAATAAGGGGGGGATTATCATGAAAAGCACATATGCTTTTGGCCAGTACTTTATAGAAAATGAAAATGAAAGAAAAGAAAAATGTAATATTTTTCTAAGTTGTAAGAGGCTGCTTGGCAGAGGTTGCAAAAGACACAATATTGAGGGTGGGTTTCTCAGAAGGATACATAATTTATCATATGAAATTCATGGAATAATTATTCTTCCCATCTCCTTCACATCTTCAACTTTGGCAGCTTCCCTGGGGGTAGAATATTAAACAGGAGATTCACAGGCCCACCTGAATTATTAAGGGAGAGAACAATAATAAGTAATTTTGAATCTTCAAAACCAATCATAATGTCTTGTTTCTTCCAAGAGCCAGGGATATTCCATTCTTGGGGTCATAATGACTAAGGAGTGGCAATTGTGGCATTTTTCTTCCTAATGTTACTTGAGAAAGTTGTGGTTGTGTCCAAAGACTACTGTGAGGGAGTATCCATTCTTCAGTCTTTATTGCTTCTCTAGCTTTATTCCTGATATGACTTCTCCCAATTTTCAATTCTGTTGCAAGAAAACACCTTCCTTTTGTTATCCTTTTCAATTTATAGTTGGTCTCTATACCTTAGGTGTTTCATCTATATTTTTATATTATTAATTTGATAAGCACATTTAAACAAAATTATTTTATTATTATAAAACATCCAATGTAACATAATGGTAGGTATTCTGATTTTATGTTCTATTAACAAGGCCTAGAACTATGATACCTCAAATAAATATAGTCTACTGTGATTATTTAATATACTAGACTTGATTAAGAATAATATTAATTTTTATTTACTTTCTAAAAGTAAAATGGATAGAATTATGTTCAGAGGCTGTACAGAATATTTTCCTGAAACACTATCTAATGCTGTTCAGGATATTAATATGGAATACTTGTTTTTAACAGTTTACATAAAGAAACTTGAACTGTATTTCCAATTGACATCATAACTTTGGTCCTGATATAGAGGCACGTAAATAGTGTTATGTTTTATTAATGCTACCACCTGTTTTTTGCCATATGGAAACTCATTTTCAACTGTGTCTCAATAGGCATTTTGAGCCGAATGAATATAACAGCTATGCTTTCTTATGGTATTGGTCTTACCTCACTAAAATCTTTCTCAGTAGCTTCATACATTACCATTTCAGTACATGCTATGTATAAAGTTTGGATTAGTGTGTTATTGGTCAGATTATACCACATAAATATATTCCAACATCCCTGGGGTGTCTATATCTTTGTATTCCTTCATCAACATTGTCAAAGTTCAAACTTTTAACAAATTGAGTTGTAAAGATCTAATTGGCTTTTAATGGCTGTACATGAACCTGGCAATAAATATCCACTTACAAAACAAACTGTATCTCTGCCAGGCATGATAAAACTGTTCTTTTGTATAAAGGGGTTTATAAGTACACAATAACAAATTAGAAAAGAAAGAAAGAAAATCACAAGGCAGAGTTGCTGCCATTAGGTAATTTCAACTCCTACCTCCACAGGGGCTAAATTTCTTTCTCTATTGGCTCTTCTTGTTCCATTCTATATTATTGGCTACTGTGAATCTGTTTACAAAAAGCAAAGAAACAAAACTGTTTTATTTTTTTTTTTTTAGTATTTATTTTTCTTATTTTACACATGGATCACAGTTCCCTCTCCCTCTCTCCCTTCATCCCATGCCCCCCAACCACCCTCCCATCCTATCCCCCCCCTCCACAGGGAGGGTGGTGCTTTTCCAGGGGAACAAATTCTGTTAAGTCATTTGGAGTAAGGACTAGGCCCTTCCTCCTGCCTCTAGGTTAAGAGAGTATCCCTCTATAGAGAATGTGCTCCCAAAGTCCTTTTGTGCACCAGGGATACATCCTGGTTCCACTGTCAGAGGTCTCTTAGACTGCCCTGGCCTTCTAACTGAGACCCACATTCAGGAGGTCTGAGTCGGCCCATTTCTAGATTCCTAGCTAACCAGTCTAGAGGCCCATTAGTTCCTCATTGTTCAGGTCAGTTGTCTCTGTGAGTTTCTGTAGCCGGTAAGCTCTGTTTAGGACCTGATATTTATTCTGATTTAGTCCAATGAAACCAAAAATAGGAGCTTAGTCAAAAACTATATCTGATATATTTTACTTGAAACCCTTTGGCATTCTAATACTTCAACTTTATTTCACTTAGTTTACCAAAGAATTAACTATTTATTCAACCTAGTAAAACTAAATTATAAAACAAAATTGAATTATTTAGCTCAAAAATCTAAATGAGATAGATGATCAAATTTATAAACTGGGTATAGCATAGCTGAAGAATCTCATACAGTCAAAGATATAGATATAGATATAGATACATATATAAATTCACACAATTCCAACTAAGTTCCTTCTCTCATGTTCAGCATTCATCCAAAGTTCATATTTTTAAATCACTATAAAAACTTCAGGAAATATTATGACAGAGTTTCTGAGCAAAGTGGTGTCTTCACTGCATCAGAAGAGGCAATTATTTTGCTGATGGAAAATAAGTAGGGGTATAAAAGATCCAGGGAATAAAAACACAGAAAACTGACCATCCCGTTAGTCCAAATATAAATTGGAGACTCCCATTGTTTCCCTACTTACTTTATAGTTTTCTTGAAGAGGCTTGATATAGAAGCAAAACAAAAATATATTCATAATATATTAGTTGATTTTGATGTTCATAGGCTATCTTAGTGGAGTCACATGCAGAACTCTGTGCTTTGCAACAAAAAAATTAAGCCAATACAGGGAAATAGTAGCACCCGGGAGAAGCGACAATATTAGGACAAGAGAAGATGCAAACTGGAATGTGTTGAAAGTTGAGAAGTCAAGTACCCTGTTACACAAAGTGCAGAGAGTTTATGCTACATGGAACATTTTGAAAACTTTTTAGATTATTTATATTTCTCACAAATGGTCTGTTTGTTACACAAACTTATATATGCAACTCTACATATTACATCTCATTAGTCGTTTTCAGACACTCTCTAGTACCAGTGATTAGCTTTAGTCATGCTCAGCTAAGGTTGTTTTGGTTTTCTGTCTGTATTGCTAATTTTTTCTTACAAATGCTAATTTTGTAGATTCTCTTCAAGGCTTTCTTGTTTGCCCTATGTGCTCTACTGTCCTGCCTCACTTCCTTTAGCCATGGCAGTCTTTTTTTAGCCAAGTCTATTCTATATTAAGGATATAATAACTGCTATTATATTTTTCTTTTTCAGTTATTTCAGTCAAGATTTTGTTTCATTTCAGAGTTCTAAATCATTAATGTAAGTTTAGAGAGAATTCCATAGCTCATACATGCTTTATGCTGATCATCCTGTTCTCAAACCTTTCTTTGTATGTTTCTTTCCAGAAAACAAAAATGGTTTAATTAATTGTAACAAATTTAAAATCCAGTTGTATAGCGACTACTGTCTCAGCTCCTTTAGACACACTTGTCGGGTTATAAGTCCATCGTATCATTTTCTTATGAATCCTTCACAAATCATCTGAATCATTATTGTGTTCATTAGTAAGAATTTTAAAATTCAAAAAGCAAGAGTGTATGGGTTTCCTAAGAAGTTCTTTAAGGAGTAAGAAATTTCTAACCACAATAATTTGAGTTTGCAAGACAATTTCAGGCTTCTGTCTTTTGACATCAGTAGTATAATTTCCATCAAACACAAGGTGTCTACTTGACATTATTTTGAACTAGATCAACATGTAATTCCATCAGTCATCATGAAGATTTACAAACATGTATGTGTGAAAATAGAAAAATTCACCCTGCCTTCCTACTTCCTGCATTGCCAAATTAGAATTGTATTCAAATGATTTTCAATAATAAACCTAGATTGTATGACTAGGTGTTAAAAAGATTAAAAAAAAATTAATTTTACCTCAAAGCTAAAATTGTTGTATAGTAAAAGTAAATAAATAAATAAATAAAAGTGCCCCAGAGACATTCTAACTTTCTTGTCTACAAGACTGGCTATGATATGCTATATAACAAAATTTGAGTTTCATGGAGAGAGAGAGAGGTGGTTGGAAGGGATGGCAAGTGGGAACAGGAAATGTGGATGAGACTAGAAGAGAAATACTAGGAATTATTAAAAGGAAACAAAAAAAAGGACCATGAAGGAAAGAGAATTATTCTTTATAGTAGCCTCCAGAAGAAATGGTCCCATTCTAATCTTAAAATTAAAAAATGAATTGATGCTACTTTAAGCTACTACATTTCCATTAGTGGCTTCAACAGCAATAGGAAATAATTTCAAAGAAATATGTGGAAATTTTATAACTAATGCAAGCTTGTCATAACAAAACCATTGAAATATCCCAAAGTACAAGAACAAGAGAGGTGTTTATAGGAAGGTGATACATTTTTCATAAAACGGTCTCAAACTACTTATTTACTATGTGAGAAACAATGAAGAAAAATGCAAATATATTTTGCTTTGTGAAATGAAGTCATGAACTACCACACGCTTTTTAATTTATTTTGCTGTTTATATTTGTTAATCCTTAAATATAGAAAAGACCCATCTAAAAGGAATAGAAAGAATGGAAAAGGGAACGTTTAATAGAATACTTGGAGATACTTGGAGGGGTGTGTGTGTGTGTGTGTGTGTGTGTGTGTGTGTGTGATTTGAATTATAGGATTATAGGTTCATGAGGGATATCAGGTCAAAGAGTATATATTACTGGTACACTTTCAAAAATTAAAATACTTCTATTGTAAAGGAATTGTTACACAAATTTGCAAGTAAATGGTAATTGATTCAGTAAGAGGAATATTGTGAATATTTATGGTGGCTTGGATGAAGTGGTAATAATCAAATGTAAAGTGTGTAATTACTAAAGATGTGTTAGAAAATGAGGCTTGCCAGTAATTTGAACAAGTGAAATGTGAAAACAAATGGAAGAATTAAAAAGACACATAACTTGCCCATTGTATCCCAGATATTAGCAAGGCTTAATGATAAATATTTGTAATGCATTGTACTGTCAAATATTTTGTCATGATCATGGGGAATGTGAGATACCTATGAATCATCTAAGAAAACACATAAGATATTTTGTAAGATCAGAAGCTTCAAATATGGAAGATTGACAAGCTTGAAATAAAAATTTATCAGGTATCGTGACCCATTGCTAGAATTCTTGGCTTCAAGGGACTGAGACAAGAGGATTACAATGAGACTAACATCAACTCAGTCTACATTGTAATAAACCTGGGCTGAGCTGGGAGAAATGCACACATAAATAAAATAGTTAAGTCTGTGAGAAGAGATATGATAGAAGAATGCAAGAGGAAGGCATCTCTAGTGGGAAAATGATATAATGATAAAACTCAATGTTCAAAGGACTTAGAGTAAACATCAGTATAGTAATATGGACAATTTAAATTCAAATTATATCTAGAATCATTACGTGATCTTTCTATTGAGTGTTTAGAGATAACTATGACATTCTTTTGTATTTGATTACTTTGGCATTTTCTTATATGGTCTCTTTTAGCATTTGTGTCTAATGTTATCCTGAACACGTCACCACTTATCATGTTGATTGTTGTTTTTCTTCTCTTCATGCAAGCTACCTCATCTTCTGGTTTATTTTGCCCTCCCTAAGCAGGCAAAATGTCCAAAGCTTCTGTTTAGTGGATCCAAAGACACAGAGTTTCTTGCCAACCCTAACCTGATATATTTATATAGAAAGACTTGGCACTTGATAATATCAACTCTCGAGTATGAGATCATGGAATATTTGTTATTCATTTTCTGCTAATAGCAACCACAAATTCAAGGAAGGTAACTAGAATATAAAGTATAAGAGATTGTGTGCATTCTCTATGCTGCTTTTTTAAAGTGTCAATCAGATTTATTACTCCATGATTTCTTTGTATGCAGTCTACCATTTTTTTTTAACCAATGAAACCTTTTGCTAGCATTGAAGGTCTTATATGACATAAAACTATGTGACTATCAAATACCTCATTGCCAGCTTTCATGTGCCTTTTTCTTTGTTTACCAATTTCTAATTTTCCTGAAAGAAACAATGAATCTTTGTTTCTTCAAGAATGACCTTTGTTTTCTCTGTTACATATACTTTATGGCTTTTCTCCAGCTTTCAGAGTCATGGCTATAAGTCTTCATTCTCCAGAATTTCTTCCTTGATTCCCAAAGAAAGGACAACTCCCCTGTCATATTTCAAACCTATGCATGATTAATTAGTTTTGTGCTACCTGCTCTTCATTGTTTGATGTTATATTAAACATTGGCTTGCATTTCCATTTTCTTGTATAACCCCCCAAAGCTGAAGGTATTTTCTGTACTCTTATAAATTATATTGTCTAGTATGAAGGAAGCACTTAAGAAATGTGTTGTCAATGAAGAATTGTATTTAGTGGTTAGCACCTGGTATTGCTTAAGATATTCACATAGGCTGTTAGATTGTTTTAAGTTCCTGCCTCTATTCAGGTTTGGGACAAGATCCTTCTACTGTCCTCCATGCTTTATCTGAAAGATAAAGCATCATATAAAGACATCTCATCCAACTCTTACTAATATATCTTCTGCAGTGGCCTCTGTTGTTAAATGCAAATGAACTTAATGACCAACATTACTAAAAAAAAATTGACCCACATTCTCACATCACCTCTTTTAAGAAATTGGGCTACATCTTGTTTCAAAAATGATTTTTTTTTTTGTTCAGAATCATTACATGCTGCACACTCTTTCTGAAGGTCAGACTAGTCGCTTTTGCTTAAACTATCCTCCAACCCTGGTATTGATAGTTCTGAGAATGTGGCTCGACTTTAATATCAGCTCATGTGAATAACAAATGAGGGTGCATAAGCTTCTCCCACAGCAGAGTTTTGACATTAAGAAAATTAAAATATGCCCTAATCATAGAATGTTTTAACTGTTGTCTGACATTTTAAAGGATTTTCTCATGAATTTCAGAATAGATTATGCTCCTGTCTAGGTTCTTGGTTATAGAAAATAATCTTCTGAATTGAATTTTATTTCTAACTTATTGTAGAAAATTTAAGTAAGAGAGAGAAAAGAAGAAAATATATATTTATTGACAATAAGATGTTCTCTGTCCATTTGTATTGTTACAAAAATGTGACAATGAATGGGATTTCTTCTATTACGAATTTATATCTTGTAATATTAACATAAGTGTAATGCAGGCTATAATATGTACATTTTAAGAGGCTATTCTTAGCCCCATTACAAGTAGCATCAAAAAGAAAAAAATATATAATTATTTCAATGAAGACATGGTTTCTCTCTATTGATTTGGAGCCTGTTCTGGAACTCTCTCTGTAGACCAGACTAACTTTGAACTTACAGAGATGCACCTGCCTCTGCCTTCCCAGTGATGGGATTAAAGGTGTGTGCCACCAACACATTGCTTCCCTTTAGGGGTTTTAAAACACATGTGATGGATTCAAATATTCAGTATTTTTCTCTGGCCAATGCAAAATAGCTTGAGATTGTTTATAATTTTAAAAAGCATTTTCCATTTAAAAGTAGTAAGTCTTCTTTAAGCATAGATTTTTAACATTTAACCTGAGTTCTAGGTTATCTAGAATTTGTTAAGATTAGTATATATGATATAATTTTCCTATATAGAAAAACATCACTTTCATCATTTCTAAGGGATTGTTTTCTAATCTTTACATTCAAATTAACATATTCAATTTAAATCAAGATGATATTTCAAGATTTTTGTTTGTCTTCTTCTTTATGTGTTTGGACAAATCATTCAAACGTGCTATGACTTTCAATAAATATTGATTGATTAAACACTTTCTAAGATACTATTTCTTCTACTTGATATGACTGCCTAATCATATATTCACTATCTGTCTTCCTGTATTTGAATTAAAAAATCATAAAAATAATAAATGAGTAGATACAAAAAACAACACCTGGTGTTAATAAAAGCTATGGAAATAGCAAAATTTACTAACGGGAATTTTTTAATCAATTGAACATCAGTGGGCAACAACAAGAGTGTGTATTGAAATAATGAATGTGGAAGATGACAAAGTCATATAAGCAGACAAGTTTCAAGTCCATAGAGTTTGTTCCTCATGTCTGAGAATGAAACAAGGTCCACTTTGGTTTGACTGTTAGCAACAAAGCATGAGAGTCAAAAAAGGGAGATGAGAAATTGAGGGAAAGAACACTGAAATGATTGTGGCACCTTTGAGAAGATAGAAAAAATGCAGATTTCCTTATTAACTGAGCTGCTGCTTTCATAATTATGAGCAGATATGGAAACAGGCAGATAGGTTATCAGGCTAGTGAGGTAAGCTATGATATTGTTGCTTTAAACAATGCTCAGAGTGGCATGTTAATAGCAATTGTCTTACTCCATCTACGGTCAACCATAACTTCAGTAATTGCTACTCACCACATACTTCTGTTTTAAATACTTATCATAGGGCATGCCTTTGAGTCCAGTGTTTATATTTATCAAAATCTATTGTGTCAGAATCCACTCTTTTTCCTCCTGTACCTGAAAGGTTCCCTGACTTGAATGTTGGTAATTCTCTCTCTCTTTACTGTATAAAATTGAGAATAATTGTAGATTCTACTTCAGATTGGTATTATATACTTCAAGTGACAAAATCTTGAAAAATAATGAAAATAGTACTTGGTATATGGTGGAAGTTTTTATTTTTCTCAGCTGTTTGGTTGTAGCTAAAGAAAAAGATAGGCTCTCCTCACATAATTAATATTTAATCTTAGCATGCTGATATTTTATAACTTCTAGAAGATGACATATTGCATTTTGCAGTCCTTCATTTCCAATGGTTGCTTGGAAGAAAACAATCTTGTAAAGTAATTGAGCAAAGGTCTTTGAAGTTGAACAAATGTAATTAAGGTCTCAAATCCACATCTCTCTCATTTTCACTAAAACACAGTACTGCTGAGTATCTCTCTGTGTATCCTCCTCTATCCCATAACCACATTAGCAGG
Source organism: Phodopus roborovskii (assembly GCF_943737965.1). Lineage (NCBI taxonomy): Eukaryota > Metazoa > Chordata > Mammalia > Rodentia > Cricetidae > Phodopus > Phodopus roborovskii. The sequence continues at coordinate 10,824,298 of NW_026126470.1, forward strand.
TTTCAGCCTAGACATGGTAAGACATGGTCCTGCTTTCTGACTGATGTCCATACATATCCACTATTATGATTGTTAAGTGAATTCAGCAGGTAGTTTTATGATTTATCTCCAACACTTTCTCTGTGTACCTTTCTAAATGATATATTCAAAATTTCCCCCTTCCACTTGTTTCTGAAATCCTATGCTACAGATTCATACTTAAAGAATTAGCTGTACTTCTCAGTTTACTAAGAAATTGCAAACTTCAGGCTTAGTGATTTAGGTCAGAATGTGGCTAAGCTGGACGATCCTGAGTTGAACATCGACTATTGCTACATGGTGAGTTCAAAACCATCTTGTGCAATGAATAGATTCTGAAAGAAAGACACAGACAGAGACAGAAATGAGAGAGGATGGATAGGAGGGAGGCAAGATGTTACAAGTTATTGTATTACCCATGTGTGGTGTGCCTGAAAATACACTTAGGAAAAGTTCACTGTATTTTGTTAACTTCCCAGGCTCTAGAAAGAAATGATTCCTTAATTTATGCACTTGATTGAAAGGAAACCAGATTTAAGAAAGAAAAAAAATCACTTCAGCATAACTCTCTTGAATATTATTGCCTCCAATAAAAATTCTTTGATTCACACTAATATGGGTAAGTGGTACTTGTTCACGTCTCAAACAAATTCTTTTTTTGTTCGCGAATATTTTTAAATGTATATTTATACATTTATTTATTTTTATAACCCAACTGTTTCCCCCTCCTTTCTCTCTCCCCCAGTCCCTCTCTTCCATTTTCCTGTCAATTACCCCCATCCACTTCCCCTCAGTTTCTATTCGGAGGAGGATAGTAGGCCTCCTGTGGATATCAACCAACATGACATAGCAAGCCAAAGGCTGGACAATGCAAACCAGTATAAACATAAGTGCCCCAAAAGGTGGCAAAAGAGTCATAGGCAGCCCCTGTGCCCATTGTCAGGAGTTCAACACAACTCTAACTTATATACAGAGGGACTAAGCCAGTCACATGCATGCTCGCTCTTAGTCAGTCAGTCTCTGTAGCCCCTATGACCCCAGGCTAGTTGATTCTGTGAATATTCTATTGGTGTCCTTGACCCTTCTTACTCCTACAATTCTTATATCCCCTCTTCTGTTCAGTTCCTGGAGTCGGCCTAATGTTAGGCTGTGAGTCTCTGCATCTGTTTCCATTAGTTTCTGGATGAAGCATGTCTGATGATAATTGGGCTAGGCACCAATCTATGAGTATAGCAGAGCATCATGAGAAATCATCTCACTGTTTTTGTTTGTTTTGTTTGGCTTTTAAATTTGGTTGTGTTCCAGGTCTCTGAGATATTCAATATCCAGTATCTGGGTTCTGACCCTCCAGGCATTGTCAGGGTTGGGGTCCCCTCTCCATTGCATGGGTTTTAGGCTAGACAGTCAATGACTGGACACTCTCACAATTTCTATGCTGCCTATACCTTAACACATATTGTAGGCAGGACAAATTATAGATTGAAGGTTATGTGGTTGGATTGGTGACCAAGTCCCTTCACTGGAAGCCTTGCCTGATTAGAAGAGATGGCCAGTTCAGGCTGATTATCCCCCATTGCTAGGAGTCTTTCATAAAAAGTCAGTTTTGCACACTCCAGGGAATGTCCATTATGTTAGATTTACAGCTCTTCCACTAATTCAGTTTTCTTTTCCAGTACTTTCTCATCCATCCTCAACCCACATGATCCTGTTCCTGTCATTACTCACCAAGTCCTACACCAGGATGTCTATTGTCTATTATTCCCAGAGAGATTTATATGTTCCCCCTTGAGCCCTCCTTGTAACCTACCCTTGCTAGGTCTGTGGATTGTTGCATGTTTATCCTTTACTTTACAGTTATTGTGCACTTATAAGTGAGTAAATGCCATGTTTGTCTTTCTGGGTATGGGTTACCTCAATCAGGAAGATTTTTTTAAGTTCCATCCATTTGCCTGAATAATTCATGGTGCCTTTCTTTTTTACAGCTGAGCAATACTCCATTTTATAAATGTACCACAATTTCTTTTTAAATCCATTGGTTGAATGATTTGGACATCAAGGTTGTTTCTAATTTCTGGATATCATATTTTGGTATGATGGAGCATCTTTTGGGTATATGCCTTGACCTGGTGTAGATGAGTCTTGAGGTGGATCAATTCCCAATTTTCTGAGAAAATGCTGTATTGATTTCTAAAGAAGCTGTACAAGTTTGCACTCTCATCAAAAATAAAGGAATGTTTCCTTTGCTTCCCTTATATTCTATTGCCTCAACTATAAATTCTTTCCAACTAACATTAATGTATGGTACTTGTTCAAGCCTCAGGTAAATTATTCATCATATTTCTTTCTCCAGGTAGTGCCATAATCACCTTAAAGAAAACCACAGGGAACAAGGAGGGACACATGGGAGGGTTTAGAGGGAGGTGAGGGAAGAGGAAAATGATGTAATCACACTAATTAAATAGTCAATGAAATAATTTAAAATAACATAATTAAACAATATTTCATAGTAAATATGAATGAACTAAGAATGAATGCCATAAGAATTGCAAGTCATATAAGTTTTGTGGAATATAGCTCATATTCTTTCAATACACAGGATGTAATTTGGCATCAGGTTTCTCTGGTCATAGACAATGATCTTTATAACATGCATGGACATAATGCAAATTTAATATCAATGAGATATGAGAATTTTAATTATGTTGTATTAAAAGATATATAGGCGTATTTATCTGAATAAGCACTGTCATTCCTACACAATTTGGAATTCAATTAATAGTAATCCTGGATTTAATTCTAAAATATCATGTGAGGTTTTCATAAACAATTATTTAGGCAATATTAAACTTGCAATGATGACTAGTTAAGTTGTGCATATCAGTCATAAGTACTCAAAAGCACCATAATACGGAATTAAAGATTAAATTTGTCTGACTACTTTATCATCAGTACCAAAGTATAGGATGACAAAATTTATTGCACAGTCAAGCGATTTTGAAAAATATATTCTGTATGAATTTTCCTTTGTTGGCTTACCTATTATTTCTTCCCATCCTTGTCTTATTTTTATTTCTCAATATATTTGCATACACATTTATATTTACATATATGCATGCGTGTATGTATCTCAAAACTTCTCAACTGAAATAGACAAACTTGCAGAATGCATGACTAGAGTCCACATTCATTGTTTCATAATAACAACCCAGAGAAAGTCCTGTCTCTTTTCAGCAGCCACAAAGAAATCCCATCTGATTTACTCAAAGCAGTAGCTTTAGGGAACAAAAACCTTTGGTAAGCTTTCAGAGGCATTACAGCATTAATAAGATTTCTGAGAGTTCCCTGACCATTTCGTTCTTTTAGCATTCTAACTCAACTATGGAGCTTAGACTATATGAGAACCAGTAAAATAAATATAATATCTGATAATAATCTTTTGTTGAATCCAAGCTCAAGTCAACAGTTGAAAGTGACTGAATATCATATTTCTAGATGGCTTTCCTATCAACAAAGTAATTCTTTTTAATCGAAATACAGTATTAAAATGGATGGAAGCAAATTAAATGAGGTTTACAGGATTTCCTTCAGTAATTCTTATGCCATCTTCATTTGAGGATGGTTTCAGAGAGAAAACAAAGAGACTGCTGTGTCTGGAGGTAGTAATTAAATCCTCAATTTGCCTACAATCATTTAATTCTAATAGTAGCAATCCAAATCTGATTAATGAAAAATTTACTCCTGGTAATTAAACATTCTGCCAAATTTCCTAGCACTAAGATATTTATTAAAAGCCATATAGATTTCTAAGGCTTTGAGAAAAACAGTTTGAAGACTGAGATTATAATAAGTAGCTTCATGCCTTTAAGACTGAGTCTACTTTTTGCTCTGACAGTCACAATCCATATAGTTTTTCTCATCATAACTCCAGTATTTACTCTAGGTATAAAGAAGTAACAATTACAGCATCCATTATGAAAATTCAAATATATTTAGCAACATAGAACCCTCTATAAAGTCAGACATTTAAACTTGTTTTAGGGCAGGATCTGAATTTCATTCACTCATTAATGTTTTTTTTAAGTCAGTAACTTACTACCATAGCTTCCAATGTCATTATATAAGAAGAGCTTGAAGAGATCATGAACATTTTCTCAGAGCATTCCTTCCACACAATGTTAATTAATAGAAGGAAAGAGGCACAACAATCAGAAGAGCTCAGGGAATGAGATCTCTTCTTGGCCTGCTAGAATGTGAAGTTAACACTCCAGCACTGATTCATGAAAATCTCACAATAAAACTATTTGCTAGTCAACAGGAAGCTAGTTAGTCCAAAGGAGAGACAAGAGAAATAGTATTAAAAGTTTTAGGTCTAATTCTATTAAAGTTAACTATTACTGTAAAATAATTTAAATAATATGGTCTGAATTGAATATACTAAATGATAGCTACATATAAAAAAAGAAAGAAAACAAATTTAAAAAGAGATACTGTCCCCTGAAATGACTAATGTTTTATGGAAACCAAGAATGATAATTCGGAAAAAAATCTTCTATACTTTCATACTTTACTTGATATAAATGATGCACTTTGTATTTTTAACCAGGAAGAATATCATTTATTTTTATGACTCCAGCTTAGAAAAGTTTACCTCATCAGGTACTAATGAATTAAGATAAATTGACAAAAAATTAATTTAAGAGAGAAAAGACTAATTAAATTTGACTACTAAAAGTAGGTGTTTTTATAGAAATATGTTTGTAGAAATACATTCAAATAGTCCATAAACACTCATAAGTGAATAAATATTTCATAAACGAATTTACTATAAATATAAATTCTACTTCAAATTTACTTAATGATAAAAAGATATTTAAAATTAACTACCTCATTTAATTTCTTTACTGAAATAGAAATATTTCATTAAATATAAATTTATATAGTGTAAACTATGAAATTCAGGGTTTCAAAAGAAATCACAGAAATTTTAAAAATCTTAAATGTTTAATGGGAAGTTAATTTCTGGTAAACAATTATTTTCTAAACTTTTGCTTGTTTACAGCCGGGGCTATTTCTGTAGGAATGAAATTTACCTTCTGTATAATCAAAGCTTCACTCACAATGAGGGAAGAATAAAGAGAGAAATTAGGCTTAAATATTCATTCTGTTTACTTCCCTTCATCTACTTGGATACTTGATTTCTTTTTCTTCTATTCCAAATGAGTTTCACACCATTTCCTTAATAGAACACGAAAGTAAATTCATGAAAACAGTAGCGTTTTGAGACAAAGGGGAATTTATTAGTAAATAAAATATATTCTTTTTTATATATTTATATTTTAAATTTTAAAAGATTACAAAATTGTATAACAAAGACACATTATTTCTTGAATCATTTGAAGATTAATGTACCAAGCTGGAATCTTGGTATGATCTAAAATACTTTCTTACATAGAATAATCATTATAATCAATACATTAAAAATATTACTAGCATTTGTGGTTGTTTGAATATGTATGGCACCCAGAGAGTTTATATGCTTGGCTCATAGGAAGTAGCATCTTTGGGAGGTGTGGCCTTGCTGGAGGAAGTGTGTCACTGTGTGGGTGGGCGGTCTTTGAGACCTCATATGTTAAAGTCATGCCTAGTGTGACAAAAATAAAGAACTCCCAGCTCCTCATCCAACTCCATGTCTGCCTACATGCCTGTCATGTTCCCATGATGATAATGAACTAAATTTCTGAAATTATAAGCCAGCCCATATTAAATGTTTCCCTTTATGCAAGTTGCTGTGATTCTGGTGTCTCTTCACAGCAACAGAAACCCAAACTAAGACAGTATTTTATAAGAGCTGACTATTTTTACACTTAAAATATCTACAAACACTATCACTTAAAAGACATGGTTATATTTTGCAATTTCTATTGAGCCAGAACATGGAGGGTTCACACTCCAGTTCTATGAAGGTTCCTAGTTTGAGTGTGGCTTCATTTGAAGAGAAGATTCACTTGAAAAAGCAGGACTACTAGAATAATACCTGAATATCTGAAAGAAATATTTAAACCTCTGAATGTCTGGAAAGAGGTACTAAAAGACCAGAAAGACCGTAAGTGTCTTAACCCAGACTATTACACCTATCTAAGCTATCCATTTAAATAGAACAAACTAAAATATTTCCATGCTAGAAGTAGATTAAAATTATTCATTGGTTCTAAGAAAGCACTACAAAATACATTTCAGATTATAAGGGCTTATTATGTGTGTCCTAATTTTTATCTGTTGGTCAATGTATCCGCTTTTATGGAAGTAGCATGCTGTTTTATTATTGTAAATATTAATAAAACATGTAATATGGAATGGTTAAATCTTGAGAAGCTTCTATTATTCAAAAATATGCATTTGTGAATATTTCTGCTTTCTTTCTTCCTTTTTTTTCTGTCTTTCTTTTTCTTTTTCTTTTCTTTTTGATTTTTGTGGTGGTTTTCCAGATCTCTTTGCATTACTCGTTTTTACTATCTGGTCCCTGTAAACTATTGAATACATTTTTTCTTTTGTTTTTATTGCAATAGTTCATATAATATCCTTGCAGATCTTTTTCTTAGCGGTAATAAATCCCTTTAATCCATTTTTGTTATGGAAAGCCATGCCATTTATGGAACTCAGAATAGCTAAATTGAAAATAAAAATGATGACAAATGTTGGCATGGATGTGGGCAAAGGAAAATATATTTTTTTAAAAAAAAATCTCTTAAAATTACTCCCAGCTGCTGATACATTGTTATCCTAAATCATACAGGCAAAGTGACCATGACACTTTCTGTGGGTGTTCTCAAACAATTTAAAATCTAACCCCTGATGTTGGAATCACAGCACAATCACCTTCCCAGATTTGGGAGCTGATCTTGTGCACCAGATCATATCACTCAGTCATTCTTCATAACTAGAGTGGACTCTGGCACAGAGAACTCTATAGAATGTTCAGTTAAGTGATTCCTCAGACCTATATCAGCCTGCTAATAAGTAAATGGCTGCCTTTTTCATTCCATCTCATCTCTGACTTTCCATGGAGCGTGATGACCTTTAAAGCCATGAAAGACCAGGATCTGGGTAAACACATGGCAGACTTCTTTTGTCTGATGTGATTATTGCACTTTGGATCAGTTTCTAACCCAATACAAATACTCTAGTGAACCTCCATATCTCAATATACTTGGAAAATCTGTCTCCACGTCGATATATGCAAGCAAGCTTAACTATACCAGGTCGGGATGTGATTTGTAAGGCCACTCGTTTTATCTTCTCATCTCTGCTTTCCACTCATGTGTGAAGGCATATACCATTTCTTCTTTAAAATTTCTTGGACTGTCTGCATTATCTGTGGCCTGAGACCACAGCATCATCTTGCTTTGTTCTTAATAATGTTTCCAGCAAAACAATTGCTCTGGCATAGAAATATCAAAAAGACAAGAAAGGGAAAGGAAGACATAGAAAAAGGTAGGGGATGAAAATATTTTTTATTTATTGTTAATATCATTATTATATTATGAAAGAGCTTTATGGAACTCAATGATAACCTTCAAAACTGAATTTTGATTTTAAAAAGTGTGTGATTACCCAGCCTACAATCCACAACACCAGAATATTTAGGAAACAAGGATGACTCTAAGAAAGACAATCATAGACCCCCTGAGAAGGGAAAGGGGACAATATCTCCTGAACAATTTGGGATTGGGGGAAGAACAGAAAGTGAGTTAGAGAAGAAAGACAAGGGGAGAACAGGAAGGGAGAGGAGGGCTTGAGCAAGCAGGAAGTTGGAAAAGAATAGAAGTCACAAAAAGAATAGAGGAGAGCAAGAAAAGACATACCATAATAGAGGAAGCCATTATTGATTTAAGGAGGATTCAGGCACTAGAAAAATGCACAGAGATCTATAAGGATTAACCCAATGAACTATCTAAGCAATAGTGGAGAGGGTACCTTAAATGCCCTTCCCCATAATAAAAATGATGGCTACCTTATATGCTATCCTAGAGCCTTCATCCAGTAGTTAATGGGAGCAGAAGCAGACACCCACAACAAAACATTGAGCAGAACTTTTGGAACCCAGTTGCAGAGAAGGAGGATTGATGAGCAAAGGGGTCAATACCAGGTTGGGAGAACACACAAAAACAACTGACCTGAACAAGGGGTAACTCATGGACCCAGTCTGAAAGCTGGGTAACCAGCATCGTGTTGGGAAATTTAAGTACTTGTTCCTTACATCTCTCTTCTTCCCCACCCAGTTGTAGAACTTCTGTACTCTCAAGGTTTAGTAAACAAGGTTGTTCTCAGAACTTTTAGGTGCACAGTGCCCACACATTGACCACAGGTGTGGGTGGTGCATGACTTCCTCCTATGCTTAGCCCATCCCCTGGCTTGGGTATATAAGCCCATTACTCTCTGTAATAAACAGCAGCTTCTTATTCACTTCTCGTGGTGGTCTGTTAAGTGCTTCATTCCCAACACCCTCCATCAGCTGGTGGGGGCATGGCAGCATAGGACCAACACAGACCCCCTGAACTAGGAGTTAGGACTTAGGAGAACTAAGCAATCTATGGGGCCTCTGGTAGTAGATCAGTATTTATCCCTATAGTATACAAATGGACTTTGAGAGCCCATTATACATAGAGGAATACTCTCTCAGCCTAGACACATGGGAGAGAGCCTAGGTCCTGCTCCAAATGATATGACAGACTCTGAAGATCTCCCTTGGAAGGTCTCAACCTGCCTGGGGAACAGAAAGTGTTTGGGATGGGGGTTAGGAGAGGGACAGAGGACTCAGGGGGTGATGGAACTGGAATTGATATGTAAAATAAGCTTGTTTCAAATTTAAACCAAAAAATAAATCAAAGAAAATATGTGATTAAAAATTATTATGGTCCAAATTGACTAAATATACTATGATAATATCTTATTAAAATTATAATGTGAATCTGCTACTAATATTGAAGTCTATTATTTTGTTCCTAAAACAGGCAAAAATCTTGTAAGCAATATATGTAGTTTTCTAAACATAAATTCTAAAGGAGAGTACATGTGTTTAACAAAACCTATAAGAGCATTCATTAATTTGAATTTTCCCTTCAAGTGTCTTGTCTCTGTGCAGCATAACTAATAAGTATTTTTACCTATTGTCTTTCCTTTTGCTATCAGTATATGATTTATATTATTGAATAAGTCATGAAGTACAGTACATAAATTTGATTTGTTGTCCTTTCTATTCTGTGGTCTCTGAAATTCATGCTTGTTATTGATATTGGCAGTCAGCTTTGAGTATATCACACCCACTTATCTGTGTCTCACAGAGTTCTTCTCTTATTTAAGGCAAGATTTGTTTATTATGTAATCAAAATATGTACACAAACTTAGGAGAAAAGAGTGTTGAGACATGGAGAGAGTCATGTAAAGTAAAGTAGGTAGGGAATATATGATACAAAGGAAATTCAGACATAAATGGAAAGATCATTTGCAATAGTACTTTAGCTATCATCTTAAATTTTTGACAAAATACAAAGAAAATTTTGAAATAATTTTTAGTAATACTTTTGGACTTGTGAATTTTTGTAGTTTTTAAATTTTCCATTTTCAATCTATATTAATAGTTTTTAAGGTGTGCTTCAGTGAAGCAAAGTGACATCAGTGAAGCAAAATGACTGAGATAATTTGGCATCATTGTTTAAGACCAAGTTATATTATGGTAAATTCTGTGAAATTTATAGAGTACTAGTGTGAAATGTACACTTTCCATTGATGACAGCTATGTAGAAACACAGTAGAAAAAAAGTTCTTATATAATTTCAGAGTACTGCACATGTATTTGCAGAAATAACTGATAACAATATTTTTTATGAATACTCTGAGATTAAAAAATCCAATAAAGCAGTACTGGCTGTTGCTTATTAAATGCAGAGGAACTATTGCTCAAACAAATCCTGAGTGCTTAACATGTGAGGGCTAGTTAACTTGGTTGGAGATGACAATCTAAAAGGAAAGGGAAGTTTTCTTAAGCAGTGAGATGATCAATTTTATGACCTCTTAGGAGCAAGAAAGGGAAGTCCATGAGATGAAATTGGGTTCTGGTACTTTATTGGAGTCAAGTTAGTGAATAGGTTAGCAAAGAGAGTTCTTTCTGAGGAACAACCTGCTTTATTAAGCTCAGGATGCTATAGGAAACATTGATACACTATGTAGCCTAAATATTATAACTGTTGTCCATATTTCTTGAGACTAGAAATCTAAATTTCAAGTGTTTATCAAGATGTTTGTTATTCTGTGGCCTTTTCTCTTTGGGCAGCCATTACTTTCTTATATGAGTACATGGCTATCCCAAAGGTCATTCAGACTCTACCTTTTTTTTTTTGGTAAAGTCCAAGTCTTATTGGTTTAACCCAAATCATCACACACACACACACACTTTGGATCTTATTTAACCATCAAATCCTTTTATACTTTGTCATTATTCAACCATATTGGAGTTTTTGATCCACATTTGAATTTTTGGAGAAATGGCATTGTGGTGGTATGTAATATATCTCAAGCAAGTGAACATATGGTCTCCAGTTGGTGACATCATTGAGAATGTATGTGGAATCCTTAGAAGCTGGACCATCACTTGGATGAATTTGAGATTTTTATATACTGACCTAAATTCCCATTTACTCTCTGCTTTCTGACTGTACATTCAAAGTGACTAGCAACCTCCTATTCAAGGATTTCCCAATGATTGTTGTCTGTATACTTTTGAATCATTAGCCAAAATAAATACTTCATCCCATAAATTGATTTTGTCATGTATTTACTAATACAAGGGATAACTTGAAACATTTCTGTTCATAGCACCACCTAAAAAATTCTCTCTCTCTCTCTCTCTCTCTCTCTCTCTCTCTCTCTCTCTCTCTCTCTCACACACACACACACACACACACACACACACACACACACACACTCTCTCTCTCTCTCTCTCTCTCTCTCTCACTCTTTCTGTGTATACTATGAATACAACCTGCTGAGATCACTTTTATTGTTTGTATGTATATGGTTACAAGGAATTTCACTTTGTATTTGATGAGCCATTGGGAGCTCCATTCCAGGAGAGGATAACTCTGTTTCTCTCAATTTTTATAAGTTACCTGTAGCTCTTTGTTTAAAGGTAGCACAACATGAGATTTTTGCCCCTTCTTAGTTAGCAAGCCTATTGATCAGGTAATGTTTAGGCAGGCATAGGAGAGAAAGGGTCACAGCAGATTTTGGCTATTACAATATTTCTACCTCTCTAACATGATGTCACCTGAGTTGACTTATCCATCTGGTCTCGGCTCCTGAAAATCCACTGACCTCTGCATCACGTTGAATTGTTGTTTTCTATAATGGTCTCACATGTAAAGAGAGGATCTGTAGATGGATTATAAGAGTTATATTTATCTTTAAGTATGAAGAAAAAATAAATGTAGTTATGATTAATACTGGTCTAATAAAGTTCTAGTAGAAAATAGCCTTCTAAGACCTAAGACCTCACTAGCTCTGGGTAGATGTTTAGGTTCCTTGATTTTCTTCCTCTTGACTGGGTTTTAAAACCAAATGGACAGCTATTTGTTATCATCAAAATCTGGGTGACGCTATTGCATCTCTAGGGATATGTTGTCATCAGATCAATGTTATGTTTCAGACCCTAGGTATGGATAGGACTACCAATTGTCTCCCTCCTTTGGCAGCTTTTGTAGTGTCTTCTAATGCTGTAGAAGCCAGATGTGTAATAAGGGGACTTTCTATATTAGTCAGGGTTCTCTAGAGTAATACAACTTATAGAGGAAATCTCTCCCACCCCCTTCTTTCTCTCTCCATATATAGATTTTCTATAGATTCAGTAAGAAGACCTTAGAAGATATGGTTTATAAACTACTGAATCTTTACTGACTAGATTTCAATCTTCTGTATTTATCAAGTCTCACTCTATTGCAAATGCTACATTCATATTTTGTGAACTGCTCATAAAGTATACTGTCATTCTACTTTTGACAAAGATGAACAAATGAACCTAAAATATAACTTATTACATAAGAAATGTAATTTAAGAAGCTTTTACTTGCATGTTGAGCAGAAACACAATAGTTAAGGAAAAGGACTTCAGTGTTAGCATTTAGTCCTCTGCGGCAGGAAATCCTTCTAGTCTTGAAATAGTGCCATTCAATTACTCATGCTTCTTTGACAGCAGTGACTGTAGACACAATGGTGATAACCTCTGGTTTAAAGCCCAAAGAAAGGCAACCTCTTTTTACCCTTCTTTCTTTCAAAGAGTAGAGTTGTTAAAAAGGTCAGGAGGAGGAGGAAGGACCATGCAGAGCATCCACAGGAAGTACACACTGCCCTGTCAATAGACTGTAGTGCTTAGACTCCCATCACACAGAAACACAAAGAATCTTCACCAGGGCTAGTTGCTCCAAAGCAGCCATACCTTTTTCATGAAGGTACCGCTCAAGACCTATAACCAATATAAAAAAAATAAAAATACTACCATCAATTACATATAACAGAAAATATTGAAATTTTAAAATAAATTTTAAAGCACTTTATCCTCATAAAACCATTTGACTTTTAACTATTTTAATTAACTTGTTTGATACAAAAAATATGAATAAACATAAAGAAACCCAGTTCCTGAACAAACACTGCTGTCAGAAACATATGGCTGTGGAAATGAAGCCAAGAACATCCAAACTACATGGTGACTTAATACAGGTATTATAGAATTATGAGTGAAAGAATAATTAAGAAGTTGTGGTTCTTTTCTATATATCTAGGTAATCATGATCTTGATTTCACTAAAATTCAAGTAAGGCTGTAAGATGATATTTTATCATCAATATTGTTCATGCTTTGTTCCAATGAATAAGGTTAGCAAATCCAGTACTTCACTAATTAAGAATGTATTCATTACCACCCATATATATATATATATATATATATATGTGTGTGTGTGTGTGTGTGTGTGTGTGTGTGTGTATGCATATTTCCTTCAATATTTTGTAAGAGCAGATACTACAATAAAACTTGAAGATTGGTAGACAAAGCAGCTTACAGATTTAAGGTCAAGAAAGTAGAAAGCCCACGACAGTACAAAAATGTTAACTAACAGGATGAAGAGTGGGAAGTGATAGGAGTAATAACTAGGGAGAAAACTTGTAAGACTGAATTGCTTTCCAGAGTGCAATCAGATTGCTAAAGTAATTGTTTTCAGGGGAACCTTTGGGAAACACTTCCCTGGTAATGTCTTCACTGTCTTCAGTGACTACACTATCTGTGGCACTGAAGAAAATTTTATCACTGGATGATTTGGGTCAATTAGATTTTATAAGTTATTTTTCTTATTGTTCCCAAATGTCTCAATTCTTCTAACACCACAACCTTCTAGATCTTCTCTATCACCTATTTGTATCAGATAAATCTTTCTCCCCTTATTTTCAGTACAGAGATCACCAAAATGGACTGTGTAACATAGTCCCAATGCCCCAGCCAGAAGTTAGTAAAGAGAAGCAGTTGCCTGAACACTCCCTGATGTGATTGTTCTCTGTATGAAATCTCAGATTGTATCAGATTTTCTTTCTGTATAACATTAACTTGTAAAGCCTGACATGCTCACATGTACCTTACTAAAAGATAGGATTTTCAGGAATGACAATTTTTAGTTAAGCATTTTATATGGATGACTTATTCTTTCTCACGTTTAATTGTTTCAGTTGAGTTTTTTAACTTGCATATAAGAGTTTTTAGGAAATAGAGTACTTCATATATACAACGTGGTTTTTCTTAAATGAATAGGGAATTATTACACTGTCCAAAACTCATTATATAACTGAGTATATTAAGTGCTTACTAATTTGTTACTTGCAATTTCATTCATTCACCTAATTCTATTTTACTTAAAGCTGTAAAAACCAAATACTATGATAAAAGTAATAAAAGTAATCTTGCTGTTTACTAACAAAACTGTATATATAATTATTGTTTTTAAAATTATTGACATTCTTAAAGTAATTGTATCTGTTGGTTTATGGTATTCTTTAATTTATTCAATATAAGTATATGGCACTGTTCAGCATCAGCTAAGTTCTGGACTCAATCCTAAACATGGAGGGAAATGCATGACTTAATTTTGTCTATTAGGTGAATGCTAAGGACAGATTAAAAACACAAATGGAAATTCTTATCCTCAGTGAAATTACAATTTATTTAAAGTAATTTTAAATGTTTTCATTTTTCATATGTGTAGTATATTTATGTATAGAGGATATAGTGTATGCTCATGAGTGCAGTTGCCCACATTTCAAAGTAGTAATCAGGTGCCATAGAGCTGAAATTACAGGCAGTTGTTTGTCATCCTATCTGAACGGCTCTTGGGTTCTCTGGAAGATCAGTCAAAACTCTTAATCACTTAATAACCACTATATACCCAAGAAAGATGCATGAACACCATAAGACATGCCATTGAAATATGACCTATCTTTTGAGTTATTAAACTTTCTCCTAGAGGTAGTGAGAAATCTTTGTTTTAGTGTTACCTCTCTATATTGAATCTCACTGTTTTTGTTAAGTCAGACATCTGGAAATAATATGGCATTTTCTTAGTGAGAATCTTATAAGCCAAAAATTCAAGTATCAACAAAGCATACTTACTTCCAAAGCTCAGAGTCCTGCATGCCATTCTCATTAGGTAACAGCAAATGAAGCTCCTGGTTTTTATTGACTCTTGACTGACAGTTATACTTAGATTCCAGAGGCTGACCAAAGCCTCTCTATAACTGAAATGAAGTTGTAAAGATTTTTGAAGAAGTTTTATATATTCATTCCTATCTATTTTTATAAGTATAGACTGTATACATGGGTTTTAATCATTTATCTAGACATGTGAATAATCAAAACAAAATAATTATTCAAAATGTGAATATCATGTCCAGAAATTATGAGTAAAATTTTAGCAGTGTTCTTACTACATTTATGCCCTAAGAAGACTAATAATAAGTCATATTTTGTTATACTTTAATATTTTACTTTATCCCAGGTGATTGTTAAAAAGCATAGTGTTTAAGAAACAGGAGGAAAATTAAAAGGCACCTGAAATTTAATGTCTATCCATAAACCTGTAGTGTATGAAATTGAAATATCACAGAGTAGGTAAACCTGCCAGTGTTCAAAAGTAAGAAGTATGGGGCTGGAGAGAGATGACTCAAAGAGTAAAATACTTGCTGTTCAAGCCTGACAACTTGAGTTTGATCCCCACCTGGAGAATTCATAGTTGCTCATCTATATTCTCACTGTTCTTCTCATAATATGACCAAACTGGAAATAGCCTATATTGCCATCATCTTTGAAATTTTATATGTTTAAACAATAGACATCGACCGTTAGAAAATTGAAATTATGGAATTCTCAGGTAAACGAAGACAGCTAGAGACAATTACCCTAAGTGACTAGGTCT
Source organism: Phodopus roborovskii (assembly GCF_943737965.1). NCBI lineage: Eukaryota > Metazoa > Chordata > Mammalia > Rodentia > Cricetidae > Phodopus > Phodopus roborovskii. The sequence goes on from NW_026126470.1 coordinate 10,839,824, forward strand.
CCCAAGGTAAATATCCCATCATGCTTTCTCTTATTTGTGGATGTTACTCTTAAAATTTAGATATATGTGTTGCAATCTGAATAACCACAGTAGCTAGGTAACTAGAAAAAAAATAAAAATAAAAAACAAGGATGGAGGAGAAGATATCCTATGGAAAGAGAAACAGGGCATAGTGTTATAAATAGCTAAAGGTAAACTAGAAGAGAATTAAATGGGTATAGAAATGAGAGGAGTCAGAAAAAAAATCATAGAAACGAAAAGGGGAAATGGACACAAAGCCTCACCACTACACAGGAAACTATTTGCAATTGACACTCTCTGAGAAGGAGAAAAATCTGCATTCTCAAATGGAATGTATTGAGTATAAATAAGGACCACAAAAAAGGGCAGAGTCTATGTGCAGGAATAATTGGCCAACAGAAACTGAACATGATTGTGTGTGCATTAGTGTGATTTTTGTTTCATTTTATTTTGTGTTGATTTGTCATTGATGTTTTTGTTCTTTTTTTTTTTTGAGAGAGAGACAGAAAACATGAAGTTTAGTGAATAACAAAGTGAAAGGACCTCCAATAAATTGATGGGCAGGAATAATATTATGAACATATATTTCAGGAAAAAAATTAATAAAAATTTGAGAATAGAAGTTTTCTCTATTAAAAATAAAGAAGCAAGATACTGGGGGGAGAACTGTAATTCTAGTCTACTCCTTCATTGTGAGGGGTTACACAAAGAATAATTGCTCAAAAGCTTCCATACATTGTGAAGTAGCAGAAACAAGAGACACAGTAAACTAAACAATAGTTCAGAGAGAACTGCTCACACAGTATAAAGATGTCCACTCACTTCCACTCATGCACTGCTGTATATGAATGTCTGTACCTCCCTATTCACATGAGCACACATACACACTAATACAAAGGGTTAGAAAGTGCATCAATTGAGCCACAGCAACAAAAAATTTTCAATACTTTTGGGTGATAAAGGAGGATGACTCTGACATTTCAGGCATCGCTACAAAATGATCTATGTGAGGAATACATAATCGTTTAAGATTGCTAGAAAAAATAATTGCCAGTCCCTCAGCTCAGCTGTCCTCTTGGTAAAACTGCCATGTTTTTTCACTAACTACTATTGATGAAGAGAAAGGCTTGTTAATGGTTGTACCTAATATTGTGGGGGTCTTATAGCTTTTAATTATGAATAAATGCATCTCATTACACATGAAAACCAACTATTCGTAACTTATGGCTTCTGTGGTTATAGTATATATGTGTATTTAAGCTTGTGATTTTCTGTAGAGTTCAGTCCAGAGGAAATAGTCTGTCCTTCTAAATTAAGATAAAGCTTAGTTTCTAAAAATATTAGGTTGATTTTTGAAAAGGAAAAGAGAAAGGAAGGCAGGCAGGAAGGAGGGAAGGAAGAGGAGAAATTGGGTTGATATGAAAATATATTAAATGAAGAAAGATTATCTTAGAATTCAAGTTTCTAAAGGACATATTTAAGACGACACAGTCATACCCAAGAATTGGTATTGCTATTTGAATTTTATGAGGTTTTTTTAGGACAAAAAATCACTGAGAAACAACTACATCAACACACTTTCTCTTTAAGCAATTTATTTTATAAGTTAAAAAAAAAAGATTTTGAAAGGTTGAAGTTTGAAGGCTTTCAAGTATTTCTCATTAATATGTACCAGTGGGAGATATTGTCTTAACAATAAACATGTTAATTGGTCTTAGCTGACAGTTGAGAGAGAAAGTTATATAATAGGGGTCACAAACTCTGAAGCCTCCAGGGACCATGCTGTTAACATAAATGAGAGAAACAACCTCAATCCAAGCACAGGGAGCCAAGGCTGGAAGAAGCTCTGTGAACTGGGGACTGCCTAACCTTTCTAAAGGGCCAACTTGAACTCAGCCCTTGCCAATCAGTGCCACATGGGAAGACAGAGTTAACGGGGCGGGAGTTTCTAATTGCTGAGGAGGAAAGCTGCAGATCTAGAATAAGACATTGATGCGGGCTGATGACTTTTTGTACAACAAGCACAGAACAAAATGTCTAACGTTTAAAGATTCAAGCAGATAGCCTCTGTATTCTGGTAGAAACTGGGAAGTACTGGAATTTGGGGATGCTTAAGTAAGCAAAGGGAAAGGATGGAGGGGTGTCGGGGAAGGGAGGGAGGGAATAGGGTATGGAGAGAGACCAGAAGGAAAAGATGTTAAAGTGACAGATTTTAAAAAATGTGTCCAATGTTAGGTCGGCAAAGAAAATAGACGGCAAATTTAGTACACTTATACCTTTCAATTCCACCCACGTTTTCATCACAAATTATCAATGGATCACATAACAATTCTGCCAGAGAACTCTCAGTAAAATCTATTTAATCTTTGATCAAATCTATACGTGGCAAGTGCTGAAGCATTTTTTAGGAAACATCTTTGTCCATGAGAAGAACAAGTCTGCAGGATTGTATCCATTATAAGTTTTTAATTGTTTCGTGTGTGTGTGTGTGTGTGTGTGTGTGTGTGTGTGTGTGTGTGTATGAGTATGAATTCCTGAACACATATGTTTATACTAGCATACACATTTATTTTCAATTATTCTGTTCTCAATTATATTAAGTAAAATTTAAACCTATGCTAATATATATTCAATTTGATTAAATGTGGTTTATATTTCTTTTTATGAGTATATGAACAGCTATGAGATGGAAATGGTCTATAGTGTTTGTTAATTTGGAAGTTCAATTCTGAATACCAGAGTACGTGATATTTGTGCTCTGTCCTGTTGCAAATTTTAGATATTATTTGCTTGATATGGAAAGGAAGTATCAAGGATGATTTCATATTATTAACAAAATGAGTATAAATATGATTTAATGAGTGGATTTATTATTTAAATAGAATTATTTAAGAGGAATAGTATTTGTAGCATGAAAATTTCGCTTGTTCATAGATAAGAGTTGATATAGAGAAGATTACTTAGGATCGTGACAGAAAAGAATTTTGAGGTCCCAGCTGGATCTTGGAAAACAGAGTTGGAAGTTTCCATTCATATCAAAGATGTTTGCTTAGTTAGTAAAATCAGCTATCTTGTCTCCACTTGTCTTCCTCGCTCTACGATTCAATGATATGGAAATCTTGCCTATTCCAATGCATGTCTTCCTTAATTTAAAATATTATACATGTGACCAACCAATGGGCAATGAAATACTCCACTTGTCAACCTACTTGTTAAAATGTGAGTTTAAATAACTATTTTGTATATTAATGATTATCTGGTAGTGTGGAGCTAATTCAGTTAATATGCCTAGTTATATAAGGAGGGGCATATTAAACATAAAAATGATAAAGTAACCTATAATACTAAAAGATAAATTTTATTTGTTTTTGTCTCTTGAATATTTATTTTTACTTTTAATCATTTATACATGAATGCATATATGGATTTAGGCCTTGTGTAAGTGAGTTAAGTGTCCCACAGAGGGGATCCTCAGAAGCTGGAGTTACTGGCTGTGTGAGCTACTCACATCACAGGAGTCTGGGGTTTTACAGACTCTGTAAAAGCATTATAGACTACTTAATAATCCAGCCACTCAATTACTTTTTAGAGTTTCAGGAGTCATATTTTTCAAAATATAGAATTCTGAGAACTGAACACTAAAAAGAAACAGGAAAAAAATTGCAAACAACTCAGAAGACCATGCCTGCCTGTGGGATGGTGATCACAAAGACTCTAAGCAGAAGACAAAGTTTTGCTTGGGACCTACAGAAGGTTTGAGTAATATTTAGCAGCCTAAATGCTCCTTCTCTCATATGCTACAAAATGTACCTAATAATCTTGTTACCCTTTTTACTCCCCACCTGCATGCTATGTGTATGGCTATGTGTATAACTGTATCCATGTTTCCATAACCCTTGTAACAGCCACATTTAGACAGTCTCTATTTTATTGTATTCCCAATGTATTCAGGTATGCAGAACAGGCTTGGTCTGGAATTAAATGTTTGGTTTTTTTTTTTGTTTTGTTTTTTGTTTTTTGTTTTTTTAAGCATGCACAGTAATGGGAAACTCTGCCTTCCCTTGGCTTTTCATAGATAATCTCTTATTTATCATCTTATGCTTCTGTACAATTGGGCTTGTTTATGATTAAAATAAGGTTATTTGGGGAAGGAATATACATGGTTCATAAATGATTATATGACCTAATGTATCAATCAAAATAGAAAGTCATTCTAACCATGCCTCTTAGTAATCAAACTTTTCTTCATTTAGCTTCTATAAAAATGCATCCAGAGCTATAATCCTAGAGGACTTGAGAAATCACACTGATATGACATGCTGTTTATCTAGACAGTGCTTACATACACATACATGTATGTATATATAATTTTATTGTTTTACTCCAATATATTTACTTTGTTTCATTTGAAAATCACTTTGAGCTTGTATATTCAAGTCTTTGGATAACAGATAAAGAAACACCACTAATAATTTTCCCCATTGGCCTGTCTGTGTCCAGTGGTTTTCTAGTCTTTTTGGCTCATGGGATTTCTCAGTGTACAAACAGGATTACTTAGGGCTATTGTCCTGTAGTTAAGTTGAGGATACAGCAGATGATTAGCCAATTAGAAGACTACTTGGCTAAACTTCTGGATATGAGCTTCTGCTTGCTTCTTTCTCATACACTAGATAGACAGCTTGATAGAAACTTCCGCCACAAACTACAGCTGCCCTGAGCTGTTTTGCCTATTTTCATATACAAAGATTTCTGTTCCAGCCTGAAGTGTCCTCTTGTGAAGCTAACTTTGTGGAAGCATTTTCATTCCCATATACACCTAAAAATGACCTCTTTGCCAATCGTTTTTGCCTCCAGTCATACAGTCCTTCTGGCCTCAGGCATTGTCCTTATCTTGTTGACATTCTGTTTTATTTCTTATCCAAGTGAGTTTTCTGGTTTAGGGGAAGGTTGACTTATTTGGGAGTGTGGTACTGTCATTTGCAAAAAGAATATGTCTATTATTGCTATCTGCTAAGTGATAAGAGAAAATTTAAAAGCCATTTCACAGCCTCTATACCAAAAGTTGTATAAGATTTGTAATAGCTGCAAAAAAATATTTTTTTTTCATATTGGAAATATGCCTTTACATTCAGAGGTACCGTATTATTTCTCAGTCCTCTGTCGTTTGTTGATAATACTGAAGGCAGCTTAAAATAAACTGATTCATTAAAATTGTCTTCATTATACAAATATAAATAACTGATCAGAGCATGCACTACTGTACATAACATTAAAAATAGAAACCATCAATGTGGTATTAATTTTCAAATTATTAAGAGTATTAACTGACAGTTAGCCACTCAAAATTTCAAATATGCCCCGCAGCAAACATTCCTGGTTGCACTTAGTCCTTAGCTGAAAAAGGAAACTGCCATAGTTTTGGGGTAACAATGTACATAGATAGAAAACTTCACCTGCTTACATGCTTGCAGTAAGGGCCACGCAATACAGATCCAAACAGTGAGGTGTGAGTCCTGATTTCACAAGTAAAGATTCTTGTAAGGCTATTATTTCCCCATTAAATGAAAAGAGTTATCATTTACCATACCATTTACCCGGTCTCTTTCTCATTTATGATACAAGAGTTGGTACCTGTAGTGAAGCTACCATCTTTCAATCCTGGAGATAAAAAGATACAGGCTGAGTGAGGATAATGAAGAAGGAAGATAAAAGGAGTCTGAGTCTGGGATTTGAATAGCAATACAACCTTTTAGTTGTTTTCCTTCAAATTTTGTCTGTGTTTTACTTGCTTTTTTAAAATTTCTTTTTAAATTGTCTCAATCTAGAAGGGATATACTGGAGTATTTGATAAAAAGGGGAAGTGATGTAGCTATAATGTAAAAAAATAATGTAGTTTCACTCTGTAAGGCATATTATCTTCAAAAACACAGCATACTTCCTGCCTCAGCCTCCTGAATATAGGGATTAGGGGTTTGTATCATCATGCTTGAAATTTAGCTTTTCAATAATTACCTCCCAACTGCTTACAAAAAGAAATAGAAAATTTTGTCCTTTTTTGTTACCAGCATTTGATCTCTGTTCTAAGTGACCAATGCTATATATTTTATCATGTGTGTGGCTAAGAGGCCCATATGTAACAGTATGAAGCACACCAAATATTGACACAGTTTAGCAATCCAGCTAATACTTTTATGAATGATGAACTAGAAATGTAATTCCTTGGAAAATGGAGAACTAGTTTATGGAATAGGATAAATTGATGGAATATAAGGAAGGTATAATGGCTTTCAGAATATGGAATTAAAACTCTTTTGTTGAATATTTCTAGTCCTTAGTTATATGGTGGATTGTGTTTCCAACTTATTAAAGCCTAACAGAGGATTCAGTAAAGGAAAGCAGCTAGCCACTAGCTTCTTACCTCTACCTTAGGCTGACTCAGCTGGTCCTTTCTTCATGAGCTCTCATCAAGACTCAGTAAACTCTCTTCAGTATTGCTGGAGAATGAACGAATCTCTGAGACCTTGTTTCTGTCTTATATACTTCCCTAATTTTGGGAATAAAGGTGTGATCTATAATTCTCTTTTAGACTGATTCACTCTTGTGTAGGTATGGCTGGCCTTGGATTCACAGAGATACCTCGATGTCTTAATCCTGAGTCCTAGGATTAAAGGTGTGTACCACCACCTCCTAGTTTCTGGATGCTGGGATTAAAGGTGTATACCATCACTGCCTGAGGCTGACTTTGCTTTTATGAATCTTCAGTCAAGCTTTAATAAATCATGAATAATATATCATTACAAAAAATCACAAAGAAATATTGGAATTTTCAGATGAGGAAGATTCGAGATGGATAGGAGAAAAGATACTGGTGACTAAACTCAAGTCCCAAACAGGCCTAACAAGCCCCCAGTGATGAGCTTTGCACTCAGGGAAGGAAATGGGCTAAAGGCATGCATAAATTACATCTGAAGATATAAACTCATAATTATGGTGTTTACCCAAGCCATAAAGTGTAACGAGTAAGGTTTTTCTGCCTGCCGCTGGTCTTGTCCCGCCGCCGCGCCAGCCCCAATTACACACTGAGACTCTGTATTCGATATAATACTGTTGCCCAGTTATTTGTTTCTTATAGGCTAGCTCTGTCTTAAGTATTAACCCATTCTTATTAATCTAAGTATTTCCACGTGGTCTTATCTTACTGGGGAGTGAGGCAGGCATCTGGTCTCCCCAGTCTGTCCATGTCCTCTTTCCTCCTTGTCTCCTAATCCCTCCTATCTTCCTTTCCTATTGGCCAACAGTGCTTTACTCATTAACCAGTATAAGAAACATATTTACAGAATCACATCTCCCATCAATAAAGAATGGCTTAGTAGAGAGGGAGTGGTTACTTGGTTACTAGGATTGATACTAGAGACTGGCAGAAGAAAAGACACACTGGCTGGTAATGACAGAGCTCTGAAACAATTGAAATTACATACAAGAGTCAACTAAAATCCTTAGTTCAGAGATTAAGGATTGGTTATAATTACTGCAATAACCTAGAAGATCAGAATAGGAGCCACACCATTCTGAGACACATAAAATTGTAAACATGATGAATAAATGTAGTTCCTGGAAGCAAATGAAATGGGGAACTGACAAAGATATAGATAATAGTAAGCAGGAAAGAAATCTCTAGAATAAATGACAGGCTTTTTGGGAGGTGTCCTCTAAGAAAATGTTAGAATTTCTTATTTGCTTCTACTGCTGAACTATTAACCCCATGAAATCTGTCACATTAAATGGTTGCTGTGTACATGAAAAAAAAAAAAAAAACACAAAAATTTCACTGTAATGTTGCAAGTATACACAGCAGTGATTCTTATATCTTTAAGAGAGTTGGCTCCATGGTGAGTAAAATGGAAACACTCTAAGGACTGATGGACACTGTATCTGAGAGGCAATTCCTCTTCATTCAGGGCTAAAATAACATCTTAGCACCTCTGTTAGGGAAAAGCAGCAGCTGTGGGAATACAGACTGTCCTAATAAACTTAACCATGTATTACTGTAGTTTTCCAGCCACCTTATTCTGTGGTCTCTGAATGAAGAACTGAAGGTGACATATTTTGAAATAGATACAATCCCTACATGGAACTGAGTCTGCATGGCAAAGTCAATTATAATGGGTATATTGAAGCAGAAGTCATTTCAATTGCACACAGCATAGACAGTAAATTAGCAATAATATTATAATCTGGGCAATATACTTACACAGAATTTAGTGCTACCATTAAGGATTTTTAAGTGGTCTCTTCCATACTTTCATCTTAGTTAACTGTATAGCCTCTGTATAAATTAGGATAAATGCTGACAAAATTGGCAACACTATTTTTGTTATCCTTGTCATAGTACTAGATCTGGTACATTTTCTACAAAAGTAAATACAAAAGTTTTTAGACAGAAACCCTCTATTAGCTTGGCCACTGAAGAATATTTTCCCACATTTTACTAAAACGATATTGGATAGGTGGACATTCATATAGAGCAAACTTCAGTACCAAATTCCAGTTCTTCCCTAGGGCTACATAAAATTTCTTCCCCTTTGCTATAACATTGATTGAAGGGTGCCATATAAATATCTCATAGAATATTATTTGATATGATATTGGTGGCTTTTAAACTAGGAAGGATGCAAATGTTACTAAAGGTTTTGCTATGCAACTGAAGACTCATTATTTGAAAATCTGGGGTTTGCAACTTTCATTATCTGTCTGTCTGTCTGTATGTATATATGCATGTGCCTGCCTGAATACATCCATGTGCATCATGAGATCATAAGCATGGAGTAGCTTCGGAGTCTAGATGATAATGTCAGATTCTGTGAAAATGAAGTTAGAATTTGGTGAACTACCAAGAGAGTGCGGAAACTGAACCAGAATCTTTTTGAAGAGTAACCAGTGTTTCCAACTGCTAAGCCATTTCTCTCACACCTTCATGGATTTTAAGGACCAAGATTTCTTTCTAAGTTGTTTTAGAATGTGTAAAACCATACTTTATATATTGAAAGTCAAAGTTTTGCATCTTATACTGTCTATCAAAACTAATGAAGTACAATTCCTATGAGATTCTTTAAGTTTTGTTGCTTAACTTTATTAACTAATGTTTCTCATAATTTTGGTTATATTCACTTTAATCATATTGTTTATATAATAGGTGAGTTTGAATTTAGAAATATATTCTATTATTACTTATCTCACCACATATTATTTTTTATATAAAAGAAAAAAATGGATAGAATACATACAGTAACTCAGAATATGACTGGAACTATGGCCAACCATGATCATAAACAAGTATGACTGCATATTACCAACATGACTTTGGAGCTATGATGTGTACTGGAATGATTTACAAATCCTTTAAATATCCTCCCAAGAATGAACACAGCAACTTTTTCTCCTCTTGATTGTTGTCTACCTGGAACAGATCGTTTTTTGCTTATTAAGTACTGTTAAGTACTGATGCCCTGCTTTCATGCCTTGAGATCCTGGACATTTGGTTTTTCATAGAGATTGAAAGCAAGTAAAATATTATTGATAGGATTGAGGGGCTTCAAACTGAGCAAAACTACTCCTAGTAGACATAGAAAGATTTTTCTACATTTAGAAAAAGGAGGTCATGAAAGTTTAGTTAATGCTCATAAGAACTATATAGGTTTATGACCTCTGGTAGTTTACTAAGCACAAGGAGCCTGAGTTGTGAAGTTCTTTTTTTATTTTTCAACAAAGTGGATATTAGTAAACATGCTTATTTAACTATTTATAAAAGTTTGCAGTTCTTCTCTGTCTCTCTTTCTCTCCCTCTGAGGTGACATGTTTTATTAATATTTTATCATTACAGCATTTCCTTACACTTAGGAGACTCCCTAATACACATTCCTGAGAGTAACAGGTACACCAAGTTCTTTTAGTAAAGGTATCCCTCAAAGGATAGTGAATAAATCCCTTGTCCATAAACAAAACAAGGCACACACACACACACACACACACACACACACACACACACACACACCTACCTTAGTTCCATGGAAATACAAGTCTCTTGTAGTATCACTGCATATAAAAGGATTCCCTCAGCAATGCAGTCTGCCAAATAGTTGGCAAGAGTAACCTTGAACCCTGAACAACCACCTAACAGTTTGCTCAACTAATGCTGGTCAACGGAGATTGCTCTCAGGTGCCTGGTTGGTAACTAATAGGATCATCCATTGTCAGGAGTGGGCTCTGGACCTGCTGCAGCATCTCACAGCTGCAGGACTGGATGTAAGTTTTCTGCCCGTTTACACTCCAGATCAGATCCTCCATTCATTACTTTGTCCTAAATAATCCCACAAGAATGACTTGAATCTCGCCTGAGGCTATGAACAGTATCTCAGAGTGAATGAGGGTATGGCTGTGCAGCTCACTGCAGTGAAGGTATTCCATATTCTTCACGATATAGAACAAGAGTGGGTGTAAATTATTCAGTCCTGATCTGCAATGATTCCTCGATAAAGAGCTTTTTGTTTTGTTTTTTGTTTGTTTGGTTTTTTTTGTTTTGTTTTGTTTTTTCCTGTTTCTCTGTCGTGAGAAGCTCAAATGTGTTACTAAACAGGGCAATTCCAAACAACTAGTTGGAGAATGTCTACGTTTCCTGCTTTAGGAATATTCACAGAAAATCATGTCAAAGCTGATAAAGGCTGTGGGAGTAACCTGTAGGAGGTATATTCTTTACCTTGATAATTTTAAATTTAAATATTGTCCTATTCTTTCTAAAGCATCTTGTTTCTATCCAAATATTTAAATCTTTGTCCATATTTCTGAATAATAAACCAAAAACACTCCATCTTCTAAGGCTGCCCTTGAGAATTTATTAATTGTCATTTATCTCTTATACCAGAGTCTCACATATCTAATTGCATGGAACAAAAGCTTTCATGGTCATCAATTGTTTAGATTAACCACTTGTGGCATGGGGAAGCCATCACTAAAATACCTCAAAAAAAGTAATCCAAAGCAGAAAACTTGTTATCTTTTAATTTCATAACTGAATCAAATTGGATCATATAGATTTAGGTGAACAAGCACTGATATTTTTATTACATAAGTAAGTTTTGTAAGGATGGAAAAATACAGCCTTACTTTGAAATGACCCCAGGAAGCTAGAAGTTTAGAAATACTATCTAAAAAGCCCTAAAAACCTCATATTCCAGACTCTGTCCTCTGCCAGTAAATATGCAAGGTCACATTCCTTGCTGTTTACAGCAGACAGGCCCTTGAGTACCTAATCTTGGCCTAGTAAGATAACAGAAAATGAGCTGGCTAACCGCTTATCCCACTTGGTAAACCGCTTGTGAAACCCCCTCCCTAGTGACCTATGTGTAGGCTTTGTTGTAAACTCTATAAAAATTGTCTCAATTCTGCCCTCGAGGTCCTCAGTCCTCTACCCCTACGTGGCATATGACTGTGGACCCCAGTGCACTTGGAATAAACACTCCTCATGCTATTTGCATCAAGACCGCTTCTCATGAGTGATGCGGGGAGTCGCCTTTCCTGTGTGGGAGCGTGAAGGTCCATGCTCTGTGGGTCTTTCAGTTTCTATTAGGAGTGCTCATACATACCTCACAACATTTTTCCAAGCTGAATTTCTAGAACATTTTATACAAGTTACACAATTGAGTTCAATATTAATTCCATGATCATGAGTAAAATCATTTTACTGGGTTTTCACCAATTTTGAAAAACTTGCATATTCTATCCTCTCTCTTCCTGTCTCCTGACGGAGAAGTAGAACACATAATACGCACACAGAGTGGTAATTGGAAATGAACCACAGTTGTGTAATTCCATTTAGCTAAAGTCTTTTCTGGCTTCTCCACAGCATTCTGGTTTTGTGGAGCAGAATCGTGAAGCTTACTTACCACCTGCCTACTCAACGGCATGACAGAACTTGCTCTGTCATTTAGAAAGAAATATAGGCCCAGTTCACCTTGGTCAGAAAACTCAGAGATGGAAGTAGAATAGTTTCCTGCAACCTCACAGCTTCCATATTCTACAATAAGCCAATGGTAGCCACCACCCCATCACAACTACATCAAAAAGGACATGTCGAGGTTCTCCTTAGTGATCAAAGTCCAAAAGAAACTTAGAGGTTCCCACATCATTTTAAAATATATTGTTAATATATTCTGAATATTTGTCGGGTGTTGGTGGCACACGCCTTTAATCTCAGCATTCAGGAGGCAGAGGCAGGCAGATCTCTGTGAGTTCAAGGCCAGCCTGATCTACAGAGTGAGTTCCACGACAGGCTCCAAAGTTACACAAAGAAACCCTGTCTAGGAAAACAAACAAACAAAAAACTACTGAATAGAGTGTGAACGTTCATCTACCATTAAACTTATCTGAAAGAATTTCAACTGCATAAAGGGACATAATTGTGTTTATTATAATATATGTAGATTTGTTGCACTCCAGATGTTCTGTAATTTTCTTCTCAAGCACAAACCATGACCTGGATGGGATTCTTTGACTAAAAATCCTCAAGCATGAGACAAAGCCTTGGAGAAATACTCTGAAGCAAAACATAGCCAGAACAGCAGAGCAGTACAGAGGAAAGTCCTCAAGCTCTGTTTGCAATGCTGTTCTTAGTAGCTAGATAAGCAATATATAAATAGCACAACTCTTCCACAATTCTCCTCTCCGGCCCCTGTGTCGCCCATTCTTGTACAGACCACATTCTATATTGAAACAAAGTAGAAGACAAGAAATAGTTCTTTGGGACATTATATCACTGTGAAAAAGAATGAAATTAACATCACAGATTTATTGATAATATTTATTTATTTTTGGATTTATTTATTTGTTTATTTATTTTTCTTATTCACATATCTATACCAGTTCCCTCTCCATCCCTCCCTCCTTCCGTCTCTTCCACCCTCCGATCTCATCCCCCCCCTCCACTCCACATGTAGGGTGATGACTTTCTGGAGGGGTCATGTAAATCTGTGAAGTCATTTGTAGTAGGGACCAGGCCCTCCCTCCTGCCTCTAGTTTAAGGGAGCATCCCTCCATGGGGAATGTGCTCCCAAAGTCCTTTTGTGCACCAGGGATAGATACATCCTGGTTCTACTGTCAGAGGTTCCTTAGACTGCCCAGGCTTTCTAACTGAGACCCATGTTCAGAGGGTCTGAGTCGATTCAATGCTGGATTCCCAGCTATCAGTCTGGGGGCCCATTAGCTCCTTCCTTCTTGTTCAGGTCAGCTGTCTCTGTGGCTTTCTGTAGCCTGGTCTTGTCCTCCCTCTGCCTCTGGACTCCAGTTAGGCTCAGTGTGGGTGTCTGCTTCTGTTTCCATCAGCTACTACATGAGGGCTCTATGATGGGGGATAAATTAGTCATCAATCTCATTATCAGGGAAAGGCATTTATGGTAGCCTTTCTACTGTTGCTCAAATTGTTAGTTGGGGTCAGTCTTGTAGGTCTCTGGACATTTCTCTAGGTTCAGTTTTCTCTTGAAACCTATAATGACTCCCTCTTTTATGGTATCTCTCTCTCTCTCTCTCTCTCTCTCTCTCTCTTTCTTCTCATCTAATACTCCCCTGACTCAATCTTCCTATTCCCAAATACTTTCCTCTCCTCCTCTTCTCTTTCTCCTAGCCCCCTTTCCAATCACTGCCCCCTCACTCCCAATATGCTCACGAGATCTTGTTCCTTTCCACTTCTGTTGTATGAATCTCTCAGAATCCTTCTTGTATCCTAGTTTCTCTGGTGGTGTGAATTATAAGCTCGTGTTTCTTTGCTCTATGTCTAAAATCCATATTTGAGTGAGTACATACCATGTTCCTCTTTTTTGTGACTGGGTTTTATATATATATATATATATATATATATATATATATATATATTGAATTAAAATAATTTAGTTTGTCAAGTAATATTTAAAACATTAATGATCATATGAAAGCCTTATATAGTTAATATAAGTATGATACTATATACTTGTATTAGTTGAACATTTTTTAAATAAGCATATAGAAAAGCTAAGTGAATATACTCTGCCATCTATTCCAGGGCTTCCCAAGTGGTCTTTTCCATCAGGTTCAAGACATTGATTGCATTTCACCTTCTCAATGATCTTAGTAATGAATAACTAAGAACATTTTTATTAATGACAAACTTAAAATGGCATGTAAGGCATTTAAACTTAAATGTGAAACACTTTAAGATATTTACTATTCTTTTTTACCTGTTTCTCTGTTTCTCTCCATTTCTCAACTGTCATAATATGAGAAGTTCATTTCAATCATGGGCTCTTTACCTGTATGTCCTTCTGCAACCCACAGCTAGAGTTGTCTTCATTCCTTTGAAGTTGTTCATTTCAAGTATTTTGTCATAATGACAGAAAGTTGAATAATATGATAAAATCTGAAATGTCTACTTTTAAATTAGTCAGGATTCTTTAGAGGAATAGAAACAATACAATATATGTTGTGTAGTAACAAGTTAAGACTTCCATTGAAGGGATTGGGATACCAACACAGTCACAAAACCTTTGACCTACAATCTGTCCTTCCTATAAGATGTGTTAGAGGAAATGTGTCACAGGAAATTTGGCACAAAAATTGTGGGAGTGGCCAACCAATGACTAGTCATCTGGAGACCTATACCCAGAATGGGAGCTCAACCCCGGCACTGCCTAGGGACCAGCCCCAAGGCTGGGAAGCTCGGAGACCTCGGATAGAACTGAACACAACTGGAAAAATAAAATTCAATAAAATTACCACTTATGATATTCTGCTATACTTACAGATTGGTGTCTACACCAAAAGGCATCAGATAGGCTTCATCTGGAAACTGATGGGAACAGTTGCAGACTCACAGCCAATGGTTATCCAGAGCTCAAGGAATCCTGTGGGAGAAAGGGCAGAGGGATTGTATCATCCAGACTTGACAAGGACACCACAAGAAAACCCACAGAATCAACTAACTATGGTTAAAGGGGTTCACACAGACTGAACCAACAACCAAGAGGCTCATATGGGACTGACCTAGGTCCTCTGCATATATGTTAAAGTTGTGTATCTTGGTCTTCTTGTGGAACAGAGGGAGCACGAGCTGTCACTGACTCTGTTGCCTGCTTTTGGTACCCTTTACTACTACCAGGTTGCCTGTGCAGCATTAATAGTAGAGGAAGTGCCTAGTATCACTGCATCTTGATATATTATGGCTGGTTAGTAGCCAAGGGAGACCTGCCCTTTTCTGAACAGAAGAGGAAGATAAGGAGGAGGAAAGTGACAGAGATTGGGACAGGAAACTAAGGTCAAAATGTAAAAACAGCAACAGCAAAAAGGAACTTATTTTTGATTAAGTAATATAGAAAGCAAATGATACTTTAGTCCTGGCTTATTTCAATTTACCAATGAAGTATACATGGAAAAAGCCAATGATGGTATTTTATAATTATGATATAGGGAAACTGCCATTTGTAAAATGAGAAGAATATGTGTGGTCAGAAAGGACAAATGCTGTAGTCTGTTCAGGGTAAAAAAAAAACAAAAACAAAAACAAAAAACAAAACAAAACAAAAAAATGAGCCCTTATAGCAGTGATGTCTATAAATCCATAATTTAGCTAAATAGGGAATTTCATATACAGATCAAAAAACTCAAAACATTTCTTGTGTAATATTTTTTGCAAGGTTGTTAACACTGCCTTAGCTTATTTTTGTTGTTGTATTTGAAAGAGCAGAGATCCTCTTACAAGTACCTCTCATAATAAGCTGTTTTTATGAAGCAGAGAGAAGTAACCTAATTTGACACATTAGAGACCAAGAAATTAAATGGCTAGTACCCTGTTTTATAATAGTTTAAAGGAAACTGGTTATTTTGACTATAAATAAATTTATTATTCCTCCAGTGGAATTGTAAGAAATATAGAAAAATTAAATGCAGTTCCAAAACTTTAGCAATACTTTAATCTAAATACCTTATTTATTTATTTATAAGTATGTTTTCATATTCTCATTCAAGTAGATATGGAAAAGTACAAAATGCATACAATATACATACACAGATTGACAGCAAGTGAAAGAGACTTTCATGTTTTAGTCTTAAAGCATTTCTCAGAAATATTAAATTACATCAATCAACTATATGTAAAATACTTGACAAACGGGTAATGTTTGTTTGTTGTGCTTTTCTTATTGTATTATATAGTAGTATTTTCACAATAAAGTGACAATTTGTCCTCAGCTATTCTGTCTAGCGTTTAGATGAAGTTCCAACACCTGATGCCTAACAGATTAGGGGCCAAAGGAATCTGAATCAATAGTTGAGAACGCAGGCCATACTGGCTCTGACTAGAAGGAAACAAAAGCTAACATCTACTGCTCCTATTTCCCAATTCTATTTACTCCTTTGTTGATATAATTTTTTACAATATTCATTATCAAAAATATCCTCCTGAATAATATAATATAATATAAATAATATAAATATTTTATGTATCATCAATAAGTTTTTTATGTATCATCAATAAGTTTTTCTTTTTTCCCGTTGACGACCAAGTGTTGGTGATTTTGATTTCTCTGAGCCCTCAATATCAACCCTAAGTTGTTAAAGCTTCTTCATTAAGTATTTAATTTTCCTGTGGAAAAGCAAGCTTTCTTCATTTCATTGGTGATGCCCTTACTCATTAGCATATCCTTTGATAATGGACATAATTAATAGCCTTGTAGCTCAGCCCCTATCCTTCTCCAATCTATCATATACAGTGTATGTAAATTATCTGTCTTATACAAGGTGTTGATCATGTCACTCCATTGTCATAGATTATTTTCCATGTCTAGCCAAACAAGTAAAAATTTCTGTGCTTTGCATCCAATCTCTATTACTACAGATACATTATATTTTTAGACTTTATTCATGAGTCACATCCAGTGATAATTTCTAGTTTTACAGGATGAAGTGAACAGAATTTCTGTTTTCCACAATTTAAAATGTGTTGGGAAAAAAAAAAGACTCATGCAGATGGCCTTATATTATAGGAGTGACTGTAACATTTATAAACACAAGTAATTATTATCTCTGTCAAAAGAATGCAACATAAAACATTTGGAATAGATTTGTAATTCTTTCACTGGGGAAATCACCACAAATTATTAACTCCTCATAAATATTTAAATAGTAATCACCTTTATATACAACAATGTTTTACTAGTCTAAAGGTTTGTAATAGGTAATGCTTTTTTAAATGAAAAGTTATTTTATCACTGTCTCAGTGTAATTCTTCCTTGTTTTATTATTTGTAAACTTGTTAATGGCAGTGGGTATGCTTTATAGTCTCTGACTTTATAAAAACCCCTTGAGGTCTCAGAAGACAACTTCATATTTAATGAACATTCAGTAAAATAAAAGTTGAGTAATTTTAAAACATGTAAAATGAGATCTCCTTCTGGTTTAGATTTGCATATGTTTGAATGCAAAGAGTATAAATGTTCATATACTTTTATTCTTCATACATGGTTTTTCTTCTTGAAGGAAAAGCTATTTCTGCACATGTAAGTTATGATTTGAAGATGAAATGATACTTGTAGGTCCCTATGATGAAGCCTATGCCATGAACTAGTAGTGTCATTTTGAAACATGCTGTAAATTTTAAAAGACAGGCCTATCTGGTGAAAAGAGGTAAGAGCATGCATCCTTTTGACTTTAGTGTACCCTTCTGTTTCTTTCCCCAAATATATAATGTATTTTATATGTAAAATATATTTGTATATCATCTACCTCCCCATCCTCCTTGTCCTGTGTACCTTGAGATTAAAAGCCTCTGTCATACTGTCCACCTTGATGATATTTCATTATAATTCTGCAATCAGAGGAGACTTGGACTATGACTAATATTTCTGGAACTGTGAAATCAAAGACTAAATTATCTCTTTAAGTTGTTCTTTCAGAAGTTTTCTCACAAAAATTTGCAAACTGAAACTCATAGAACTTTACTGAAGAACTACTTTAGATACATATGCTCAACAGCTTTGTTGACTATATGTATTACCAGCATTTTCCAAGTTAACATAGTTTGGCATGGTATTTTTTTCAGAAATTTTACTTACTCAATATTTATTTGATTCATGATAAAATCTCAGATTTATTAGACAAGATTAAAGACATGATGTTACAAAAATTACTGTATATATGAGAACATGAAAAATTTTGTCAGTGTTTTATAATATCATAATATATTTTAAAATACAAAAATAATATCACAAAATATAAATATATATGACAAAGCATGGAAAATGTTTTTGAATACATCAAGATGACAATAACAATATATTGAAGTATACTCTAAGATACAAAGCAGTTATGTTAATGGGAAAAAACAAAATATAAGGTAGGATTGCCGAAAAGGTGACAATATTTGAAAAAAAACATTCTAAATTTGAATTTATTCTATTTATAATATTTTTTTCTTATTTTTACATATCAATCCAATTGTCTCTCCCACCCATCCACCATAAACCCCAACACAGACCTCACCCCACTCCATATCCTATTCACTCCCCAGGGAGGGTAAAGCCTTCAATGAAGGATCATCAAAGTCTGTCAAATCATTTGTGATTGAGCCTAGGCCCGCCTCTGTGTCTCTTTTTTGTTGTTGTTGTTTTTGTCAAATGTCCCATTTATCATTCTCTTTACAATTATACTCTGTTTTAAATATCTTTTTAGTGTGTATATATCAGAATTAGACTAGAATTTTTCCCAATAATTAGTTCTGCCCTATTTTTCATTTACCATTCTTAAGATATTATTTTTAAATGTTGAATGTTTAACATTGTAACCACTAGGGAGTATTCTAATCTCAGTTGTTTGAAATAAGCATATTCTGTTCTCGCTTTCCCACTAAATAAAAATATTAATTGAAAAGTTTCCAGAGTTATAATTATAACAAAAATTATAGACAAGATGTAAGACACCAACAAAGTTGTACAAAAAACAAAGAGGTAAAAACATTTTTGAGATGAAACAATAATTAAGTAAGTAATAAAAGTATCTCAAGCTTTCTGAATGGAAATTTCAACAAATTTGTGCTATAAAATAGAAAAGCATATAAACTTGGTCAAAACACTAAAAAGAGGAAAATGGATTTATATAGTCAGAAAAAATAACATTTTATAATATAGGAATCAAAGGATTTATAAAATTTTGGAAAGTAAATTCCATTTCCAATAATATTAAATGTGTATTTTATATGTCATTATCTATTCCCATGAAATAGTCCCTTCTAGATATATATTCTTATAACACCAATAACAACAAAAGCATAAATAACAAACATAAAATTAAATTTTGAGAAATAAAATAAATGCATATGAGCCAGTGTCTGAATGCAATACAGATAGATATAAGGGGAAACTACAAAATAAAGAAGAAATATATAATCTAATTATGTCATATGTATGTTTAAAGCCTAAATGAATAGAGACAACACTAACAATGTGATTTTTTACTTTATAAAATATTGATAGCTTATAGAAAACCTGAGTCAAAAATTCTGAAATTCTAAAATTGTAAATTTATGCAATATATTTTAAAATTGAAATTATAAATTGCACATTTATACAATGAAAAGGTTTAAAACAGAAAAGATAGAGGTAAAAGAAAAAATTACCACAGTTCACAATGGATACATAGAAAACTGGGAAGAAAGTGATACTGGTGAAGGATATTTAATGATATATTAGAAAAATAGAGACAATCACTAGGAAAATAATAAAGGTACATCATAACAGCAACAATAAACAGATTGTATTTTCAACTTAAAAAGTTTAGGTGTGAGAAAATGAGGAAGAAAGGAACAAATACATCAAAAATTTACAAAAATTCAAATATATCATTTACAGGACATCTGAATAGGTGTTATTCAGTAAAAATATTTTAATTAAACTAAATAAATAAAATACATAGTTCTTCCCTAAGAAACCAAACTAGATTGGTAGAAAGGATAAAATAAGTATATCAATGAAACAATATGAGAAAAAACAGAATTTCAGAAAAGAAGTAGGTAGAAACCAATGACAGGAAAAAATGAATTTTATCTTAAATTTAATTAAACCAAATGCAATTACATAGCTAGAAAGTAATATTTTGTGAAATATAATGGTTTATTGGCTGGCGTTGGTAGTATATGCCTTTAATCCTAGCACTCAGGAGGCAGAGGCAAGAGGATCTCTGTGAGTTCAAGGCCAGCCTGGTCTACATAGCTAGTTCCAGGATAGGCTCCAAAGCAATACAGAGAAACCCTGTCTGAAAAAACAAAACAATAAAACAAACAAAAGAAAATATAATGATTTATAAAATTAAATATCACATCCATGTGAAGTTGGAATTATCATTAAACAAAATTAATAATGAATAATTTTAAATGGGAAAAATTCAAGTTCCTCAATATAAACGTAGTTTAATGATATCAATAGAAACAGGTGAAATAGTTTTCAAATTTTGTTGAGTGTTAAGATTATATGACTAGATGAATCCAGCAAAGAAGAAAGCAAAGGAGAATACAAAAGGTCATAAAAGTAAGGGGCAAGATAAAGAGATGAAAATCATAGAAGATGACGTGAGATATCCACCCAAGTTCTTTTATGTCAGTACTGAGAATTTCGAGAGTAAAAGCTTATGAAGTTTTCTATATAAAAATACATTTAATAAGGGTATATTCAATTAAGGATAGAATCAAGAGAAATAATAATTTTCATGTGCTTAAACTCAGTAAGTTTTTATTAAAATCTATTGACAATAACACCATAGGGAAAACTTAGGAACTAGACTGAAGTGTAAAAGGGCTTCAGTTCAAAAATACTATTGATGTGCATTAGTCAGAATCACTACTGGAGTTTGGGCAGGAGACAGTGGGTGTCTAACATTTGGGCCAATAATGGAAGAATTGCACTACTATTTTAAATTGAGTGTTGGGAAAAAAACATAATGTCCTGAAAGTGTTGAGACATAGTACAAAATGTTCTGATTTTCTAAACAATAATTCTACGATGTTTTGAAAGATGGTACAGGGATATCCATATGAACATAAAGACAAATTTTAAAAGATTAAGAGAAGAAAGAAAACTATGGAAAGTAGAAGGAAGAAGTACATTTGAATAAGCAGAAACTGAAAGTAATCAATAAAGCAAAAATAGATTTCTTTGAAACAAAGAACTACAAAAACTTGACATAATTATTACTTTTATTTATCATTAGAAGTAGTAATTTTCGTAAAGGATGTCTCTTTAGAAATCTACATTTTGCATGAAATGTGTTTTTAAAATTCAAAACAATGACTACAATGAAAGTATAATATAGTTTATCCCTGATAATTGAAAGAAGCAAGAAAGGAGAAAAAAGAAAGGAAAAGGATAGAACTGAAAAACAACATAACAAAAATAATTGAGAGAGAAGGCAAAGGAGAATAAAGGGAAGTGTATGAGGAAAGGAAGAAATGGGGAGGATGGAGAAGAAAGGGTTGGGAGAAAATTAGCGTTCTTGACTAATTTGGTAGGAAATTTTTCACAAGGAACTTGTAATTGAACACTTTAATCTAGAATAAAATTAGTCATCCAATTTTTAAAAATTAACGGCACCTGATGAATGACTTATATTCCGGTAAACAGAAACGTATTTATAAATCTAGAGAACTACTTATATGGTTCCAATGTATCCACACTAAGTTCATCCTTACTGCACTTTGCATCAGAGTGAGACCCATGAGAAACAACATCTAGACTGATGTGAATAAATTACTGAATTCATGGACATGTCGTTTGGTGAAAAATATCTGACTGTTAAAACCTTTCTTGTCCTTGCTATAGGCCCTCCCCTCTGTAGCTAAGCTGAGCAAAGTATCCCTCCAAAGAAAATGGGCTACAAAAAGCCAATTCAAGCACTAGGGATAAATCTTGGTCCCATTGCCAGTGACCTTCCAGACTGCCCAAGACACCCTACTCTCACCCACATTCTGAGAGCCTAGTTTGGTCCTATGTAGGTTCTCCCACTATCAGTCCAGAGTCAGTGAGCTCCCACTAGCTCAGGTCAGCTGCTAAACTGGTCTTGATCTCTTTGCTCTCTTCAACTGGTCTCTGGGATGGTGGCCTGGTGCTTACCTGTGGATTTCTGCATCTGCTTCCATCAGTTACTAGATGAAGATGCAATGATGATAATACGGTAATCGTCAATCTGATTGCAAGGGAAGGTCAGTTCAGGCACCCTCTCCACTGATTCTTAGAACCTTATCAGGGGTCATCTTTTTGGTTCCTGGGAATTTCCCTAGTGCCAAGTTTCTTATTGGATCCATAATGACTACCTCAATCAAGATATCCCTTTCCTTCTCTCTCTCTCTCTGTCTCTCTCTCTCTCTGTCTCTCTCTCTCTGTCTCTCTCTCTCTCTCTCTCGTGTGTGTGTGTGTGTGTGTGTGTGTGTGTGTGTGTGTGTGTGTCCAATTATTCATGGAGAAAAGGACCACTGTAAAGCTGCCCTAAAGCTATTTCCAGAATACAATGTGTAGCTTACACGTTTGTCCTAGGAAAGCCTAGAGTCACTGCTAGTGTGTCATTTGGAATTAAATATTTAAGTGTATTGTAAATGTTTGCCTGATTTTTGTCAAAGCTCTTACCCACCAATTAGTTCCTTATTAATTGCTTGTTTCCTTTCTATAACAGAACTTGTATAAGCAGGTTTGTGACTGTACTGTATGGGTATTGTTTTCTTGTGAGAAGATTAGAGAGAATGCTTTTACTCTAAACAATTGAATCATAAATTATAAGTGTCAGAACACTGTATAACAACAAATCTTATTAGTCTGAAAAGTATATCCTGGCTTCTATCACACTGAAATGATTTTTGAGAGGACAATATGTTGGAACATGCCTGTAATTAAAGCACTAGTATGCTGACACCACATAATAGCATAAAGTTTGGGGCCAGCCTTGGCTACTGAGCTAGATAGCAAAATTTTGTTGAAAAGAAAAACAATATTTACTTTTCTATAAATGTCAGTTTTAAAATTTATGTGTTATACATTATGTATCTTAGAACTTTGTATTTTAACATAATTATAATGGAAATAATAAGCAAATTTCAACATATTTACATTAAGAGCCTTTATTGTGCTTGCCATCTACACCTTGGCATGGGGTCTGCCCTTGAATGTTGTTGCTATGCAAATTTTAATTTTTGTGGTAAAATGCCATAATCAAGGAAACTTAGAAAGGAAGCTTGGGGATGATTTTGGGTTCACAGGCTTAAAAATCTATAATGGAAAGGCATAGGCCTAGTGTCTGGATGAGGGAGCTGAAGGCTCACATCTTCAAACCGAAAGCACAAAGCAGAGAATACACTGAGAATGGTGCAATTCCTTGAGATCTGAATGCTTTCTTGGCTGACATACTTCCTCAGCATCTTCATCTATGAGTTTACAATCCCAGCTGAAACCTTAAACCAAAAAAGGGTACAAACTGACCAATTAACATGCTTAGCCAGGCTAATAGGCTGATGTTCATACTCAAAGAAACTATAGATTTTGTTGTATTTTTAAAGATACTTTCATGTATAAGTGCTTATTCAACAATGAAATGCATCATATATATATATATATATATATATATATATATATATATTGTTCTGTGTTTATGCATACCAGAAGAAGGAATTTGATCTCCTTCTTGATGGTTGTGAGCCACCATGTGGTTTCTGGGAAGTGAACTCAGGACCTCTGGAAGATCAGTCAACTGCTCTTAACCGCTGAGCCACATGAGGACATGAGGGAGCAGGAAGATTGAGTAGGGGGAAGAATAGAGGAGAGCAAGAAAATATACCAAAATAAAGGGAGCCAGTATAGGTTTAAAGGGAAATCTAGCACTAGGAAAATGTCCAGAGATCTACAAGGATGACCTCAAGTAACAATCTAAACAATAGTGGAGAGGCTTCCTTAAATGTCCTTCTCTGATAATGAGATTGATGACTGACTACCTTATATGCCATTCTAGAGCCTTCATCCGGTAACTGATGGAAGCAGAAGCAGACACCCCCAGCTAAATATTGAGTCAAACTTCTGGAATCCAGTTGCAGAGAGGGAGGAGCGATGAGCAAAGGGGTCAAGACCAGGCTGGAGAAACCGATAGAAGCAGCTGGTCTGAATGAACATGGGAGAGTTCATGGACCCCAGACTGACAGCTTGGAAACCAGCATAGGACTTACCCAGACCAATGAATGTGGCTGTCAGTTAGGAGGCCTGGGCAACCTATGGGGCCTCTGGTAGTGGATCAGTATTTATCCCTAGAATACAAATGGACTTTGGGAACCCTTTCCACATAGAGGGATACTCTATCAGTTTAGAACATGGGGGAAGGCCTAAACTCTGCTCCAATGATATGACAGACTTTGCATATCCCAGATGGAAGGCCTCACTCTCCTTGGGGAGCAGAAAGAGGATGGGATGGGGTTTGGGGGTACAGGAGAGAAGGGCAGGGAGAGGAAACTGGGATTGACATGTAAAAGAAGCTTGCTTTTAATTTAAATTTTTAAAAGGGGAAAAAAAGAATTGTTCAAATAGAATGAGAAGAGACAAACAGAATTAAAAAAAATACAATGATGGCATATTTAAATACCTTGTTACACAATAAGTTTAGCACTTTTATCACTGACTCAAACAGATCTCCCATTAAATAAGTAAATGTACAAAATCAATTTCATTCATAAAATAGACCTACCAAGTTGATATTTCAAGGAGAATATCTAAGTAATCCATTTGTGACATTTATCGACTAGAATGTCTTAAGCAATATATTATAATGTACATTTGGAAAAAGTCCTTGTCAAAGATTCTATGATGGATCAACTGTTCTTCTAAAAGTTCTATAAATTAAAAAATATTCATCATTAATTTACAGCAATTTATTTCTCCTCAAGCCATGATAATATATGCAATTTCACAATAGTTCAATCATATGTGTACATATATATATATATATATATATATATATATGTACATAAATGATAAGCTTCTTTTGACAACTGAAATGCAACACTTCACCAAGTGTAATGGTGATTTCAAGCAGTTCCTCACTCCAATTTTCATTTCATTGTTCACAGAATCATTGCCGTATTTTGGTTGTTCCACATTAGGAGGTCATTTGACTATCTGGGGTAAATCATCTGTGACAGAAAGTGGCATGTGTTATATCTAAACCAGAAAATTTGATTGCCACTGAGAAACTCTCTGGAATTCTCTCTACCTGCTGTTTTGCTGAGATAACAGAAGTGTGTGTCAAGATGGAGACTCTGAAGGATGGAAACATCTGGAGTAATTGAGCCATTACATAGAGGAAAACTGCCCTGGAGAATGTCTTAGACATATGGTGAGACTGTGAGTAAGCATATCTAGTGGATGTCAGTGACGGTTTCAAGTGTAGCATGGCTGTGTAACCTAGACCATCTTAGCTCATCAATCTAATCTCCATCATAGAAGTATAGTGAAATTGAAATATTCTAATACGGCTATTTTTGATGGCTCTTCCAAACTTTCTTCATTCTACCCTCTAAAGGAGTAGGCTAAACTAATGTTGTGTTATCACAAAGATTATTTCAGAATCCCCATACCATAGGGCGGCCCACATTCTTCTGTGGTTGCGAATATTGTTTTGAGCATATGGAAATTCATCAAACTCATTCCCACTGAAAGCCAGAAGACAACGGAGCAAAAAATATGAGAGCCTTCTGTCTCATTTAGAACTGACTTGTAATATTAAAGTGGAACTTGGGCTAAAAATGTTTTCCACAAACAATAATTTAGTCTTCCCTTCCTCTAACTTTACATGTCTGCTATCTTCACCATATATATATTCCTTAAGTAAACATTTATGCTTTCCAATTTTTATTGGTCAATCTACCTCCCTGGGTCTGAATAATATTCTAGATGTGTGATTTCTGAATGTGCTTCTAGTATTTTTCATTGTTTATAGAGAACATTGTAAATCATGACCTGTATGTTTTGTGCCATTTTCCCATTACACCTAGTGAAGTTTCCATCATCTCATGTGATAAACTTTCTGGTTAAGACATGTTTCTACTCTTTTATCTCCAGTAACTTTGACTCTCTAGTGACATTAAGGAATATGTATAACAGTCTCATTGGAAGCTCAGCGAGGTATCTTGGGGAGTGTCATCTGATAAATGTCATGGAATGTTTATCAAACACCATATCACCATGTATGGCAAATGATACTATACCTTCATCTATGGGAGTTTCAGCTTCAGAAGAGAAATCATCCAGCCCTATTTCCAAAAATCACTAATGAAGATTCAAATGTGTGAAGAGCAGTATTTTGAGACTATAATGAAGAAAAAGACCAGAATATAAACATTTGTCACCTCTGCTGTAAATGCCATAAATATAAATGCACCAATTGATAATTTTCAGTGTTACTGATAAAGGTGTAGATGGAGGTAAAGGTATTCTTAAGTTGCCAGGGAAGTCAACATTAAAAATAACATATATATGTGTGTTCTGTTCAAGTTTTTCTGAAGCATTCAGAGAATACTTTTTCTTTCTTTCTTTATTTATTTATTTTGCAGTGTGACATTGTAGTACCACTCAGCAAGAACTGGATTTTAGAGTTTGTCTGATATATTTTCAGAAATTACTAAAATCTTGCTTTTCTCCATTCTTTATCATTTATTCTCAATTCATGTAAACAAATGTAATTTTCATTTCTTACTTTTGGGTTTCCTTAAAAAGGATACATATACTATGATGAATCTAGTCTCATCTGATTTATTTTTTTTCATATTTTAAAAAAGTTTACTCATGCAAAGGATTTCATTTTATTTGTATTATCAATTCAAATAAAATTGAAATTCTTTATCAGAGTATTAATTGTGGTTT
This sequence comes from Phodopus roborovskii, assembly GCF_943737965.1. Classification (NCBI taxonomy): domain Eukaryota; kingdom Metazoa; phylum Chordata; class Mammalia; order Rodentia; family Cricetidae; genus Phodopus; species Phodopus roborovskii. Next base: position 10,866,796 of record NW_026126470.1, read on the forward strand.
TGTCTTCCACAAAAATTGTGTCTTTACTTCCACAAAAAATCTCTATTTTACTGTATATTATAACAAGCAGAAATTAATTGGAAATATATTGACTATGGGTTTATATATTTATGATTTCAAAATTATTTCATTCAATAATCTACACGTTTCATTAAAATGAACTTTTAAATATAGCAACATCTATACATATTTGATAAAAGACTGGACAATTAATGAATTTCAAATACTTTGTTTTTTGAAGGAACAACAATATACTTCTATTCATTAAATATGTATAAAATAGATTTCCTCAAGATGATTCTATAATTCAGGGGGATTAGTTTTTTGTTTAGTTTGCAGTTACTGTGATAAACAACAGTGAAGTTTGGTATTGGTGATTAAAATGTGAAAGTTGATTAAATTGTATTAATATGTCTATATTAATTTCATATTCATGCTGAAATTGTAAATCATATGTCTCAATTATCAATAAATGCATTGACATTTCTATGAATTATGATTTACTTCTTCCAACATCTTTATTTTCAATAAATTGTCTTCCTCAATACACAGATACATGTTTGTTTCAATATAGTAAAAAATAAAATTGTATACATAAACTAATGGATATATTAAATGAATAGTAAATTTATAGAATATGTATCAAATACACATACACTGTAACTACATGCACAAGTGTTTGTCATATACTACATCACAATCACT